>NC_136484.1:189873017-190303017 GCF_053919585.1 Euprymna scolopes | reverse complement strand
TAAATTATGGGGTTTATCTATTTTATTTTTACTTTCATCATACTTAGCTTTGGTTTTGATTCCCCCAAATTCCAAGCTACCTCTTTACAATCCTTCCTTTTCATAACCTATTATACTTTCATAAATCAGAGTCCATTTTCTGTAGGTTGTTTTTGAACCCAGTACACGACAGGTACTTTTGCTAGTATATATATATATATATATATATATATATATATATATATATATATATATATATATATATATATATATTCGTTGGGCATTTTCCGTTGAAAAAAAAATTGGTTAATTAAGCTCTCATGCGCAGATCATCCTATAATAATTAGATCACTCTGACAGACGTTGAAAAGCACATACAAATTTTAATTTCAACAATATTTCTCGCAGTTTACGTTAGCCGAATTGATTGGGCCCTTAATAATTAAGTCAGAGATTTCTTCTCTTGTCTGATTCCAATCTATCGACTGGTGTTGATCGTGACACCCTGCACTGAAAATTCCCCACAGGATGAAACACAAATATCTGCAGATATCAAATCATTATTATAGTAAATAATTATGCCAGCCCCTTTAAGAAACTCATTTCGTAGCGTTAATCGTAACACAATGCATTGATGATTCCCCGAAGGATGAAAGCCTAGTGATTCTTGGTATATATTATGAATAAAAGTGTGAATTATATATTGAGATGCGCTTCGGAAGCCAATGAGTAAATTTTATGTTTTTCATAAGCTCTGGTGTTCTCACAATATTGGTTCTATTACCATTAGGGTCGGTAGGGGCAAGATGTTCAGCTTAGTAAAATCGTGAACGGTCATAGACACCCACTTCTAGGTTTACAGGATATCATTATCTATGATAGCTGATATGATTCGTAAACATCTTGTCACAAAATTATAATAATTATTCAAGAGTTAAAAAGAAGAGTGTAGGCATATGACTTTAGTGTGAAACATTTTTAAATTATGTGGGGCAACACAATAAAACCAAAGGTTGATATAAATGCAAATACCTTGTAAAATTAGGATAGCTATTATTCAGGACAGATAATACTTTGTACGAAATGTAGCCAAGTAAATAATTTTATGAGCATTATGTACAAAGGTATTATTTGGATTAATCGGACTACTGTTCTCATCTTGAGTGTGATTTTTACAACGCTTCAGTCGATGTTACTTACGATCATCTTTGGGCGTATATTGTCAATCTTGAGAATGCTTCTGTCGATTTTGTGAATTTGGACGGAATTTGGAACGGAAACCTTTATGTACTTCATGGGGGTAGCATGTTCTTGTCCCGCCAGCCATGACTGGATAGAGGTGCTAAGTAATTAGCAATTGTATTTGTTGGTTCCCACACTTAGGATTGGACCTACACCCTGCATGAAAATACCAGTTTTTACAATTGCTTTTTCCAAATACTCTAATCACCGCAACACGAGTCCTTACGGACATTTCAGAAACGCCTTTATGGATAGAGCTAGAGTATTTCTTCCCCGATTTCATGTTTTTGTTATTTAAATATTTTCATGACTTTTGTAATGACTATTCTGAAGCATTGTCATGGATTAGTTTGCACTTTTTTAAAAATTCATATCAGGTGTAGCTAATATTCTAATTTAGCTATGGCTTCATAATTGCAACTGCGGTGCAAATTACTGTCGCGAATATCTGCATTAATTAGTTTGAATCTCAGCGGATATTTTTCACGAATTCTCGGGGAATGTCGTTCTGCAGACACCGTTACAATGTCTGACATAATCTTTTAGGTGTGGGTTAACTAATGTGTCTTCATCTTGGACACAATAATCTAAGCCACATATCACGGCGTTTTGGTTATTTAATGAGATATAAGCTGCATCTGAAATAGCGTCATGTGTATATGTAGTCATCAAAAGATATATCTGACTCACTCTCTCTTTCGCTGTTTCTCTCTCAATTTACCGGTGAGTTGCACTCTTTGAGTATCTTCACCTTTCAAAGTTTTAATAATATACGTAATCAGTCACTCATTTAATTTAATCGTTATTAACTACTTAAAAGACTATGGACACAAAATAATTTTTATCAAAATACTTAGGAGCACTCAGTATATTTTGATCACGTTTTCCATCTCAGCGTCTTTTGAAAGTTAGCAAAACATAGTCTAACCCCAGCATGTTGTATAAGTATTGAAATGGATCCTTTAATATTCTCGCACTTTAGTGCCTTGCTCTAAAGAACCTGAACTAACCGAACAGATTTTAAACCCAACTCTTTCAATGACAAGATCCTTTAAATGACGGACAGAAATCTAGTTATAGTTACTTTCCTCGAACTTCTAAACTTCTGAATTAATTCCCAATCATCTTCTTCGTTGACTGAACTGGCATGAACAAGTTCTAGAGTAATATACATATTATCTGTGCATATGGTTTAAAATCGTAGCAACTTGTGTTTATTAAGCATTTTGAATTAATTTGATTTCACCAAAGTAAATCTTTAAAGCTGCAAATAAAAAAATGAAGCCGTGATTCTCCGACGCGAATGTTTGGAAATTGCTCTCTCTTTCTCTGTCTCTCTCTCTCTGTCTTTCTTACTCTCACACACAATCTCTCTCTCTCTCTATATATATATATATACATTTATATATATATATATTGATGTAATTATTGATATCATTATTACTGTTGGTAATTGTAAAGCGGTTATTATTAGTAGTAGTAATAGTAGTAGTAGGAGGAGGAGAGGCAGCAGTAGTAATGATAATTTTGTTGTTACTGCTGATGCCATTGATGAATTAAATAGCAATATATGACTTGATATAATTGCTTAATGCATCATTGTTTAAAAATAAGTTGAATTAATGTGAAAATGAATGCGAAAATAAAGCACAATTTGTTACGCATTTCTGTAAATCGTTTTGTGATTAAACCCAAAACGTGTATCTTTTTCTAAGCTATATCAAATGAAAATGAATTATGTCGGACGTAAGGAAATTCCTTGGAGATTTTACTTTGAAATTGCCGACCAATGAAGTGTCCATATTTTCGCAGTTTTCCTTAAAATCGACCTGATTATATAAACGTTTATTCATTTTGATTATATATAAACAATTGAGATATCTAATCATTCGATGGTTTATGCTATGCTCTATCCGTATGTCAGTAATGTACGTCCAATGATGGAGTACTATTGCCACATCTGAGCAGAAGTTCCTAGAAGCAGCTTATCTTGCTTTGATAAAGTTCAAAATAGAATTCGCAGCCTAATGGAGGATGCACTTTTTTCTTTCCTGCAACAACAGTTCCGCAGAAGAGACGTTCCGAGTCTGTTTCTGCTTCTTCATTATTTTCATAGCAAATGCTCATCTACGCTCCAATTTATTCCCCCCCCCCTGTTTGACTTTCACGAAAGCACTCTGCTAGATAAAAAAAACACTCTCAATGATTTGCCCCACTGATTATCTGTGCCCAAAACTTATGTGTAGATTCCAGGAACGAAACTTCTTTCGCGAACTGCACGCATGTGCAACTCTCTTATTTTTCTACTTTCTAACAATATGGTGGTTTTCAAGTCCAACGTTAGCAATATTTTGATGAGCCATTCCTATTAAGTAATTCATGTAACATAATTCCCACTAGTAACGATTACTACGATATTGTCCGATCTACTACTGTACACTCATTTAATATTATCCTCGAGTGGCCTCCAGGCCTTTATAAGTGATGACTCCTGTATGAAAAAAAACGATTATTGTACGAGTACTGAGATTGTTTCTTTTTTGACATTCAAATTGATTTTAGGTGTAAACATTACAAAAAAAAATACAAAATATATAAAAAAAATATTGCACTTAAGTTTTTAATGCGTAGCCTAGGAAATATGTGATCCATATATTTTATGATGATATTAGAGCGTAAGTAATTTGGAAAGGAGGGATACGAAGTTAGATTCGGAAAGAACACATTCCTCGACATGTTTAAATTAGTTCAATAACAAAAAGTGTTAATCTACATAAAAACAAACATGTTTTTTTATATATTTATTCTACATGTTGATGACCACATTCGATTTTGTACATCGGTAATGATTTTACATATGAATTATTATTTTTTTTATTCAACTGGCTTAATAATATTAATGTGCATGATTCACATAGTTTCTCTACTCAATTATTTCTGTTTAAAAACATTAATATTTCCTTACAGACTTTTATTACAGGTTATTCAATAATTAGCGTTAGCCATGTTTGCAAATGTTTATTTATTGAATGAATTCATTTAATTTAACTATGCAGATTACTCAAACGTAAATGCATACAATAGATAAAAGCTGTCAACACTTTATTTAATGTAACCGTCCTGAGCATCAATAACTTGCTGCAAACGCTTAGTGAATGGTTTACACAGGTCGTGAATGTTTTTTTTGTGAGTTTTTGGCCTATTCCTTACTTGATTTTTTTCATCGTCTTTAAATTGGTATGGTGGGAAGTTGAGACTTTACTCTTTAATATAGACTAAATATATTTAAATCTGCAATTGAATTAAAACCTTTCAGTGCTCTGCATATCAACATTCGATACATATTTAAGGTGTTCCGAATGTTTCCTACACACTTTCTAAATTTAAATAGCTATACAACAGCATTATTTCTTTCGCGTAATGATGGGGCATATTGTCAAACGTAATTTCCAAGTCAGTCTTTATCCATAAACACCTGCAAGAAAGTTTTAAAAACATTACTAAATATAGAAAATAATACAAAAATTGTAACGGTAAATATTGAACACCTTGTTTGGTATCTTCGTAAGGAAACTATGTCCAGAACAAATATATTTATCTACCTTGAAAACTTACAAATAAAAAAAATAATTACAATAAATCTTATTGACCTTGAAGGACCGATAATAATTATCTAAGTCTCCGTTGGGTATAGATAAAGTGTGAGTAAAATTCGATCGAATTGAAAAATTCTTTACCGCAGAAAACAGGCAATATGCATAAAACTTGTCCAACGATTACTGGTTAATAAAAATCATGCCATGCTCTTTTGTCATAGTAGGCGGTCATGCTTAGCTATTATCGCTGGAATCCAAGGAGCAGTTTTTAACGTAAAAAATATCGGTTTAAGCGCCTATAGTCCTCGCGGAACGAATCAGTGAACGTGTAACATTTTCTTCTGACAAAAAATAGTAGGTAAATACTTATTCTGTTTCCGTTTATTATGGAGACGCATTGCAAGACAAAGTCTGTGACAAAAATTATACACATCCGCACTCTTTGTCACACCATATATTAACTAGCGTACTAAATTGTTATCCAGCATTATATGTACAGCTTAATTAAACAGACGCACCAAGGTTATCTCTAAAAGTAGATCTATTTTAGTGATTTGTATTTGTGATTTATTTGGAAAATAAATATAGATGTGATAATACTCCCCAGGTACAGCTGTACTTATGGAATTATGTTGTATAGTCATTTTTAAAAATAGAATTGAATAGAAGCTTTGCGCGTATGTCTCTTCTTTATCGTTTCATGATAAGTGCTCGGCTAAACTACAATCTATTAGCCGTCTTGTCAAATTGTCACTAAAAAAACACACACACGACTAGTTACAACCACTATATACGATTTCCCCACTCTCATTATGTGACTAAATTAAAACGCAGCTTCCATGAAAAAAGCTTCTTTCTCATAACTACCTGCCCGGGAAACACTGTTCCTCTGGCCTTCTTACCGGGTTAATACAAGGTCAGTGCTTTCGTGCCCAATGTAATAAGTTCTTATTGAGCCGTCCTCAGGAATAATCAAATTCTTCCCAATTTACCTGAGTAATTACTGAACTACCACCAGAATCATAATTAACCCTAATCCTCAAGTGGCCTTCGGGCCTTGATAAGTGGTGTATTCCAAGGAACATAGAAATATATCAAACGGATTTAGAATAACAGTGTGAGCATAGAAAAATAGATGCTGCATTTCTGGATTTAGATATGAAAAATGAGAATGAAATATTTATTAATGAAATGTTTGATAAAATAAACCCCTTCCCGCTTCTAATCTTTTTCTATACCGCATAACAATAGCAAATGCCGTCTGTATATATTTCAGTGGGAACATTATGTCCAAATTGTACGAATAATTTAGGCTACCTTAAAATTAAACGATTTTTACCCCCTGCCTCTAGTTTAGAAATAAGAATGTTTAACACTGCGGAGATAAAATAAAATGTTTAACCAGTTTAGCATTGATTCATTATCCTGATGCTTTTAAGTCGTATAAGAATCAAAAAGATTTATAGAGGAAATCCCAAACTATATTAGCGATGTATAATGCAAAAAATCTGATAATATACCTTAACTCTTCATATATTTAGAAAATTACTAAAATATATTATTATCGTTAAAATATAATGAGGTTATATATAAATGGAATATAAATAACAAAGAAAGCGGTATTATGGATTCTTCTTAAATATAAAATGCAGTCAATTTAAGAATATTACTTTCATTTTTCATGATGAGGGACAATGACGTAGGTAAGAATTGTTTTGATTAGCTTTTGATTTCTGAAGTACAAAGATGTGAATCTAGTAATTGGAACAGTTTGTTTTTTTTTATTTGGGGAAATCATGAATTAACATATTATTTTGTTTTTAAATCCCAGAAACAGGGTTTTGTGGTGAACAGTTGATTATGCCTGAAAACATAAAACTAACGCTATTTCGAAAAAAAGCTGGGTATTAATTGACTAACGAAGAACTAAACATTATCTTTTAATAAATTATATATATATATATATATATATATATACATATATATATATATATATATATATATATATATATATATATATATATATATATATATATATATGCACGTTGGATCGGGGTTGAAATTTGGCATCCAATAAAACCATATGTGCTTGTGAATTGGTAACTAAATGTTATAGAAATATAACTAATTATACAAATCATGCATGTAAGAATCCGCTTTAAAATAGCAACCACCTTTTATCACACGCACTTTTAAAACTTCCCAGATACATTGTTGACCGTTTCAATCATATAGAATATATACTTAAAAAGTCTTATGGCTACATCATTTATAAAACATTTGAGTAGCACTGGGCGCAGGCCATTATTCTTAAATGTTGAAGTGTGTTTTAGAAGAGTATTTTAGTTTCTGTTTGTTGTCACACTTTTTCCTCTTTAATAATATTCGGTGAAACTACATTTAAGAATAATAACACTGACCAGTATTATTCAAATGATTTAAAGAATATGTATTTGTAAACAAATGCAAGCTAATCTGAATGTTCTGCACAAAATATTTTCAAATTTTGGATTTGCATGAAGAAAATAAGGCTGTTTAGAATATGGTAGAACATCAGTTTTACACTTCCAACCCACATATAGTAGGGATAATAATATATATTAAATTTGTTGGAAGGATTATACGCTGTTTAACACCATTACCGACGGCTCTAAATCAGAGAATTGACCAGATAGGCAGGTATCATTTTATGCTTACGTTATCTAACCAGCAGAACGAATCCTGATAAGAATCCAATTTTACTGCGAAATTGACAGTTGTTGCCGTTTCTCAAACCTCAAACGCTACCTTTCATTTTACGAAGAATTATACATAAATGTTCTGTCAGAAAAGCCGAAATATGCTATGCCACAAACGTTATTTATAATTGATAACGCCTTCAAAATGGACCGATTCAAATAGCCTACCAAGAAAGCTTGAATACACCTAATTGTTTGATATTTGTTTTCTACCGTAGATGTCTTCCTTTTTGTATAGTCAGATTATAATAGCGTCTACTTTGAGAAGTCAGCTATGTGTCGGAAAATGCAGTCTGCAGCGTAATTGTGAATTTTCAGAATAAAAATCTAAGAAACGTTTTCAAGAACGCGTAATATATTGGTAGTAATCCCTTTTAATAGTACTGCCGAGCTTCGATAATTTGGGATAATCGTTCATTCCAAGGATATATTCTTTTGTTAAATGTAGCTTATGAAACCGGGATTCATATTTTAATAGTTCAATAAACGAATGATTCATCTCTTGACTTGATGAAATAAAATACTTTTTGAAATAATGTATTAAGTACATTTAAAACTCACAAACGGCATGCGTATGTTTTCATATATGTAACGTGACTCCAATAGCATATTTTCGCCCAATAACGTTTACTTCAGACGTACTATTTTTTCCTAACAACTTATATCCAGCACCGTTCAGTCAACCTACAACAATTAAACCAGACATGTCTTTGCCCGATGATAGCGACAACTGCATAAGTAACATAAATGCAAGAATAGTGTATACTATTAAATATTAAAAGTTTAACACAATATCCCCTGCGTATGAATTAGGTTTAGAAACAAATGTAGACCTTTAAAAAATCTGAGATCCGAATAAAAATGATTTTTTTAATGGAATTTAACTACTGTTAATATATATATATATATATATATATATGCATAAATATAGTTATATATATATATATATATCTTTGTAAATATACTGAATTTCCTCATAATATATACATATCCTTATTTAGTAAGATCAATTTAATTACAGAGCAAGTATAATTAATGAATGACAAATTCTATATTCCAAAGTTCATAATGTTAGTCATCTTACAGTTTATACCTTTAATTCAGTTTATATTTACAACACTTGACAGTATCTGTTTCGTAGCACAAAATCAACCGCTAAATTATTATTCGAATCAGTGAATCTATTTTGACCTTAACTCATCGAAAGAATTAACAACAATCCCAAGTAAACAAAGTGCGTTTTAGCATAATTGAAAATCCTAAACTTAGAAGGAAAACTGGAAATACATTACAGTGTTTATATTACGTTTAGAAATCACGTCCATTTCGAATTTAGAATTCTCTTCCCATTTTCGGATTTTTAATTATGTCAAAACGCACTTCGTTTCCTTTGGATGGATTGCTTGTTGCTATTTTCTGAGGAATTAAGGGCAAATTGATTCACTGATTAATATAATAATTAAGTGCTTGATTTTGTGTCTCGAAACAATTACTGTCAAGGATTGTAAATGAATTAAAGGAATAAATTGCACGATGATCAATATCATGAACTTAAGACTATGGGCATTTGTCATTTAATATATATATATATATATATATATATATATAAATCTTTCCATATATATATTTATATATACATATAAATATATATATATATATATATATATATATATATATATATATATTCATTGTGGCCATTGCTAACTTTTAACCATATTACGAAGCAATACGTTAAGTCTACTAGTAAATATGACGTTTTTATTCCTTGACTTTCTTTTATTAATGCCTCATAAACCAAATTTATATTACGTGTTTGCTTGAATAGTGCCAGAACGCTCTTTTGAATTTGCCATTCTTAACTTTTCTATTTTTTTCCAAATCTAAATTTGAATATGTATTTCCGTTGTTCTTTGGCGTGTTCCGTGACTACGACATCTTTAAATCTGCGTCTTCTGCCAACAATATCATCAATCATTTATGACAGGCTTTCTATGGTTTTCCATTCCGCCATGTCCTTATTATATCCAGTGCCACGTACATGACATGCATTTACAAGTTCACACATTTTTATTCTGCGAACTCTTCTTGACTGCAGAGTTTTCAATAGACATTTACTGAAATCTCCACGGGTTTGTTTTAGACGAATCTTCGCATTTCAAGTATCTAAGTCGCTTGCATTTTTTCTTTAGTTTAGTAAATTGTTATATAAAAAAAACACGCATCTGCGTACAATTTTTTCAGAATGTATTAGTCTGCTCTTTGTAAAATCTATATGTTGATACATTTGACATTTGATAACATAAGATTTATTTATTTATTTCCGGACTGGTTTTCTCATCTTCATAACTGTTGTTGTTTAAATACGTCTCGGCCAACTATTCCTCTGGCCTTTTTTTTATATAGGTACCGCAAATAATAGAGTTGATATATTTATATATATATATATATATATATATATATATATATATATATATTTATATATATATAAATATATATATATATATATTTATATATATATAAATATATATACATTTATATATATAAATATATATATATTTATATATATAAATATATATATATATAGAGAGAGAGTGATATATATATATATTTATATATATATAAATATATATATATATATTTATATATATAAATATATATATATATTTATATATATAAATATATATATATAGAGAGAGAGAGAGTGATATATATATATATATTTATGTATATATAAATATATATATATATATATATATATATATAGAGAGAGAGAGAGAGAGAGAGAGAGTGATAGATAGATAGATATGTATGTATTAACTATATTCTTTTTAGACAAATCAATACAAATCTCAATATCCCAATTCCGTTTCGGTTACCCATCAGAGGAAGGCCAGAGGAATAGCAGGCCGAAACGTGTATATATATATATATATATATATATATATATATATATATATATATATATATATATATATATATATATATATAGATATATATATAGTTCTTGTTCTATCAACCTCTGTTTTTTGTACTCAAATAATTACAACTTGTTTCAATAGATAGCACCGTAAACAATTGTCAATCTCTTCAGATAATTTGAGCTAAAACAACCTGCCCTGTATATTGAAACCATTTGTAATGATTTGAGTAAATGAAGCTCCGATATTGAAAGAACAAATACATATTTTATTACAGAATTTTAATTTGGATTTCAAATAGGGTATTTAAAAAAAAGTTTTCCCCATAATAACTTTTCCTTATATGATAATTTAAAGAGCGTTCTCCGCTCTATCAAATCGTTTAAATTACAATCATTTTAATTCAATTATGTCTTCTTTTCGGAACGATGACTACAAAGTTAAAAAAGCAAAATTTTCTTATTTCAATTCACGCTAAACTTAAAATCGCTGATACAGCTCGCGAAATCAGGCAAGCTGTTAGCACAATGGGGATTTAAGAATAATCTTGGCGGTTACGGGGATCTTGAATTTAGTGAGCGTAGTGGTCAGCTATCGGATGTTAACAACGATCAATTAAGAGCCTTAATCGAAGCTAATCCACGTACAACTGTTCGGGAAGTTTCTTTCGAATTTCTCGATGCCTTCATTCAGTCTCGAAAGACAAAATATACCCCTGTAAGGGCAGCAGCGCGTGTAATTTTTTAGCAAAAGTTGCTTAATCCCAACGATAATTCTCCTGAATCTTCACTGATTAAGTCAAGGGCCAAGGAGAAGTCCGGGATGACTGAAAACAATGCCGATATAAGCAGAGTGCACATACAGTACCTGGAAGTCCCAAATCGTCCCCCACTTGCTACTAACCAGGCTCATCCTGGCTTAACGTCGGTGATCTGACGGGAACCGGTGTGTCAAACGTTATTATGCTGAATTAGACGCAACGTATATGCCCCTTTCCGACCACTTTAGAAATTTGAAAGACTAAAAAAAAAATTGCTAAATAGTTGCCTCAGAAATTGAACGACAATCGATCGAACCCCCTTTTTAAAATGTCATCTCCCCTTATTTTACCCAACATGAACAACCCGGTTCTCGTCCGACTTGTGATTTGCTTTTAAAAGTTGGTTCTTTACGACAACCTGCGACGTCCGGCCCAGTAGTTAGACGTCGACGGAACCGGACACTTTCCAAAGACAAAGTTGTATCAAAAGGAGGTTACGCTGACCGGTTTTATCTATTACAATTTTTCTGAATGCAGACAAAACCAATATGGCGGAGAAGTAAAGTTAGCAACTAGATGGATTGCATCAGGAACTTCGACAACACCAAGCAGAAAAGGCCCTTTCCCCATGACAGTGTATATTGCTAATCTAACCCTGCAGAAGTCAAACGATTCAGATAAAAAAGAAACTCCGTCTTATCCGCCAAACTCATCACACCTCTCCCCTGCCGACTAAAACTTTGTCACACTTTGCGACAACTTTCTGAGCGACCCAATCACCTTTAACACGCTCGATGTTTACGTTTCTAGAAAAAAATACGCATATTTTGGTTTGGCAAACTTATGTTGATTCTGATCTTGCTTCTTTCGGTAAATACATATTTGATTGAGCCGTGGTATGTCTTTCTGAATGTAAAAGTTTAAAAACATTCTTGCTAATCTTATATATGCGTTTTTATTTGTAAAATAAATGTTTTTAGCGTTTCTCTTTTTGTACAATGCTCACTTTTCGCCTCTTTTAATGTGATGCAATTAGCCTCGAAAATATATTACTTATATATTTATTATCTCTTTTTCTACTATTATGCCCTCATTATTTTAGACATATAAAAAGTTTTATGCAACTTTTTCTCAGTTTTTATTTCTATACAAAATTGCCATTCTCTAAAGTATAGTGCTTTTGCTATCGTTATAGTGTTGTCTTGTTTAAAGGTTGCGTCTTATCAGATTCATTAGATAAATATGATTTATATCTAATCTCATCTGTAGCCGTCGACGGTAATCTAATTGGTTGAGGCGTTCTCATGTTTCGGATTATTTATAAACTGATTATATTTCGAGTTATTTATGGATTAAATGTATCCATATGTGCATTAGTATGCATACTAGCAGATCGGTTGGCATTTCTGACTCGTAAATACGTTAGAATTTCGTGTTTTTCATTGGCAGATTTCTTATTTCTGTATTTCTATTGATTAGTATCTAAAATATCTTAGTGCCCACTGGCTAGCTCAGTCGAAGAATACGCTTAAGTCTTAGAATTTATGCAAATTCTATATTTATAAATGTAGAGAACATATATAATGATTATTATGTTTTACCCAATATATAGTAATTGTTACACAATTTTTCAATACTACTTGGCTATTGTAAGATAGATTCAAATTGAAAATATTTAGATTTAAGGCAAAAAAACGTTTTCAATAATTGGATGAGAAAACGGTAATAATTAAGCGATTTTAAGCTATAACTATATTGCACGTGCAAACAAAACAGGTTTAGAGCACTTACTCCTATCAAGTATATTTTTTTCAATCTTATGTTTTGATACCAAATTATGTGTTCTCTAGTATTGTTGCCACCTATAGATTGGTGCATGTGTCACATATGTCTTGCTTCTGGACAGAGTTAAAAAAAGACGCTTACCTAATAGGTCCTGAACTGTCACGTAAATTCCCACCTTTCCGATCGCCGGAACATGGCTAACTTGTACTTTTTAAAGCATTCTAAGCACTTATATATCCAGTTTCAAGTCTGAAGACCAAAATTTAATATAAAATATTTGTAATGACCGTTCGGTACAAACTAAGAATTTTTTGGCATATTTTATTGGTTTGAATATATATGTATTCTTTAACTAATTCTCGTAAAATTTTGACCATAAAATAGTATTATAGTCCTTAAAAGGCAGGCATGTTGTAATTCAGTTTCCTTACATAGAAATAAAGATATAAGCATTCCAGTATTCACTTTAACGTCGAGTATATATATATATATAATATATATATATATTTACGTGTGTGTGTGTGTGTGTGTGTGTGTGTGTGTGTGTGTGAAACGAACTGGATACGAACTTGGCACAATGAAGTCGTCAATCAGTATTTTAAACGAACCAGCTACTTATCTATTTCGTTTCTTAATAAAAACAATCTGTTTTTTTTTGTACTGGAATATCTACTTCTTGTATAACTTTAAATGTTCGATTTTATTGATGATTCTAGATAAGATTATTTTATTTTTTTATTATTGTGTATGAACAAAAGCTAGTTAATGCCGTATTTTGAAATTCCAGTGCCCATTAAAACTCCTGTAACCATAATTCTTTAGTTATTCCAGATATCGAATGGGAACATAAATAAATCTTTCCTCGAAAATATACCACATGCATAACAAAAAAATAATGTGTACAAAATTAATCCAGGTTCTTATCTACTGCTGATGTTTTTAAGCTTCGTTACACATTGCTTACATCGTTTATTATATACACTACTATCAACATCTCAATTAGCCATATTAAACAAAATCACTTTTTTTAAAAACAGTTGTGTTATCGTTTATATAGAATTAGCAGGGGTACCCGGCGGTGCCCGGGTGTTTGAAGGTGTGTATGTGCTGTTAAATAAAAATGAAACCGAGGGGGAGGTAAAAGTTTGTAGGATCGAACCCGAAGCCCTGGGGCGGTGTTTGGAAATAAAATCGGCCAGCCAAAATGAGTTACTGAAAGACGTTTGAATTAATTAAAGTAAGAATCAAATTGACAGGTGCGCGCACGGAAGTCGTAGAGCGTTACGACGATGACGACGATAACGTAAGCAATAGCTATTCAGCAAATAAGGTCAATGACCAGGTTTGTTTGTCATAAGCGGAGTAAAAAAAAACATAAAAGGAAACGTTAAAACTTAAGCGGGGGGGGTAATCAAAGCATCGAAAAAAACACAAAAAAACTATAGTAAGGCAAACAAACGATGTTAAATGTGAAAAATTGAAAACAGAAAAACGAACACGTGAAAAATGGCTTAAATAAGCCTGTTTCGATATTAAAATTTAAAAAAATCGGTGGGTACCCGGGTGTTTTTGTGTGTGTGGTCGGGGGTGGATAAGCGAAGTAATAAAAAAAAACAGTAAAAAGAAACGTTACTTGACAAATGGCTTAAATAACACTGGTTCCATATTTAAATTGAAAAAATCGAAAAAAAGACATCTTACACCACGATTCGAACCCAAAGCGTTTAGATAACGAACCAACGCGGTAACCAACCGAGCTAACGCGACGTACACGAAATTTAGCCAGTTCTTCAACTATTTAAAGTAAATCAGGTCATGACGTCATCTGGCGCATGCGTAGAACCGGTTGTCGTCACGAGGGGACCGTTTTTTGTTGACCACCCCCCCTGTGGAAATTTTTGATTTCGAGGTAAAAAAATGAAATTCTTTGGACAATTTTTCGATATATTTCGCGGGCGAAGGATGGGGATTTAATATGATACCGAGTTTGTGAACTTTCGTCGTGTCTGTCGAAAGTTTTTAGCGGACACACAAGCACTATATTAGATACGAGGGTAAATCTAATAAAGACATATCTAAGGAAATTGCTAAAACTCTATGCACAATCTTTAGTCTGTTATTGAATGGAGCCGTGCCTGTAAGTAACGTTCAATGCTTGCAAGACTGAGCTTATTTCTTTTTTAACTATTACAAAAAAGTTTCTCAACCATTGGTTGCCATGAATAATGGCTGCCTGATAGTACTTTCCTAAATCTCCTAGGTTAACATTCATAGACAACATGAATTGAAACAAGTACATTGAGGCGATTGCTAAGTCTAATGCGAGGGAGGTTGTACCTCACTACCTTTTTGTAAAGCTACTCCCACCAAAATCATCCTGCATCTCTACTTGACTACTCTTCGTCCATGCATAAAGTATTGTTGCCACATATGCATTGGTGCATGTGCCACATGTCTCTTGCTTCTGGGCAGAGCTTTAAAAAAAACGCTTACCTAATAGGTCCTGAACTATCACCTAAATTCTCACCTCTGTCCGATCGCCGAAACGTGGCTAACTTGTATTTTTAGAAGTATTTCAATGATAAGTCAAATGACGAACTAAAATCAGTAGTACCTCATTAACAAAAACTTTAAAAAACACAAGTATCAAAATCCCACCCCTATATTTTAGAGATCCTTAGATGCCACAAAGCCTTCTTCTCGGATAGTTTTTTCCCCTTGGGTTGCAGCACTTCGGAACTCCTTATGAACCCCTGCTTTCCTTACATGCAGATCATCCAAGTCTAGTGTTAACTAACATCTCGCTGCCCTGCTCCGTAAATAGAATCTTTACAAATTTAATTTCAAATAGAAGCCCTCCCCCAGCAATAAGTAGTTTTGAGCGTTGTTTTAAGTGAAATGACCATTAAAAAACCTCAGATGAACCTATATTTATAATTGCCCTACTGGACGAGTGCATCCACAACAATCTGTTATAAGACGTTTCGCTTTTTTGAATTCATAAATATGTAAATATGTGTTAAGTTTTGAGACATTGTGTTGAACAAAGATGGCGGCGTAGTTCAGATCAGTAACCAAGATGGCGGCGTAGTTCAGATCAGTAACCAAGATGGCGGCGAAGAATTAAATGCGGTCCTGGACGTAGCAAACGGCGAACTGATTGAATAAAAATTCGACAATTTTTATAATAATTTTGCGACATTTTCATCGGTTGTTTAGCGCAGCCGTTGGTTATAAAAATGATTGGCGAATCCATTCGTCTCATACTCCATTAAAACACTCTTTTGTCTCCTAGCGACTTGGGCTGCATGTAGACAGGGTAGTACCAGTCAAGGATTCGTCACTTGACACTCAGCCCAACAGGTGAGGGGCCGGGAACCGGACCAGCACCTGTTGGACTGAGGTACACCGCCTGGGTAATACCTAGGAGATCCACCCTCCGAGGCCTTGCCACCGGGCTTTCCGGTGGGGCAAGTTTATTGCTTGCTGCCTGGGGCGTCCCGACCGGGAAATGCCGACGGGGTTACTCAGACAATTTTTAAAATTGCAGGAGTGCCCCTCCTTTAGGGTAGCCTGCGGGTATCCCACTTTCCAGGCCTTGTGCCAAATATTGCCAATGTGGGCGGCAATTAAATATATACCTCATTAAAACACTCTTTTGATGGGATGTGTCTCCTAGCTGCTTCGGCTGCAGGGAGACAGGGTAGTACTAGTCAAGGATTCGTCACTTGACACTCAGCCCAACAGGTGAGAGGCCGGGAACCGGCCCAGCACCTGTTGAACTGAGGTACACCGCCTGGGTAATACCTATGAGGTCCACCCTCCCAGGCCTTTCCACCGGGCTTTCCAGTGGGGCAAGTTTATTGCTTGCTGCCTGAGGCGCCCCGACCGGGGAATGCCGACGGGGTTACTCAGGCAATTTTTAAATTGCAGGAGTGCCCCTTCTTTAGGGGAGCCTGCGGGGTTCCAACTTTCCAGGGTTGTGCCTAGTAATGCTGAGGTGGCAGCATTTAAATAACTACCCCATCACAAGTCCATTGTGATGGGATGTGTCTCCTAGCGGCTTCGGCTGCAGGGAGACAGGATATTACACGTCAAAGATTCGTCACTTGACACTCCGCCCAACAGGTGAAGGGCCGGGAACCGGCCCAGCACCTGTTGAACTGAGGTACGCCGGCTGGGTAATACCTAGGAGGTCCACCCTCCCAGGCCTTTCCACCGGGCTTTCCAGTGGGGCAAGTTTATTGCTTGCTGCCTAAGGCGCCCCGACCGGGGAATGCCGACGGGATTACTCAGGCAATTGTTAAAATTGCATGAGTGCCCCTTCTTTAGGGGAGCCTGCGGGGTTCCCACTGTCCGGCCTGGTGCCACATAATTCTGATGTGGGCAGCATTTAAAGAAGTCAAAAGCATTTTACAATATGATATCGCTTTTAGTTTTTGATCGTTAATTTTGCAAAAGCAAAGAAAGAAAATGGGTATTGAACAAATGCTTTTGTTTATAGATTTTATGGGAACAACGCATGACTATCTAATTAATACGACGTTTTTCTTGCGGAATCTTCAAATCCGGATATGCTTTTTTGCATATCACACGGCAGTCACATTTTTAATTTCCTCAAAGACAATAATCATTTAAACTGGCCATATTTGGAAACTTTTTTTCATATTGAATAGGCTCATGGATGCTGGCAGATGTTTTACTTAAACAGGAAGTCCGATTAAATTTCCTGAATCCTGCTTTTTCGACCTACAAAATAGCAGAAACTAAAGCATATTGCCGTCTAACGTTTTAAAGTGGATTTTCCTTAAACGCTGACTCTTATCAAAATACTACTTTCTAGAATAAACTGTTTTAAGAAATCAGATGAAAAATGACAAATTGTGCATCGTATGATCTACGGATGAATGTAAGAAAAGCTAAGATATTTATCAACCTAAACAGTATATATTTCTTCCTGATGTACAGCAAACACCTTACACGAATGTAGAGTCTCATCGAAAGATTATTTCGACGTTGTAATGCAATTAACGAAATAATTCTATAATTTATATTTCGTATAAAAGTTTCACTATATAATGTAACAGTTAATAACAAGAGAAAAATATTATTAGAAAAGCTCGGCTACTTTTTGTCTGTGCAAATAGATATCTCAAAGTAGCGCTTATCGAATCACATGCTTAAACACACATTTCAAAAGACGAGGTTTCCGGTACACACAGGATTCTGAATGAAAGGAAACAATATACATTTAAGGAAAGTTCCCAAAAGGAGGCAGATGTTGAATCGCGTTTATCGCTCAATCGAATCGTGTTATTCGCTACCGTTCTTGATCAGTTTATTAATGTTTTGCAGGTTTTCGACAACATGTACAAAATTCCAATCTTTGGGAGTTTCTTGTTTTTATTCAAACTTGACCGAAAAGCTGCCGAGACAGCTCGTGATATCAATGGTGTGTTTGGCACCAGTAACAAATGAGTTGCACAACGCTGGTTCAAGAAATTTCACAATGGTGAAGAGAGACTAAAAAATTAAGACGGTCTCACCTGGCCGATTGATGACAAACATTTTGAAGCCGATTCTCGCAACACCACACAAACAATTTCTGTTGAACTCAAGGACGACTACTAAGTCGTTCGCCGTTTAAGAAAATAGGGATGTCAAAAAGTTAGGACACCGGGTGGTGCATGAATTGAACCAAAAATATAAAAAAAAATCGTCCTTTTGACGTATATTCTACGCTCTTTCTGTGCAACAAAAACAACCCATTTCTCAAGAGGATTGTGACGTGTGATGATCATCTAAGACAACCGCAACGTTCGGCACAGTAGCCGGACGCTAGAGGAGATCTATAACACTTCCCGTATCCGAAATTTCACCAGAAAATGCTATCGTGACTGTTTAGTCGTCTACGACCGGCCTAATCTATCACAGCTTCTTGAATCCGTGCGTAACGATGACGGCAGATACGTACTGCCTACATATTGACGAAATGCACCAGAAGCTTAAACGAATGTACCTGAGTGGTCAATATAAAGGGAGAAATTCTCCTCCATGACAACCCTCGCCTTATGTTGCTCAACTGGCCCTGCAAATCTGAACAAATTAGGTTACGGGACTCTAAATTATCTGCCATATAAATCGGACTTCTAGCCCACCGATTATTACTTTATCACGCTCGACATCTTCCTGCCTCAAAGATGCTTCAAAGTCCGAGAATGATGCCGAATCGCCGTTCAATGGCTTAATCGCATTCAGAAGTCCGGGTGTCTATGTTAATAGAAATGCACTTGTTTCTCGTTGGTAAAAATATTTCGCTTCTAATTGTTCTTATTTCAATCAATAAAGTTACTTATGAAGGGTGTTATGATCTTTTGAAGTTTAAAGCCAAACAACGATTTGCACCAACCTGATAACGTTTTCTACAAAAAGTTTGGCATGATGAGCGGGTGTGAAATGAAATATATTAGGTTGGCTCATTATAGAACATACTAACGCATTTTGGATTATTTTGATGAATTTTAGTGAAACTGTTTATGCTTCAAAGTCTTAACATCTTGAAGCCATGTTTGCCTTAACTATTTTTATTAACACATCACCACAATCGACACGATAATAACACGTAATAAGATTTTTATTTGACGATGGAGAACATTTGAAAATAGTTTAATACGATGTGTCGAATGTTCAGATTTTTTTTTCATTATTTAACAAGAATGTACGATAGGAATTTATCAATATAAAACGTGAAGAGGAAAATGCTGTAGTCAAGTTTGAAACCCGCACTTTATATTTTATTCCGTATCTTGAATGTTTTTAAATGAAAAATCTATTTATGAAACTCTTGTCGTGTTTAAGGTATTGAATGTAACACTGAAGAATTATTTACATTTTTTTTATTTTTGCCATGCATCTTTTACAGAATAGTGCTAAGAATTGATTTCTGTCGATGATTTATAAGCATTACGAAACGTCTGGTTAAGACGATTATTTTCTAATGAAGCCATGTATAATATTGATGTCCGCATATTTTATTTGGTGGCAAAGCTAATCATACGCGGCCTACACACGAAATTCATTTCTTTTTAATAAAACTATTTATTTACTGCACAAAATAGAAAGAAATACTTCACTGTAATTTCATATTATTAATATACGTATTTGTAAGAGGAGTACCTTGTGAGAACTATATTTAATTTATGCCTGCTGATCAATATATCGTGAGCCTGGTGGACTGGGTCACTAACTGGCTGGAGTCCTATGTGGTGCCAGATAAGACCACCCAGTCGTTGGCTTGTATAATTCTAGGGCATGCCTATCCTAGGTATGGCTCCCCAGAGAAATTAGTTCGCGACAATGGCACATAAAACGTGAATAAATAAATGACGGAAGTACTGGGGGGCTGGGGTCCAGCACACGTTAACCTCCCCTTACCACTCCTAGAGTAACTCCAAGGTTGAGCGATTTCATAAGACGCTAGTGGATATTTTGAGTAAAATTATAACTGATAATCCGGCGGAGTGTGTTCGGTTACACACACAACCTTAGCAGCAGTGAGATCCACGATGAATGCAACCTCGGAATTTCCACCATTTGAGTTGGTGTTATGGGCGAATGTGATTCTCCCGATCGAATATCTCTTGAAGCCGCGTAGAAAGTATCTGGGGGAGGAGCATCACCAGTTATTGTTAGGACATCAACATAAGAGATTTCTTCTGGTCAGGAACCGTATTAAACGAGCACAAAAGAAACGGAATTCTTGGTTGAATAAAGATAGAAGGGACGTTGTAATCCTGCGTACTTTAAAGTGTAAGCTAGAGATGGGAAACACCTTACTACCGAATAGTAGAAAGGATCGGTCCCCTTTCCTTTATAATTTGGGACCGGGTCGCTGGGAAGATAAAGATAGTGCATGCCAATGACCTGAAGTTGGCAAAATTGGAATTTGATATAAAACCCGTCCCGCGAAGATCGGGAAGGAACCCACGTAAGGTGACCTTGGTCGCACTCCTGTGATTGCATTTTCTTAAGATGATCTTTTACCTGTGATTATATCGTCGGTGTAACGTTCGCGTCGGAGTCAATATTAACTTAAGGGGAGATGACTCTTAGTATAGGGATATCCAATTGAGGATTGAAATAACCTGAATCCTTGGAAATCCTAAATAAACTGTAGGAGAAGAGATTAGCGTTAATCGTTGTTTTTGTTTGTTTGTTTTTCTTTCTTACCCACGAAATCGGCCTCAGGGTTGGCCTGAAGGAAGGCGACCTGTCGGTGTAATGTGTGTTTGATGATTACCGGTACAGGTCCGGCCGGGGTCATCCAGTGACAGCGGCAGCCTCCTCACGCCCTCCGGCGCACTGTCGTAAATGGGGATGTTGTTATGTCTGAGATTACGGGAACTGGAGTGAGCATGCTCAGAATAATATTATGAAGCTGGAGATTATGAAATGGTGTGTAAGAGGACGGAAAAGCTTGGTTGCGCCGATGGTACGACTAACTTTGCTCAGACCTCATCTCCAATTAAGAGCATACAACCCGGAAAAATGCAGTTCCGAATGCCCAACCGAGAAAAGATTCCAATTATAGTACTCAAAATACTTCAATCTGAACTAGCGCCCATACTTACAAAACTGTTTAAACGTTGTCTTAAGGAGAATAGTTTCCCATCTCCCTGGAAAATCTCATCAGTATGCCCTGTATTTAAGAATTACGGTGATCGCTCATCCCCCTCTCAGTACAGGCCAATAAGTCCCCTGTGCGTCATGAGTAAGTTGCTGGAATCTGTGTTAAATAGAGAAGTAATCAACTATCTCAGCAAAAATAACCTTCTTAGTGACACTCAATATGGTTTCCGTTCTGCTAGATCTACAGCAGATGTGCTTACAGTTATATCGCATAGGATTAGCAAATCTCTCGACGGTGGCAATCTTTCTAGGGCAATTGCTCTTGACATATCTAAAGCCTTTGATAGGGTATGGCATAAAGGTTTACTTCATAAGATCGCTAGTTATGGTACAGCTGGAAATGTCTTCTCAATTATTAAATCATTTCTTTCTGATAGGTTCATAAGAGTAGTAGTTGAGGGGCAAAAATCAGAAGCTCACAGTATTAATGCCGGTGTCCCTCAGGGGTCCATCCTGGGCCCAACTCTTTTCCTGATCTACATTAATGATCTTCCAAATCACATCCTTACATCATTTGTAGACATTTATGCTGACGACACTACCATTTATGGTTGCACATCTAAGACAGTAAACGATCAAGTTCTCTCCAATTCTCTCTCCTCTGATCTTGAGCACGTAGTACAATGGGGAAAGGAGTGGCTGGTTACTTTTAATGCATCTAAAACCAAGCTTCTCTCTTTACATCACCAACATTCTAATCCACATTTGGCATCAATTGAAATGAATGGCTCTTGTCTTCAGGAGGCCTCAAGTTTTGACAAGCTTCTGGGCTTGACCATTACTCCTGATCTTAAATGGAACACGTACATCAAATCTGTTGCCAAGGCCGCTGGAAAAATGGTTGGATCTTTCTATCGATCCGGTAAATATCTCACTGCTGATGCTATTCTCTATCTATATAAGAGCCAGGTACGTCCAAAGATGGAATACTGTTGCCACATCTGGGCAGGAGCTGCTAGAAAGGACTGGTCCTGCCTTGATAGAGTTCAAAATAGACTTCGTAGCCTCGTAGGAGATGTCCTTTTCTCTTCGCTGCAACCTCTATCTCACAGAAGTTGCGAGTTTGTCTCTGATGTATCTTTATTTTCATGGAAAGTGTTCGACTGAGCTTCAATCTATGGTCCCCCCTCGCCAAACTTTCACATGAAACACTCGTCTAGCTATAAACACAATCAATAATTTCCCCCACTCTTTATCTGTTCCTAAACCTAAACGTAGATTCCATGAACAAAGCTTCTTTCTTAGAACTGCACGCCTGTGGAATTGTCTTCCGTTTTCCTGCTTTCCGGCTGACTACAATACGGTTGTGTTCAAGTCTGAAGTAAATAAGTTCTTGATGAGCAGTTCCATATAAGTTATCAAATTTACCAAATTTTCATTACTAATTATTACTATATTTTCCAATTGCTACTGTACACTCTTTAACCCTTATCCTTGAGTGGCCTATGGGCCTTGATAATGTGGTGATGCCTATGTAAAAAAAAGAAAAGAAAAGGAAATGCGGAATTGATCCATAGAGAAGGCCTATAGAAGGCTTTTTCTTTACTTTTTTTTCTATTCTCTTTTCTTAGAATCCTTACAGAGTGCGGATCGGTGAATTGGCAGAAGAACCCCCAGCTGCAACCAGTGAAATTGAGAGACAGCCCTTAGTTCGATAAAAAAAAACGAACGCTTAAGTACCGTGATTAGGGTTGTACGCCGTCTATCGTGAACCTGTGCTGTTAATGAAAAAAACAAACGAATCCTCAAAACTGTAACTGAAATTCAGTCTAAAATATTGGAACAAGGGAAATACTTTTTTAAACCCTTGATTGAAAAAAAAAACGAGTAATTATTCTGTGAAAATAGGTTTTGAAGAAGGGAGATAATTTTTATTAGGTTTTGAAAAAAAATGTAATAGCTTAAATAACTTTTGGGAATTATAGTAAAGATATATAGGATTCACGAACTGAGAAAGAATTGAGTGACATTTATAAATGTTGATTAAAAAAATCCTCAGTTATTGTAAACTGTGGAGAATAAAATATCATAATGCATGAACAAAAAAAAGAGTCTTTTCTTAATGATTCTGAATGAGACCCTGGGCTTTTGTTGACGTTTTGAACGCAAGTTAGGGGAAAACCCTTGTTTGTAAGGTGGCTGTCAGACTATGTATATACTATCGTTCTTGACAGGTGAACCAATGGAGAGAAGAAACATGGAGGGACCTGGTGCCGATGGTCGTAGAAGGGGCGGAGCGGTGTGTTTGGCTTAGACCTATTGATATCTATGAGATCAATAGGTCTAAGATGGGGTGAATATGACATGAACCTCTAGAGGAAAGATATTGCTCCCCATTAGGGAGATAAATATCCACTTAAACCCTGAGTAAGGCCGAGTAAATATGCTGAGACTGTTAAACGTTGATTGAATCCCGGACAGGGGCAGGTGACCTATGAAAAGGGATGCATTTATTGTGCTTTGTAATAACAGACATATATTTTATTGTTTAAAACAAGCATTTCTCTTAACAAATACCCCGGATATCTTAGCACTAAGTGAGACTAACCTACACTCCTCCATCCCCTCTAACCACTTTAACATGCCTGGATATCTCCCACTCTGCCGTAAGGACTCTGACAGACACATGCACGGACATGGAATTTACATTCGTAATACCCTCCCCCTGACTAGAAAAACAAACCTAGAAACAAATGATCCATCCGTTATATGCTTTAGACTAAACATGCAACACAATATTAGCTATTATTATTTTCTCTAACGCTCTCCCTTGACTCGGGACTGCACCATAATTTACAAAGTCTGTGACAGCAGAGACACGGCACTGTCCCTCAACACTAGCGCACAAATACATGTATTTGGTGACTTTAATGTCCACCACAAAAACTGGCTTGGATTCTCTACTTACACAGATGCAGCGGGCAGCACAACTCATATCATCACTATATCTCACTCCCTATCACACATTTTTACGTTTCCAACCCGTTTCCCTGACCAGGAAGAACAACATGCATCACTTCTAGATCTGTTTTTTTACCACAGTTCCCGATAACTGCATAACAACGGCCCACAGCCCACTCGGGAACGCTGATCATGCAGTAATAATGGTTGAAATCGCCCTAAACTCTAGACCCAAAATTGAAGAGCCAGTGCTCAAAATCATAAAAAGGCTGACTGGGCAGCCATCAGCGAACTAATCAGCGATGCCTCATGGAGAAATATTTTTTCTCTCCCTGCTGAACAGTGTGCAAACGAGACCACTGACTGGTTCAAAACTGCAATCGAAGCGCATGTTCCCATGCGGAAATTTTATAGTAAGCCCCACTCTCCCCAATGGTTTACTTCGACTTGCGCAACTGCCATTGCTAAAAAACAGCATACATACCGTAAGTTTAACCGACATAAGTGCAGTTCAAACAGACTAAAGTATATAGAAGCTAGAAATAAGGTTAAGAAAGAAATAGCGACAGCTAAGAGAAAATTTACGGACACCACTAAAAAGCGCGTCGAAGCACAAAAACTAGGAACTCGAGACTTCTGGAAAATCTACAACAGTGTAATAAATAATGGGCAATCAACAATTCCCCCACCAACCAACAAACATGAGGTTGTCTCCTCAGCAACCGACAAGACTAACATGCTTGCCAGTCGGTTTGCCTCAAACTCCACACTGGACCCTTCCAACCAACCCTATGTGACTTTCCTATGCAGACAGACGCCACGGTAGACGATCTGAAAACCACCCCTGCTAAGGTGCATGCTATCATAAAAAACCTTTACACTTCAAAAGCATGTGGACCCGATCTTATCCCAGCTGTGCTATTAAAAATGTGCTCAGCCGAAGTAGCTCCAGTTCTCTGCAAACTCTAGAACAAATGCCTTAATGAAGCTTGCTTTCCGGGCTGTTGAAAAACTGCTTCTGTGGTACCAGTATTCAAGAATTCTGGCGAAAGGACTGACCCATCAAATTATCGCCCCATTAGCCTCTTCCCACTTTTTGCCAAAATATTTAATACATTAATTAACCATGCTCTAGTCCATCATCTTATAGATGCTAAACTTCTGACTGACAAACAATATGGATTTAGACAAGCCCGTTCCCCAGTAGACATCCTTACTGTAATCTCTTAACGTATATACCATTCACTGGACAAAGCGGAGGAGGGCTGAGCGGTAGCTTTAGATATATCTAAGACTTTTGACAGGGTATGGCACAAGTGTCTCCTCAGGAAAATTCAATCATACGGTATCACTTAACATAATTAAATCCTTCTTAGATGAGAGAAAAATCCAGGTTGTCCTCGACGGTCGTACATCTAAACAATATGATATAAATGCTATTGTTTCTGATATTAATATATGACCTCCCCGAAAAAATTTCCTCTGAGATGGGTATATATGCTGATGACACTACACTCTATGGCAGGCACGACAGGAAGACGAATGGACACATTTCTAAGGAAATGGCAGAAACACTAGAGGAATACCTTCAATCTGTGGTGGAATGGGGGCAAAAGTGGTTGGTCGCGTTCAATGCTGCCAAGACTAAACTAGTTTCATTCAATAATTACAAGAAACCCTCTCTACCACCTATAGAAATGGCCAACGACTCTTTAGCTGAGAGTCCATCTTTCAAACTCCTTGGCCTAACATTCACAGGAAACATGAGTTGGAACAATTACATTGAAGGCATTGCCAGGGCCGCTCCAAGGAAGGTGGTCTCTCTCTACCGTGCTAGACAACTACTAACACCCGAAATTATCGTGTACCTCTATAAGGCCACCGTTCGCCCATGTATGGAGTATTGCTGTCACATCTGGGCTGGTGCATCTTCTACTAATCTCTCGCTCCTTGAAAAGGTTCAAAAGAGAGTCGCAAACCTGAAAGGCCCTGAACTGGCATCTAAGCTTCAGCATCTGTCCCATCGACGAAATTTCACATCCCTCTACCTTTCTACAAGTATTTTTGTTGTGAATGCTCTGACGAACTGCAATCACTTGTGCCCCCACGACCTGAGCACCCTCGACAAACCCGACAGGCTGCTAAATCCCATCCCCACACTGTAGAGATCCCTAGATGTAAAAGATCTTTTTACTCCAATAGTTTTTTCCCCAGAACCGCTAGATTCTGGAATTCCATTCCAGATTCCTGCTTCCCCAACAGTACTGACGTGCAGAAGTTCAAGTGTAAGGTGAACCAACATATTGCTGCCGAAATCCCTACATAGTACCCCAGTAGTTGTTGCCCCTGATAGTAGCGCCCTACACCAAAATGGCAATTTGCCTTGTTTGGGGTGAAAATGTAATAATAAAAAAAAATGACAGGAAATGTCAGAATCATATGGAAAGGAAATCATACATTCGTTGGGCTGAGGAACATCTGCTCAGACGTTCGGGCTTTATGAGTAGGAAAGTGACATTGTTGACATTTTTGGGCCTGTGAGCAGACATTGAGGTTTAATCCCAGGGTCGTAGGCAATGGAAATCAGGTAGGGTTGCACACACGCAAAATTCGGAGATTCCCCACTTGACGTGTTAGACCCTGATTGGTATGACATATTGCCCAAACAACCATACCCCTTGCTTTATAAGCGAATGCTCGTGCCGGAATTGGCAAATTAAGCTAGACATCCGGAGAGAGAACCTAACCCAAAGATATCAAACCTACCCGGCCGTCGCCACCACCGCTGCCCGAGAGAACACGGAGTTCATGAAAGGAAAACCGACTGAATAATGTACATATGTAAAAGTTGTATTTATCGTGAATTAAATTTCCAGTAGTTAGAACTCACCGAGTCTGTTTTTTTTTGTTTTTGTTTATTTTGTTTTGTTTGTTTTTTTGTTTTTTTTTTGTTTTTTTGCGTGCATACGAAGCTTTTGATTTTCCGCGAGAATCAACACGAAGCCTGAGACGCTGAGAATTTATGTTGAGTCCTCTCGGAAGATAGATGATCAACAGCCAGACGAGTTCAGCAGTTTCAAAGTCATTTGCTGACCTGGGCGGGAGGGTTGCAGTTAGTATAGTTTCTCTTGTTTCTGACAATTTGAAGCATGCATGAGTATATTAATATTGCATTATGTGTTTTAAAGGAGAATACAGTAATATCACCATCAAAATATTTGTAGAAACATATACTTACTAGCGGGGAAACCCAGCGTTACCCGAGTGTTTGTAAGTGTGTGTATGTGGGGGGGTAATTAATAACCCTGAAACGATGTAAAATAAAAATCGGACCCCCCAAAAAACCGGAAAAAAATGGCATAACCTTATCAGATCGAACCTGCAATCTTAGGATAACAACGCTGTGTTTATAAGGGGGACGTAAACTAAAAAATGATCGAAGTAAAAAAAGAAACGTTGTCTGGGTGTTTAAAAAGGTAAAAGAAAAAAATAGTTTTGGTGGGGAAGTGGGATTGAACCGGGAAGCCTTGACGCGATGGTGAAGTGAAACAAATGACAGCCACTTAATCGTCTAGGCCAGGTGTACGAGGACTCGTTTAGAGTGTTAAGTGAAGGCTTATAAAGCGAGTGAAAGAGGTTTGATTTACAGATAGCAGCTAAATGAGGTCATCGCGGGAATGTTACGAGATGACGTAGCAGTTTTAATTTAATGCGGAACAGCTTTCGGAGATGTGTTTAATTTGTTTCAATGCGGGGCAGTTTTCGCTTCAAGATGATGGTGGTGGCGGGGGGAAATCCCCGTATGATATAAGGAGTTTAGCCCCACATTGATCAAAGCGGATTGCTTGTGCACGTTTCCGGCGCGATGCACAGAACAGCCTGGTAGTTTTGAATTAGTTTCTCTTTTTATACGAAAAAGCCGAATAAACACGTGAGAAGCAAAAATAGCGATAATTTTGTAAGTAAATCTAGACGCTACACGCTTTTTCAAATCCTAGATATTATTATATAATATAATATAAAAACAGTTCTAAGCGATCGTAATGACCCCAGGACCGTCGGCGACAAAAGCCTTTGCGAGACATACATGAAATGGTCACACACATTTTGCCTTTTATATATATATACTAGCGATGAGTACCCGGCGTTGCCCGGGTGTTTGTAGGTGTGTGTGGTCTTAAATAAAAAAGTAACCGGGGGGTAGGATCGGATCCGAAGCCCTGAGGCGAAGTTTTAAAATAAAATCGGCCAGCCAGAATGAACCATTGTTGTTATAAGCGAATAAGTGAAAGATGTTTAAAAGTCATCGAGCATTACGACGGCGATGATGAAGATGTAAGCATTGTTATAAGCGAAGTAAGAAAAGAAAACAGCGTTTTAATTAAGCGGTGGGGGGGTAATCAAAACATCGAAAAACACAAAGAAACTAACGTAAGGCAAACGAACGATGAAAACAGAAAAACGAAAACGTGAAAAATAGCTTAAATAAGCCTGTTTCAATATTAAAATTGAAAAAATCGGTGGGTACCCGGGTGTTTTTGGGTGCCGCTATGAATAAGCAAAGTAAAAAAACACAAACAGGAAAACGAACGTTACGTGAAAAATGGCTTAAATAATACAGGGTTCAATATTTAAATTAAAAAATCGAAAAAAAAACCATCTCACACCACGATTCGAACCCAAAACGTTTAGATAATGAACCAATGCCTTAACTACGTAAGCTAAAGCGACGTATATGAAATTTGTTCTGTTTTTTAACTATTTATAGTAAATCAGGTCACGACGTCATGATGTCATCTGGCGCATGCGTTGTCAACCCCCCCCCCCCTGTCGAAAATTGTCGATTTCGGGGTGAAAAAGTTTACATTTTTTTTTCTCTCTCTCTCCCTGTTTGCATCTCTCTCACTCTCTGTGCGTTCCTCTCTCTCTGTTTGTGTCTCTCTCTCTCAAACTTCGTCTTCTTTACTCTAAAGAGTGTTACTAAAAAAGAAAATGGCGTCTGGCTGTCTTTTTTTGTAAAAACTTCGATTGTTAATATTATTTGTAAGCGTATTGTTTTTACTTCACATTTTTGGTTTGTTATTTTTCGTTTAACTATCGTGGTTAACTATTTTTAACGTGCTAATAACTTTGGTAACGTTGTCATAGAGTAGAAGTTCATAGTTTATCTTGTGCGAGGGTTAAAAATTTTTTTACCGATAACAACAATGTTTTTAAATTCAGACTGCCATTACAGCTTGCTGACGTCAAGATCACGTGACATGACTCAGCGGGTTTTAAATACAAGTGACCCAAAATAAACGGTCCCGTGTAAAATTTATGTAGAAGAGTTTGCGCCCGTATTTGTTGGGGCAGTTATAAATCGATTTCAAAATATGTAATGTTTAACATTAAAATGCCACTTTTTTGGGGCCCCCTGCAGAAAATCTATCAGTTGCTGCACTTCTGATGGCACTTTTAGGCCAATTTTTCGATATTTGTCGTCCAGACTGTGGGGCTTTCATATGAGAGAAAGTTTGTGAGTTTTTGTTCCGTCGGTCAAAAGTTTTTAGCAGACATACATACATACATACATACATACATACATACACACACATACATTTTCGGTTTTATATATAGATAGATAGATTATAATCTTTAGTTGGCAGGTAATAAAAGTTTTAAAATGAAAATTGGTAGACGTGAATGGATATGAAGAGTTCTTATTTGCATGCGAAAATATACCTTTATACTTAAAAGTTAGTTAATTTTAAATATTTCATCTGAGTGTACGATAGCTTAAGCGAAAACGACCAAAGCGCACGCTAAATGTTTTAATTTGGATCCAATCTGGTGGGATCCAAGTCATCTTTATTTTTTTACTTTTATTAACATTATGTATTAAAGCAATAGAGAACCGGTGCTATAATGATACATATTTGATCTGCATGAAGTAAATTTAATATTTAATCATTTTTCTTTTTTAGATCAGGTAAGACGAGTTTCTTTGCCAACTGTCTTATATCGCTGCTTGGAATGTTTTATTTTTATTAATCTGGTCGGTAATTACTGTTGCCTTCTTGATAGTAATCTCTTTTTAATATTAATATGCATAAAATAAATATAACCAGAAACTTCAAATACATTTAATATACAACCGGGTCGTTTAATTGTTAGGTACTTCCATTTACTGGCATAAAGATTTTTGCCAAGAATTCTTCATAATAATTGTGTTTCAGTTTCGATTATAGATAATGGCACTTAAGTCACTAAGGACTCCTTCATGAGTTTGGATTTTGGTTTCTATTATAACTGATGGCACTTAGTAATCGATTTTTTATAAATAAATTTATCCAGAATTCTTCATAAGTTTTGGTTTCGGTTTCGATTATGGCTGAAGGTACTCAAGTTATATATATATATATATATATATATATATATATATATATATATATATATATACTAACAAAAGTATCCGTTGGCTGGGTGCAAAAGCAGCCTACAGAATATGGGCTCTGATTTAGGAAAGTATGATAGGTTATGAAAAGAAAGGGTTGTAAAGAGATAGCTTAAATTTTTGGGTATCAAAACCAAACCAAAATATGATGAACGTAAAAATAAAATAGATAAAACCCATATGTGTTTGCACTGCCACACTTATCACAATAGTCCGTGGATCTATATTAAAAGAAAACGTCGTTAAACTTTGTGACATATTTCCATTCTATGGAGGTCAGGCGCGAACGAACACCCTATAATTTTAGTAAATCATATATCTTCAAACTGAAACATAATTATCAAAGTATACTTACGCAGATAGATATGAAAAGCCTTTATTAAAGTGTGTGCCTATTTCCATTCTATTTAGGCCAGGCGCGAACGCAGATCCCACAATTTTATTATATCATCCCTTTTTAAGTTAAAAATACTTATCAAAGTATTCTTATGTACATCTAAATATAAAACACTTGTAAACGTTTTTTTTTTAAATTTTTAATTTTTTTATTTCCATACTTTGGACCAGGCGCGTCCGCAGACCCCACAAGTTTAATGAATCATCATTAAACCAGATCAAAGTACCTATTCCTGTGTCTCGATACATCTTCTATCATTATATGTGATCAGTTTTCTATAATAGTCAACCATATAGGAACCTATATACATATATATATATATATATATATATATATATATATATATATATATATATATATATATATATGTGTGTGTGTGTGTGTGTGTGTATACATTTTATTTTTTGACACCGTATATTTCCGTTAAGTTACATTATTGTTTCGGCTACACGGCCGCTTTTTTTTGGCCGTCTGTAGCGTCCTCAGTCTTTTACAGTTTTGGCAAATAGCAACCGGGATCTTGAGCAGAAGCATGCATTCTCTTCCAACCATCATCCGTCAGCACCAGACAAGGTCAAACTATTTGACAAGAACTTTGAAGCTAACTCTACCTTATGCGACGAAAACCGTCAACTTCCAGTATTTCCTACTATAACAGACAACACGCTATGCAGCATACATATAAATGTGCGTGAGGTTGCCAAGCTAATCAAGAAACTTGATTCCACGAAAGCAGCTGGCCTAAAGGAATTCCAATTATAGTGTTGAAAAATCTTCAAACAGAACTTGCCCCCATACTTGAGCGTTGTTTTAAGGAGAGGCGCTTCCCAACACCCTGGGAAACCTCATCAGTATGCCCTGTATTTAAGAACTCAGGTGATAAGTCACCTCCCTCTCAGTGCAGACCAATGTCTCCTGTGTGTCATGAGTAAGTTGCTGGAAGCTATATTACATAAAGAAGTAGTCAACCACCTCAGCAGAAAAGTTTTCTTAGTTACATGCAATATGGTTTCCGTTCTGCCAGATCTACAGCAGATATGCGAACGGTCATATCTCATAGGATAAGTGAATCTCTCGAGAAATGCTTCATTTCTAGGACAAGTGCTCTTAATATATCAAATACCTTCGATATGTTATAGCATAAGAGCTTTCTTCACAAGATTTCCAACTACGGTATAAGTCGAAATGTTTTCTCAATTATTAAATCGTTTCTCTCTGATGGGGTTATAAGAGTAGTGATTGATGGGCAGAAATCAGAAGCTCACAGTATTAATGCTGGAAGCCCTCAGGGTTCCATCATGGGCCCACCTCTCTTTCTGATCTACATTAATGATCTTGCAATGATCTTGCAAAACACATACTTAAATCATTCGTTCATATCTATGCTGGTGATACTACCATATATGGCAACACATCAAAGGCCGTAAATGATAAGGCTCTGTGATTCTCTCTCCTCTGATCTTGAGCGCGGGGTACAGTGGGGGGAGGTAGCTGGTTACTTTTAAGGCAACTAAAACCAAGCTTCTATCTTTATATCATAATCGCTCTGATCCCCAACTGGCATAAATGGAAATGGGTGGATCTCCTCTAAGGGAGGCTCTATGTTTTGATAAGCTGCTGAGATTGATTTTTACTCCTGGCCTGACTTAGAACATATACATTAAGTTTGTTTCCTAGGTCGCTCCAGAAGATACCTCAATGCTGATGCACTTCTCTTTCTCTATAAAAGTCAAGTACGTCCAAGGATGGAGTACTGCTGCCATAGGAGCTGCTAAATACAGCCTATCCTGCCTTGAGAGATTACAAAATAAACATCCTAGCCTAGTGGGAGATGCATCCCTGCAACCTCTCTCCCACAAAAGAGACGTCACGAGCATGTTGTTTTATCGTTATTTTCATGACAGGTGCTCGTCCGAACTCCAATCTCTGCCCCCCTTCGCCAATTTTTCGCGGAAAACACCAGTCTATCTTAAATCACTGTAAATAATTTTCCCTATTCTTTATCTGTGCTTAAATAAAAACTCCACGAACAAAGTTTATTTCTTAGAAGTTCACGCCTGTAGAACTCTTTTCCGTTTGCCGGTTTCCCACCTGACTCCAACTTGGATGTCTTCAATCCAACATAAAAACATTTCCTAATAAACCGCCCTCTTATGTAGGACACTCTATCAAGTCTCCATTACTAACGATTACTACGCAATAACCCTTATCCCCGAGTGGCTGCCTGGCATTGATCATGTAAAGAAAAACTTACTTTATTTATGAATCTCTCCGCTGTGGATTTTCCACACGTCTCACAATTTAATTTTAATTACATTAAACTCTGAGTGTTGAGTTTGTTCTTAAATTTGATTCGCCTGTGCAAATATATTAAATCATTTTTAAAATAATCTAAAATATCATTCTGTTTTTGAAGAGGATATACAGTTTGTCCCAAAAGAATCTGACGGATTTTAAATTTGATTAACTTCCTCAATATTTAAGTTATGCTTACCACTATTCATATCTATGTAGATACGCCTCTTTCTAATTCTTTGAGATATAGATATATTATAGCTAACTTAATCTTATTTTATTTACACAACTTAATTAAGGGTATGTTTTTACAATGTCTAATTTTAGTTATGAAAAATGATGTTACTCAAATGTCCACCATTTTCATTTTCTCACTCTTGTGCTCTCTGTGCGGGGTGGCCAATTTATCTCACAGCCACGAGAAGTTATTCGGTGCCGAATATGTCCTGGAGCAGATTTAATGTTTCGCGTGCCGTATGCGCAGTTGCATCGTCCTGCTGGATCCACATTGTTGGTTTGTTATATACTCAAGGTCGAACAAAATCTTCAAGCGTATGGCGGTACCGAGCTCCTGGCACTGTTACATTCTCTCCTTCTTTATTTTTTAAAAAGTCAATGTCCAATTACTTCATCCGCCGATACTCTACACCATACTGTCATTCTTGAGGGTATAATTGGCGTAGTGCTGTTGCGTAGGGATCTTCTGATCCCCAAATCCTGCAAATTGTTTATTTATGAACCCATTCAGATGAAAATAGGCCTCATCGGACATAATGAAGTTTTTGAGAAAGTTTGGATCCCCATTGGCCAAATCCAGGAATTATATGGCATATTCTACACACCCCGCTAATCTATGACGATTCTCATCTCTTCTTGCCGTACGAAATGTACCAAATTTAGGGAGGTCAAATACATGAAATCTAGCAACCATAACTTTCATTGCATTGGGAGTAGTAGAATTTCTTGCGTAGAAGTTTCGTCGAAATTCTCTTTTAGTTTCTAATATTGACTTATTCAACCTAAAATACGACTCTACGATAAATATCTGCTCCTCGATAAATTAACGACGCATGATAACCTCGGAAAAAGTTAATCTAGAGGATCCAAAAAAATAAAAGAAACAGTTTTTAAAGTAAGAAAGTCATGGATTTTTTTTTACAATCAGCTTATTTTAGGACATTATGTATTATAAAATCTTACAAGAGTTTCAAAGCGGTCGCTTTTCATCATCTTTTCTAAAGAGTATAATAGAATGCCAAATTTAAGAAGGCCTTGGTTGATGAAAGATTTATGGAATCAATACGGGTTTCGAGGAGACTTTTATTTTAGGTCATAATTGTATCCTTCTAAGCTAACATTGATCATTAACTTTCTTTAAGTTTAAATACATTCATATGATAGGAATGATAACAATGGGTAAGAATATTTAAAAAAGAGGTTGATAAATTTATTAATACAATAGACCTAGATTAGTCAGCCCAAAAGGAACTTGCACAACCCTACAGGAACTTAATACAATTAGTTACCCGGAAATATATATCTTCAAGAAATAAAAAGCCGAGGAATTATATATAACTTTGGTAGATCATCGAAACAATACGACATACTAAAACATTACATTTTGAAGCTTAACACTTCTAATCATAATATATATATATATATATATATATATATATATATATATATATATATATTTATAAATATTTAAATAAAGTAGATATTTCTTCATATATATGTATATATATATATATATAAATATACATATATACAGGTATGTATACGTGTATTTATGTTTTTTAAATTATCTTTTTATTCAAATTTAAATATATTAACGCTTAAGTGTTTACTAAAACTAGATATTAATTACATTCGTCTTTAAAATTACGTTTATGGTTAATATAAATAATCCATTATTGAACGAATAGCGATTTGTATATAATTCAAAGTGTCAATTGTTAGTTTTTTTCTCACACTAATAGGATCATTTTATAATGCAGAAAATATGCACACACTTGTAGTTTGATGATGTGCAGTTGTTATGAAAAAATAACTTCCTGAGTAGCTGTGTACAGAATGTCTGGCCGTGAAATCTCTTTCTTTGAAAGTGAATCGTTGGAATTTGTTTGTTTCACATCTATAACCAGTTTCACATCTAAAAACGACACACTTTAAGTCTTCCCAATATAAAATAAACGTTTATTGCAATTCCTTGAACATTTTAATACTCTTCTAAATCTTCAAATCAAGATAGAGACACACTCGTTTTCAATAAACAGTTGTATTTGACCCGGACAGAATAAAGATGGGAATTGGATATGTTCATGTAATCACTATAAACTACTGTAAAATGTTAAAGTATTTTCTAACAAATATATTTTGAGTAAGGTATACGTAAACAATAACTTTCGAGCAAATATAAATCTCTTATGGTAAATCATCGACTTTCTACGTTTTCTACTTCTTTGATTCCAAATAATAGATTAGTTCGTATAACTTCTGCAGCAGAATATAATTTATCATAAGATGACAGGATTATCCGTTGACATTATGTTGGAATTGTTTTGTAATCCTATTAGTATCGAAACTCGAAGTTGCATTTATCATTAGAAGCGAATGTACATTATTTCTTTAATATTTAACTATGTCTTCTTGTGATAGCTAACACACGAAAATACGTCACTTAACCCGAGACCTCTATCTCAGTTCCACGTTAAGCCGATGCACGGGAAATACACTGTTTAGTGGCTTGAACGTCGTAACATTTAGAATGGGGGTCGATACGTTATATATTATTTAAACCTTTTCCAAACTAGGAATATGATGGAAACCGCCCTAATTCATTAACGTTCAAAGCATCCCTGCTCGACATTAATATTTGACATTTAAAATAAAAAACTAATTATGCGCAAAAATATCGATTTTCGTGCCATATCAAGTTTCTATTAATGTGTGGCAGCGTTAAAGAAACACACATGTTAAACCTCATATATTAAGTAAAATTAGGTAATTAGGATTAGTAAGGCACAAAACTTAGATTCAAATAAATCAGAGAAAACAAAAATAACATCTAACGTATATGGATAAATGATTTATGATTTATACCTTCCTTCTTATATTAGGCAAAAGCTTTAAATGAAATACATCATTTAAGTATGTAGACATAATTTAAGATTTAGGTACGACAATATTTTCAGAAATAAATGTGTAAATAGATTTTTTTAGCTGTCTCTCCTATTTTGTATATTTTACACTTTAAAAAATATGTACTTATCTTATTATTTGCCGGTGTCTCTCTCTTTTCTTTAACTGCATTTAAAAGTAACCATAATTACTGTAAGATTTTTAAAATGTTCTTACCTGTTCTGTCTTTTCTCGCATAAAAATCCGTTGTTATTTTGTTGTTTTCTCATGTCTCGATATGAAAACCATTTTTGTAAACAATAGTGGAGGACCGCCACAAAAATGAGGTAAGATTTGACTTTAACGCCAGTCTCACGTTCGTCTAGAAAACATATTTTCTATATTCCGTGTGCTTTAACACCATATGATAACCGTTTCCATCGAACATTTACCGTTTGTATGGTATTAACCCTTGAGCACTGAGAACATTTTCTGCCATTTAACAGCCTTCCTTTTAGCTACGCACGCGGTAGCAGAAATAATGCTGTGAAATATGCATTTGTGCGTACACTCGCACACCTAGCTGCTGTCTCACATAGCGTAGTAATCTTAAGCGGTCAATTTAAAATTAGATGATAAAGAAGAAAAAGAAAAAAATCTTGGGGGAATAATGTCAGAAAAAACAGTTTTTTTTTTCGAAAAATATAATTTTCTAATTACTATTTTAGTTGCGGGCAAAGCCAAAAGAAAGAAAAACATAAATGCATTATAGCACTTTTGGGATACATCCATTATAACACTTATAGTATGTCGGAACAGTTGAACATTTCCAAAGAATGTTGTGTTGACATTTAGGGTGGAGATGTTTGGAAGAGAACATAACATTTTACTGAAAGGCTAGACGGCACTTCTGCAGTTTACTTACCATTTTTCGTGACTTTGACTCTAACCCTAACCCTAACTTAAATTCTAAACTTAACCCTAACCCTTACCCTAATCCTAATCTTAACTCTATTCAAATTGTAAAAAAGAATTTTAGTGAAATGGTAAACAATTACGACATTATTGCCTCACCCTCAAAGTACCAGAATGTATTTTTATGCTTTGTCCGGCACTGAAAGAAAAATAAATAAATATTTTAAATTCGTAAACAACCAAAACAAAAAAAAAAACAAATGTCTTTTCGTCATAATCTCCCTTCTCGAAGCGCTTTTCTTTTTCATTTCAGTTCAAATTGTCTACCAAATATTACTACGTTATGTGAGAAAGCAGTTTCGTACGCAAGTGCGCGAATGTCTATTTTACAGCCTTATATTATGCTACCGCGCGCTCACGCGTAGAATAAACCAAGTCTGGTAAATATCGGAAATTCGTCGCAGGGCTCGGGTGTTAATACCATTCACAGGGTAGATTTGCGACGGTAACGGTTATCATATAATGCTTAAGCACAATAAAATCTAAAAATAAATATGTATATGAACGTGAGACCGATTTAAAATAAAATATTACTGAAAATACGTTTGTAAATTTTGAAAGATTCAGGCGAATCACCTGCAGAAGAGTCATTAGAGACATCAGATAATTTAAGAACATGTAATGTAATAGCAGATAGAAAAACATCTAGAATTGCAACAAGCAAAAACAAAATAAGTAAATAATCCTCAAACAACAATTAGAAGAACAACATAAACCACAAAAATTGAGTAAACCTATAAAAAAATAAGAAAACCCAGACATAGGGTAAGGACTACGAAAATGCATTTACGAAGACAATAGTATTGTGGTAACATGTAGGCTGATATATCAACCCATGTTCCTCATTCTCAAACAGCGATTTCAACACGCAGTCAGGTTAGCTAACTATGTCCCATGGTCGCACTGTTACGTACCTGCATCTATTTTTCGAGTAGTTTAATGTACACGCTTCAAAACACAGTCCTATATAGTTAAGCTTTATTAATTCTTAAAATACTTCTATGCTTAATACTGCTTAGCTTTTGAATTCCCTTGGTGGTTCATTCTACCTTTAGTTTACTGCATAACGTGTTAATCTAATGAGAACAGATAATTTAACTCCCATAATAAACACTCTAACTTTCACATTGCAGTAGACTTTGTTTATTATGAACTTCACAATATGAATTAAAATCGATATAGAGTCCACACAGTACAAAATCACAACTGTTAACCCCTTTCAAATATTCTGATATTTTATCAATCTTTATTAAATGAAGTTATACTGAATTCGACCACTTCCACTTCTATTTTCTTCATCATTTCATATTTTGTAATCTAACAATTATAACTCTAATTGTCATGGCTAACCTCAGGTATAATTCATATTTCTTAAGTTCTATGAATAATAATGGCCACATTTGTTCATTAAAGAAAGTTTAAATAACGTGAATTGATTCAGATATCAATAATGTTAAATTCCAATCCTAAAAAATCTTACTCATACCAGTGAACATTAATTCACTGTTTTCAGGTTAAATTGTTAAAAGGTAATAAACCCTCTTGATGTGATTGATCATATACTGTCTCTTTATAATGATGATGGTAATTATAACAATAATACTAATACCGATAATAATAATAATAATAATAATAATAATAATAATAATAATAATAATAATAATAATAATAATAATAATAATAATAATCGACCAAAAGACCAGGAAACACATAACAAGGAATGATGCACTACACCCAAAAGAACGATATTGACAGACTATTAATGAAAGGTAAAGAGGGCAGGAGAGGACTGATCTGTATTGAAGACTGTGTGGAGGATACAAAAAAGAACTAGAAAAATCCATAATGCAAACTAATGGAAGGATAATTATGGCAGCAAGAGACAATGATAAAAACAACAGAACAGAAAACAGAGAGACAAATGACAAAACTAGGAAAGAAAATTGGGAAGAGAAACAACTCTACGGAAGATCCATTAGAAAGACAAAGAATGAGAATACGAAAAACACTTGTACATTGATGCTAAAAGGACATGCCAACACAGAAACTGGATCTCTAATAACTGCAGCACAAGATAACTCGATGAGAACAAATCACGTCAAAGCAAAAATCGATAAAACACAAGAACACAGCAAATGCAGTCTCTGTAGACAAAGAGACGAAACAATAGACAATATAATAAGTGAATGCATAAACTGGCCAAAAAGGAATACAAAAACAGGCATGACTTAGTGGGGAGGGTGGTGCACTGGGAATTGTGCAAACGGATGCATTTGAACGTGCAGACAAATGGTACAAGCATAAACCCGCAACAGCATTCAAAAACGAGAACCACAACATCCTATGGTACATGGGCATACAGATAGACAAACCCATCCAAGCAAGAGGATCAGACATCGTCATAATTAACAAGAAAGGGACGTTCTGTCAAATCGTAGATTTGCTGTCCCAGTTGACCAGAGAGTGAGTATGAAAGAAAAGGAGAAACGAAGCAAATACACAGCGCTAGTAAGAGAGTTATAATGGATTTGGATGATGAAGAAAATCAAAATAATACCGATAATAATAGGAGAACTACGAACAATTACGAACAACTTTGAAAAAAAGAATGGCAGAAATTGGAATCAGAGGAATAGCTGCAAAAATACAACGACTAACAATAATAAAAACTGCTGAAATATTAAGGAAACCATTGAGTGCGGAGAATAATACAATAATACAATATAATGAAGACGCCTTTCAATGAATGAAGAACATCGAAGCTGCATATCTGCAAGTGATACGCCCACACCACACATCCCCTCCCATTGTCTAATCACCGTTCCCTCCAAAGGAAAAATATTACCAAAGAGCCGAGCAGGGTCAAGGAGGATGGAAAGGCCGAGGAGAGAGCGCTGACATGACCTCCGCTGGACAAGCGCGAAGAGAACTATGACTTTGGTGGAGGCTTAGTGCCACTCAGATTCCAGTATAGACCAATGGAAACTGCCAGCGAGAAATCAATGGTAAGCGGCTGTTGCGATGACGCAAATTTATTTGCAAATCCTATCGAAAGAGGTGGAGAGAGCTGGGCGTCTGGGTAGACTTGTTGCCACTCAGCTTCCAGAGAACACCACAGGTCTCCAATAAGATCTGTTGTTGACTTGTATGAAAGCTCCATGTGAGCCAATAATAATAATAATAATAATAATAATAATAATAATAATAATAATAATAATAATAATTCTGATTTCGTCTATGAACTTCTCTCTAAAAAATGATGGGATTTATTTCCAGAGGATTTCCCTTAATCCCGGCCTCAAACCAGGAGCTTCAAAGATAAAGGGTTCGCCTAAGGATGTTGGTGGTACCTATAATTGCAAAGGTGTGAAGGCCGCCGTCATCAGAGACGTGTAGTTTTTTCAATTGCCCTTCCAGACGACTTGATACTACTCCTAGTGTACCAACTACGACCGGGATTATTTGTTATTTAACCCCGTGTGTACGCCTTATCTCCAAGGCTAATGGAGCATAATTGGTCCACTTCTCCTTCTCCTTCTCTCTCACATTCCTGTCCCAGGGTACTGAGAAGTCTACAATCTGCCAGTTGTTTGAGACCTCGACAATGACGACCACATCCAGACGATTATGTCCCAATTGTTCGGTCGTTATGACACGTTTGCCCAACTATACGTCTAACTTGCCATCCTCACTTGTTCTCACTTTATCGGGTACCTCCTCAACCCATTTCCCAGCACACTTCACTCCAGCCCTCTTACACACCTCCCAATATATCTGGAGTCCCATGCCATCGTGTCTTTTGCGGTACTCTCTCTGGGCAAGTCAACTACACCCTGCTGCAAGGTGCAAATCCGGCATTCTGCAGCAACTTCCTCTCCTAGAACCACTTTTTGAACAATCGTGTTCCTAATGGCTGGTCTTATGCTTCGCAAACAAAAGCTTCAGTACTGTTAGTCAGCTCTAAGCCATTCCCCTGACCTTTCATCAGCCACCTGCTATATCCTGGAAGAACCTTCCATGTGTTTTCTTCCAAGCCAGTTCCTCTGCCCTTTCTCTATCCATACGTTTCACATAATCAGCCTTGGTCTCACATACCCCCACTTCATTGGCCACAACCTTAAGCATCCACTCCTCATTTCTAACCACATGCTCCTTAAACGACATCCCCTCGGTTCTTACAAAATCGTTTACACTTTTCAATCCTCCCCTCACCATCTTTACTCTTTTCATACATCCTTGCTACGCTACTTCGAATGTGAAATATACCAAACATTGCTAAAACTTTTCTTTTCTAATAATAATAATAATAATAATAATAATAATGATAATAATAATAATAATAATACTAATAATAAAAATAATAATAATAATAATAATGTGGGACCCAGGAGAAAGATGTGGGTCTCATGATCGGCAGCTGTTCCCTCGGTAGCCAGCATGGGGGGCAGGTCCGCATCCTGCGAATGTTGGCATACTTTCTAATTTCAGAAACATAGATAACACGAACGCTGAACAGTTAAGTATAACCTTTAATCTCAGTGATTAAAATGATACAAACCAAACAGCACAGCCAAGGGCACCATCAAAAAGAACACTCCGAAGGAAGAAATTGACAACGAAAGAGAACAAACTCGTAATGGAATTCTATTATAGAAGCAATTCTAAATATAGTTATGGAGGCTATTAAAAACAAATGAAAGATCTATGGAACAAGTCCAGGGATTTGCATTAGAACAAAGACATGCAGATCAAGCCAGACTTATGCTAAAGAGAGGCTGGCAAAACTGGAATTAACAGAAATACAACGGAAAGTAATGGAGTAAATTGAGCTTGGAGGAGCCCCCACTGAAACCGCACGTGTAAAGCCACACAAGTAGAAACAGCACACAGAGAGAACCTGCGAAGACTGGGGCTTACAAATGAGATGACTGAGAACTATGAAACAGAGCTAACAGAGGAAGAAGCAGATGAAATAGCAAAAACAATACAGTTAATAAACGAGGTGAAAACAAAACTCCAATCTCTAAGGAATATAGAACAGAAGCAATTAAAAACAGAAACAGGTTAACAAGACCCTTCTAAAAACCACAACAGATACAATCACAAACCGAAACAATTTAATTTATGCAGGAGTCAAGATGGTAAGTATGAATTTCAAATCAGGAAAAACATCCAGCGAAAGATTCATCGACAAAAATGAATGGGGAATAAGGCTACAACCCCAAATAAAAATAAAACTTAAAAATAAGCCAAAACGATAAACAGGAAGAGGGCGATGTGAAGAAAATTAATAATTCGAAATGTGACTAGCAGGGAGAGGGTAAACAAGAAATACGAATACCTTAACCAAAAAGTAGCAGCAAAATAAGACAGATTAAGACGATATAGATATTAATCCGAATAACGCAAGCGAAACAGGACATCTGAAAACAATAAATGGCAATTGTACTAAAACGTGAACGGGGAAAAAACAAACACGGAACGACCAAACCCAAGAGAAACAAAACTCTATTGGAATAAAATATGGAAAGAACGACAAGACTACAACAGAAATGCCGAATGGTCGAAACACATGACAGAGGAGTTACAACAAATCGGAGAAGGAACAGTGAATGAAATCAGCAAAGAAAGCATAAAGAAAACCACAGGAAAAATGGCAAACTGCTACATACTGGTTCCAAAAATGTATCACTCTACATGAAAGACAAGCTCAAATCATGAAAAGATGTATACAGGAAAGAAATGTACGCGCTTGGATGACAACAGGCAGAACTACGTTGATACAGAAGGACACAGAGAAATGAACCGTCTCGAGAAACTATAAGCCTATCACGTGCTTATCCCCAATGTTGAAAATACTGACAGCATAACTGAGTCAACACATCTCCAGCTCTCTGAATAATCGTGTATTTCTCTCCGAGGAAAAGAAAGGATGCCAGAAAGGAAAAAAGAGGAACAGATGATTTGCTATACATAGATCAAAAGATCCTAAAAAAATAAAAAGGTGCAGAAACAATTTAGCCATGGCATGGATCAACTACAGAATGGCGTACGAAAGGAGTCCTCACGTAGAATGTTTAAAAATGTATAAAATACCAATCAGAATTATCAACGTGATTGAAAATGCGATGAGAAAATGGAGATTGGAACTGCCAGCTGATGGACAACACATAACACAAATCAACACAAAAGAGGTATAGTCCGGAAGATTCACTATCACAATTACTGTTAATCATAGCCATGATGCCCCTGAACAATATACTAAGAAAGTGGCAAGCAGGATACAAGTACTCTAACCCGTAAGAAAAAAAATGAACTACCTGATGTACATGGACGATCTGAAACCCTTGATAAGAACCAAAAATGAATTAGAGCCACTAAAAAATACCACCAGGATCTTCAAACCGAATATTAAAATGGAGTTTTGTATGGAAAAGTGTGCACTACTAGTTATAAGAAAGGGAAAACTAGAGACGACAGAAGGGATGGAACTACCCAACCAAACGAAGATGATGCCAGTAGGGGAATAAGACACCTATAAATTTTAGGAGTACTGAAAGCAGACACCATCAAGCAACAGGAATGAAAGAGAAAGGAATACCTTAGGAGAACAAGAAAATTTCCCGAAACCAGATTATTTAGCAGAATCCTAATAAAAGGCATAAATACGTGGGCAGTATCATTAGTAAGATAATCCTGACCGTTAGAAGAACAGGCCACTCAGGACCCTTCACAAAGCGATGACTCCGAAGGGCGATGTTTACCGATGCTATGTAAAAAGGAAAGACGGCGAGAGATGACATGTCTGTATAGAAAATTGTGTGAATGACAGCAAAATAGAACTAGAAAACTACTTAATGCAAAACACTGAAAGAATAATCATAGCAGCGAGAGACACAGAAAAAATCAATAAAACAGAAAACAGAGAGACTAAGGATAAGACAAGGAAAGAAACTTAGGATTAGAAACAACCACACGGAAGAGTCATAAGAATGACAAAAAATGTAAATAACGAAAACACATGGACATGGATGCGAAAAAGACACATAAGCCGACAAACTGCATCCTCAATAACTGTAGTACAAGACAACTCAATAAGAACCAAACACGCCACAGCAAAGTCGACAGAACACAAGAAAAAAAGCAAATGCAGACTCTATGGAAAAAGAGACGAGATGATAAACCATGTATTAAGTGAATGCAGCAAACTGGCCCAAAAGGAATACAAGAACACACACAACTAAGTAGGTAGGCTAGTACACTGGGAATTATGCAAACAACTGTATCTCGAACGCACAGACAAGTGGTACAACCAAAAGCCGACATAAGTACATGAAAACGAGAATCACAAAGTCCTATGGGACATGAACATACAGACTGATAAACCCATTCAGGCAAGAAGATCAAATGCCGAATACTTAACAAGAAAGAAACATCCTGTCAAATCATAGACTTTGCTGTTCCAGCTTACCACAGAGTGAAAATCAAAGAAAAAGAGACGCAGCAAATACACGGAGATAGCCAGAGAGCTGAAATGGATATGGAAGATGAATAAAATAAAAAAAAGTACCTATAATACTAGAAACACTACGAACAATCCCGAAAAAAAAAATGGGAAAAATTAGAATAAAAGGGATGACAGGAAAAACTCAACGAACAACAATAATGAAAACAGCTGAAATATTAAGAAAACTTTTGAGTGTGTGAAAGAACACACAGGTGCAATAAGCACAGGCCAGACAAACTGCTGCAGAGACTAAACATGAAGGGCTAGATGGAACCAAGAACACTGAAACCTCATATATATATAAGTTGTTTAACCCAATCCTACCCCTACTGTCAAATCACTGCCCCTCTCCCCAAAAGCGAGACCAAATAACCAAGTAGGGTCAAGGAGGAAGGAAAGACCAATGAAATGACAAGACCTCAGCCGAATAAGTGCGAAGAGAACTATAATATTGCCGAGGCGTATTGCCACTCACATTCCTACAAAAACCATTAGCCGCTGCCAACGAGAAATCAATGGCTAGACGCTTTTGCGATAATGCAAATTTATTTGCAAATGTTATCGGAAGAGGTGGAGAGTACTGGAAACCTGGGGAGACTTGTTGTCACTCAGCTTCCAGGAAACACCACAGGTTGTTTTCAGGGAAATATTTCTGAAAACCTGTGTGAAAGTTCCTTGTGAGCCAATAATAATAATAATAATAATAATAATAATAATAATAATAATAATAATAATAATAATAACAACAAAAAGAGAACCATGTAAAAAAAAACTCTACGTGACTAAGAAAAGGACACATGAACGGAGAGATATAGTCTCTACTGACAGCTGCACAGGACAAGTCGATTAGTAGGAACCACATTGAAGCTAAAATACATAAAACAAGAAAACAGTGAATGTAGACATTGTAGACAAATAGACGAAATGATTCACACTATAAATGTATGCAGTACTCCATCCCTGGGCGTACTTTACTCTTATATAAATAATAATTGCATCAGCAGTATGATATCTTCTAGAGCGGTAGACAGATCCTACCATTTTTCCATCGAACTTTGCAACAGACTTAGTGTATCTGTTCCATTTCTGATCAGGATCAAAGTCAATCCCAGAAGCTTGCCAAAACATGGAACCTCCCCAAGACGAGAGCCATCCATTTCAATTGATGCCAGATGGGGATCAGAGCGTTGACGATATAAAGATAGGGGCGTGGTTTTAGAATCATTAAAAGTAACCAGTTACCTCTTCCCCCACTGTACCCCGCGCTCAAGATCAGAGTAGAGAGAATCAGAGAGAGCTTTGTCATTTACGGTCTTAGATGTTTTGCCATAGATGGTCATGTCATCAGCATAGATTTCAGCTAATGATTTTGTATGTGTTTTGGGAGATTATTGATGTAGATCAGGAAGAGATTTGGCCCCAGGATGGAGCCTGGGGAACTCCAGCATTAATACTGTGGGCCTCTGATTTCTGCTCATCAACCCCTACACTTATGGACCTATCAGAGAGAAACATACCTTATTGAAGGCCTTTGATATGTCAACAGTAATTTCCCTAGAAAGGAAGCCTTTGCCGATAGATACACTAATCCTATGAGATATAACCGTTAGCACATCTGCTGTAGATAGAGCCGAACGGAAATTATATTGCTTGTCGCTAAGAAGGTTATTTCTTCTGAGGTGGTTGTCTACTCCTTTATTTATTATGGATTCTTTCACCTTACTTATGACACACATAAAGCTTATTTGTCTGTACTGAGAGGGAGATGACTTATCACCTGGGTTCTTAAATACATGGCATACTGATGAGGTTTTCCAGGGTGTTGGGAAGCACTTCACTTTAAGGCAACGCATAAGCAGTTTCCGTGTGCAAACTTCTACTGAGTGAAATAGTCTTCTTCTTCTTCTGTTTTTCTTCTTCTTCTTATTATTATTATTATTGTTATGTGTTACTACTACTACTACTACTAATTATAAAAAATAATAATAATAATAATAATAATAATAATAATAATAATAATAATAATAATCAATCGGTGCAACCGACATGCTATTAGAACATTAACTAGTAACTTGGATGCTGCAATAAGAATCAATTAACAAAGCAACAGAGACGCAAGAAAACCGAAACAGCAAAATAATCATATGGCAACACATATAAGAGTTGTCTATGGCCCTAGAAGATCGAAAAGAGTATGAGAGAGAGAGAGAAAGAGAAAGAGAGAGGGAAAAAGAGAGGGAACATTATGCAGACTTTCATTGCCAGAGTTTGGGCGGAAACAGGGATCTTACCTAGGCTTTTCTTATCCAAATCTGAAGAAATATCAATGAGCGATGCAGCAAGAAATCAATAAGCAGATATTGAAGTAATGTGGTATACAAGTAAGTAGCGTTGATTGTCGAGAGAAATGGAGAGTAATTGATCTAGGGAGACTTGTTGTCATTAAGACTCTAAATAAAAACATAGTGTATTGTCAGTAAGTGATCGCAGGTGTGACCTACGTGAAAACTCCAAAATCAGTGAATAGTAATAATAATAAAAATAATAATACAAAAATTAATAATAATAATTTAAAATTGTTACAATAACAGAAGCCTGTTCTTGTAAGTGAGTAAATATGAAATAGGATAGGCAAGGATTCGAACTTGCGAAGCTAGATTTGGAATTGAGAATTCCAATCATAAGTTAAAATAAATAGAGAATGTTATTGAAAATAAGGAATGTGGAATCGCAATTGTTTAGCTCACACAAATAGATATATGTTTATTGGAAAAGGAATGTAATGATGAAATTTGTTTCTGTTAAAATTAGAATGAGGAATTTAATCGACAATGGAAATTGTAAACATATTTTGTAAATATATTATTCGAAAAATAGGTTACTGAACTCGGGATCATGTCCAGTTTTGCAACGTGACTCATGTTTAATCATGCGATGACGTGAGGAGTTCTCAATATAAGTAGAGTTTTAGATGCAGTCTAGGAGAAAGAGGTGAGAAGAGCTGAGAGAGGTCTGAAACCGCTGCTGACACCAACCCTTGGAAGCGAAGGTTCGAGAGAAAAGCCATGTAAATAAACTTTGAATTTCTCGAGCGACATCAGTACCGGTCATGAAATAAAGGACGTCATCATGTGTTTTTGTATCTGCGTCGTCGTTGTGTTGTTATTCAACAGAACAGGCATTGCCCATTTATGTTATAAGAACCTTGATAAAATCATCATCTAAAAAAATATGTTTTAGAAAGTATATGTGTCAAAGTATAAATGTTATAGAAACACTGCCGTTCACAAAACTGTCAAAAGTATAAATGTCAAACTCTCGGTCTATCTATCTATATATCAAATCTCCTCTCATAGTGTATTACATGCCTTTGGCTATTGTAGTAATATGTACACTGTATATTATATATAAAGAACTGTCTCTCTCATTATATATACATGTTTAAGACTCTATCGCAGAGACATGAACAACAACAAATATATAAGCCATCATCTAAATAAGAACTCACATAACATACGCACATATTTGGTACTTCTTTAAAATACCAGCCACCACATAACAAAATTATATGTGAGACACCATTACACAATTGTAAATGCTTCTTCAGCAGACATACCGATTCAAATGTAATTTTAAGCGTGGCAAACATAAGAATATAAATATTCAAATTTAATCCATAGCTAACCATCCAAAAGGATATTTTGCAAAAATGCGCATAAGTGACCGATCGACCGACAGAGACTATGAATTTCGTGCGTGTTACAAAACTACGAAAATCTTTATCTGTACTTAGGAAAAGAAAAAAAAATGAAATACCGATTTTATTATGTTTCAAAAATCCCCCTTAAACGATAAAAGATTAATTGAATTTTTCTCGTTCCAAATTTTACAATTTCTATATAATTCTCTTTATTCATTGGCATTCTTTTTTTTCAGCACTCAATTTTTCTTACCGGTTTTTCCGATATTGTATCATGTTTTATTGTAATTTTATAGATTTTGCCTATTATTTTTATTTTTTAACCGTTTCCTGTTGTCGTGAGTCTTTTTTAATGTAATTCATTTATAAATACATTCATATTTTTTATCTGATTCTTTATCTGAATTCATTTCGAGATATTTTATTACTCTTGTAATATTTGTACGGAATGACTTTCATTTCTCTATTTTATGTTGACGTTTTCCTCTTTTTTATTTTTAATTCTTCATGCAAATCTATTACTTGTTATTACAGTTCATGTTCTATCACTAGTGTATTTACTTTTTGGTCCCCAAACACACGAGTGGGGGACCTCTAAATATTACCTTGTCCGTTTGTCCGTACTTCTGTTCCTCCGTTCGTCGATCCGTATTTTTCTCAATAATGGCACCTTGGAAATTTAAACATGATATGAGTAAAAAGAAACAGAACGAAGTTTCCGGGAAAACTCTGGTGCTCCTCTCCCAGGTGGGCCTTTTCGGGTTAAAATGACATTTTGTGCCCATTAAAATAAATTGTGCCTTAGATTATTATAAAACTTTCTGAACAGTTATAACTAACTGATTTCTATATAATTTTAATTGTCTATTCTTCGTGATAACACTTGGGTGTGCCACAGAGGCTCTTTTAGGAGTAATAAAAATACTCCATTTTTGGGGCAATATTACCATATTTGTCTAATATTTTCTGTGTGTGTATATTTATCAGTTTTGCATGATGCTGAAATCAGATTGTAAATGTAAAGGACTTGGGAACTTTTGGGGCAAAATGGGGGGGAGTAAATGACGGACGTACATTTTTCTTTTAAAAACCCTAAAACTGCACCGTTTGTTCATTATTACCAGGATTTGAGGAATTTTGGGTATAAATAATGGTGAGATAGGCAAATGCTGAACATATTTATTTTTTTCATGTTTTTTCGTACACTCACCGAAGACCATGCATGCTTCACTTGCTTGTCTCGTATTTACTTTAACGAAGAAATGGGAACTCATCTATTACGAACACATCACCGTAACACATCAACGTGATTGTATAAACATTTTGTTCACACCGGTCTACTCCTTTTTTATCAATATTCTTTGAGCATCGCCCGTGTTTATTTTTAAGATCAATGTATTATATTCCAATTAATGTTCCCCGAAATAACTTTTGACCTACAGTTGAATTCTTCGAACTCATAAACACTCTCTCAAATTGCGAACGGGTATACATTTTTAAACGCCTGATATAATCAATGCACTTGTTTTATCTGTAATGTCTGTATGGACGTCTTCGGTAAGTTGCCAAGTAATTTTTCAAATAGAATTGTTAACCTCCAAAAGAGTGTCAGTAAACATATTTTATAAAGCTACCACGCTATATAGCAGACACGAGAGTAAAACTAGTTCACTCATATTTAAGGCAATTGCTAAAACCATGGCTGTAGTTGAATAGGGTTGTAACATTTTACAATCTTCAATGCCGCCAATATTAAGCTTATTCCCTTTAATAATTACAAGAAACGTTATAAACCACTGATTGACCTGCCTAATAATACAATCCCTTAAAGTATTTCCCACAAGCTCATAGGGTTCACATGCATAGACAACATGAATCGAAAAAATATATGGAGGTCGCTGCAATGAAGTTGGGTTCTCTCTACCTTGGTAAAAGACTAATCGCACTTGAGAGTATCCTTTAGTTCTACAAAGCCACGGTTCGGCCATGCAGGGAGTATTGTTGTCTCATTTGAACTAGTGCATCTGGCATAATTTTCTCGTTCATAAAAATAACATAGCCAACAGAATACGTCTAGAACTAGCAACTAAACTCCGACCCCTGTCTCATGGCTGAAACGTGGTGACCTTCTACCTGTTTTCAATGACAAGTGCTCTAATAAAATCCAATCAATAGTATTTCTTGGACAACATTCCCCTCAACAAACCTGTGAAGCAGAAAATATAATGTAGAGATCTTAGATGCCATAAAGCATTCCGATTGAATAGTTTTTCTTTCCTTGGGACTGTTGCAGTTTGCATTTTTCTTGTACATCTGCTTCCCTGACAGAACTGAGATGCAGAAATTCAAGTATAATATGAACAGACATCTCGTATGAATAGCGCTCCTGCAAATCCGATTCCAAATCTCACGACTAAGATGCTCTCTGCCTTGTGTCGGGTGAAATGACAAAAAAAAACTAATAAAAATAAAAATATGCATAATACTTTATCTGTTCAACACGAATTTTTTCCAAACTTTTCATCGAGATTTCTAAGAGACGCAGCTTTACAATTGCACATTCTTTTCTTCATATTTTATACACAACAGATCACAGATATAATCTCGAGCTTGATATATAAATAACACAGCTATAAAAACACACATGATTTGTGGAAAGTATTAAAAGTGTAAAAAAGGTGCTCTATAGGATTATTCGTTTATAAAACACGCAAGTAAGTAAAGCTAATATTCATATTTCAGAAATCAAGAATCAAATGTGATCCGTTGCGTAGTAAACGGCGAACTGATTGAATCCAAAATTCGACAGATTTATAGTAATTTTGAAAGGTTTTCAATGGTTGTTTAGCACAGCCGGTGGTGAAAAAATGATTGGCGAATTCATTCGTTACATGCCCCCATTAGTTCGTCTGATGGGGATGTGTCTCCTAGCGGCTTCGGCTGCAGGGAGTACTCGTCAAGGATTCGTTTTTGACACTCACCCCGACAGGTGGGAGGCCGAGATTCATTATTATTACGGATTTTTTCGAACGAAAAACCTCGTCCTACTTAACCAAAACAGCAAGCTAAACAATTTCCTTAAAACAGCAAAAATAATAAAAAGCAAACGCCAACCCAAAAACCTAAAACGCATTCTTACCTCATCCAAACTCAATCAAGACGCAACAAAAGGAGTCACAAAATGCAACAAACAACGATGTGGAGTCTGCAACATAATATTAGAGGGAAACAAATACACATTTACGAACCCCATACAAACATTTAAAATTAAAAAAAACCTAGATTGCACCTCAAAAAACGTGATCTATGTAATAAAATGTCCAGCATGCGATAAATCCTACATAGGCGCTACAAAAAACCTTAGTAATAGAGTAGCCCTACACCGATCCAACATCAAAATCGCGGAAAATAGACACCTACATGTATTACAACATATACACGCATGCAGTGGAGGCAGATCCGAGATAATGCCCATCTTCCAAACTGACAACTACTTCTACTTGCTAACTCAAGAAAAAAATTTCATAACAAAGTTTAACCCCGCCTTAAACATCTCTCCATAATTATACACATAAATAGGCAAAACACAAAATACACTTACACGCATGCATGCTTGGGTAGGTGTGCACCCTCACACACGAAACAACAAAAAAGCACAATAAGGCACACGCACACTTTCGCGGGTGCGCCTTCCCATACCCAGTACAGTACCATTTCTCTTAACTAAACAAACAACTAGAAATTAAACGTATGTATGTGTATGTGCGCGCGTGTGTGCGTGTGTATATGTGTGTGTGCGTTGGTGTACACATATGATTGTGTATGCGTGTGTGTATAATTATATATCATCTGTTATCTATGCTACATCTTGTTTGTATGTATACGTGCACTTATGTTTGGGTGACCGAATCCATGTATGCATATGTGCATGGATTGGAAAGGAAACTTCAACCAATATATACATAAGGTGGGATGTATGAATATGTATGTGTGTGTGTGATTGTGAGTGCATGTGCCCATATATATATATATATATATATATATATGGGTGGATGAGTGTATACACATCCGTATGTATGTGTGTATGTATATATATATATATACATATGTATGCACATGTATAAGTGGGTAAATGTGTTCGTGTGAATATAGATATACGCGTATGTGTGAGCCCCTGCATATGTCTGTGTGTGTGCATGTGTGTGTGTATGTGTATGTGCCTACATAGGATATGGATGTTTGTGAGTGTATGTGCACATACATATATGTGTGTACATATATGTGTGTATGTGCGTGTATGTGTGTGTGTATATATATCTTCTACCTATTCTCCATCTTACTTGTGTGTGTGTTGGTGCGTGTACGTATGTCTGAATGATTAAGCGCATATATACATGCGTGTTTTGGTTGGAAAAAAAAGTATATATATATATATATATATATAAAATAAAAAATAAAAAAATAAAAATAATTGTTAGCGGTGGATGTATGCGAGTACGTGTGTGGGTGTGTAGGTGGGTATGTACATGTGTATATATGTATGCTCCTACATATATTTCTATGTATGTACGTGTGTGTATGTGTGTGTGCCTGCGCACGTGTGCGTATGCATGTGTACATGTACATGAATATATATGTATGCGTATGTGATTGTATGTGAGTGTATGCTATACATGGGGAAAGAAAGTCTTTAAAAAGAACCCTAAAGAAGCCATAAAAACCTTCACCATATGGACTAAAAAACACTCTTTGAAACTAACTTCGACCGGTCATAGTGAACAACTTACAGTTGGAGACAGAATGTCTAAACACTAAACACACGCATCGCATCACTATGAAAAACATATTTAATATCAGCGGAGGCATATCTACAAACTCCCATTTTAAAGAAAAACTTTTTACGAAAATATCTGAAGAGAGCACACCCTAAGCTCGAAAAATATTTTAAAATAAAAATATGATGAAAATCTTTAAAAAAAAAACCCACAATTGTTGATGGCTACACTCTTTTAAATATACATTTTTTCTCTCGTTGGAACTACACAACCATCACTTTAAATTTTAAATTTGTTCTTTGTGTGTGATTTTGACTGTTCGTGCTTCTCTTTTTCGGCTTCTGAAGTACTTAGATTCCAAAAAGTTCGGTTGTAAAATGTCTTAATTTTATTCTTTTTATAGGTTTCTTTTTATAGGTTTAGTGAAAATGTCGGCTATATTATTCTCAGACGTCAGATAAGTAAGAATAATATATTTTTGTACTTATTTCATCCCTTATAAATGATATCTTATAGCAATATGCTTCGACCTTTGATGAATCATAGAATTATTTGCTAATAAGCTACTGCTTTGATTATCACAATGAATTACTATATTTTGTTTTACTTAGATCTTGTTTTAAAATAGATTTTAGTAGAGTGTTCAGAAAAACTGCCTCCTGCGCGGAATGAGTACGATCGACATAGTCTGCTTCACAATAGCAAGAGCAACAATTTGCTGCTTTTTAGTTCTCCAACAGATCATAGGTCCAGTCTTTGACAGTCTAAAACAATATCCCGTTATACTTTTTCCATCCTCAGAGTTACCCCAATCTTAATTTGAAAATCCTTCTAAATTTAGTGGATGTTTAAACTTTTTAAATATTAAAGATTGTTCCTTGATTTATTTTAGGTAACGAAAGATTTGTGTTGAACGATTAAGCTCATTAATTGTCGGTTTCGATAAGTTTTGAGATAGCTTTGTTAAAGTATAACATATGTCAGGCCTTGTCGCGGTCATCAAGTAGATGAGGCTCCCAACCATTTTCATATATATTCGATTATCTATGGATTTTTTCGGTCCCTATATTTTTTTATTTATGTCCATTTCGACGGAAGTTGAACGCGGCTTGCAATCGTGCATTCGGAACTTGAGCAGAATTTTTTCAATGTATCCTGATGGGTTCATAGTTATAGTTTCATTTTCATGGGTAAATTTAATACCGAGGAACCATGACAGTCGTCCAAGATCGGACATTTATTTTTTTTTTATTTAAATCATTTTTAACATCTTTTAAAGTGCTGTCACAGTTTGGGGCGAGTAATATAGTGTCAACCCAAAAAACCAAGATCAACAATTTATTACCTATATTTTTGGTATATATGCTCGCGTCTACTGAACGTTGCTTTAATTCCTGTTCTACTAAATAATTATGGAGTGTTAAATTCCAATTGTGTGCATTTTGTTTTAGTCCATATAACGAATTATTTAATTTCCACACCCAATTTATATGTTTAATTTAAAATCCCTCTGGAAGGTAAATGTAGATTTACCAGTCAATCGGAGCATTTAAATAAGTATTTTTACATCCATTTGTAATAAAATTCTAATTGTTATTAAATTTGTCGTAGGTGAAAATGTTGCAAAATATTCCACTCCAGAAATGTGTGAAAAACCTTTTGCAACAAATCCTGCTATAAAAGTTTCACTGCCAGAAACTGTGATTTTTTGGAAAAAAAACCCAGCGTAAAAAAAATTAGATTGTTATTTGTTTGTTTTGCCACTATTTCATATGTGTTATTTTCAGATAAAGCTTTCGATTCGGATATCATAGCTTGTTGCTATTCTTGGTGATTTTCTGAATTAATCACCTCAATATAACTTTCCGGTGCGCTGTTCAACGAGTAACAGTTATCCACAGCGTAATCGTGTATCTTTTCAATCTGTAAGAAGTCTGGCATTTTTCGCTCCCTTATTGAGTATCGACGTGTTTGGTTAATATTTTCGTCAGAAGTTCTAATGTAATTGTCGTCGTTATTAATTTTTTCATTGTGATCGATTAAGATGCTAGATAATATTTCACATTTTTCATCCACTGGATTTTAAAAAATGTAATGTATCATTGAATTTTACACATCGAACCCCGTTTATGGCAGTTTGGGTTGGAAAGTAGATTAAATATGATGGACTATTTTTATCGCAACCTACAAAATACCCTTTTCGCTTTTAGTATTTAGTTTACTGGTGTTCTCTATAAATGCAAAACAATCAGAACCAAATAGATGAATTGTGTTTATTTTAGGTTTTGCATCGCAAACAGTTCATACGGCGTTTTTCCTAGTCTCTTATTGAACGCTCTATTTCTGATATATGCTGCTGCCATTAAAGCGTACGTCAATAAACTATTCGCTAAGTTCGATTCGATTGGTAGGCATCTTGTCATCTCAAAAAGGGTTCGCCATGCCCTTTCAGCAGTGCCATTTTGGAAGTGGAATACGGCGCAGGTTTCTTGTGTTTAACACGGTAGTTTATTAATAGAAGTTCAAAGTCTTTAGTAAATGTAGTCGCATTTTACTGAACCGTACGGGGCAATATCAGCTAAATATTTCTTAGTGGCGAGGATAGTGTCGGATTTGTTTTTTTAGAAAATAAACTATAATTAAATCCGAAAAAATCATCAATAAAGTTCAAAACGTACCTTAGATTATTTCTCCCCATCGGGCTGATCGGACCTACTAAGACACAATGCACAAGTGAGAAAATGTTCGTACCTCTTCTGTCTGGCGTTCGTCTCATATAGTTTCTTATTTTCCCATGTGCACACACATCACAATTTGGGAGATCATCTGGAGGTATTATTTTAGGCCTTCGACTACATTTGGTATTTTTTTTAATATTAGCTGTATTGCAGTGTCCTAGAATTTTATGCTAGGTTTCCAAGTCGTGACAGGCAGTTTTCGAACGGACCATACTTTAATTAATATAGTCGGGCATTTACTTTACTCCTGATCTTAAATGGAACACGGACATCAAGTCTGTGGCCAAGGTCGCTGGAAAGATGGCGGGATCCTTCTACCGCTCCAGAAGATATCTCACTACTGATACAATTCTCTATCTATATAAAAGCCAAGTACGTCCAAGGATGGAACACTGTTGCCATATCTGGGCAGGAGTTGCTGAAAAAAGCCTATCCTGCCTTGACAAAGTACAAAATAGACTTCGTAGCTTAGTGGGGGATGCCTTTTCTCTACCCTGCAACCTCTCTCCCACAAAAGAGACGTTGCGAGCCTATTCATGTTTTATCGTTATTTCCATGGAAGGTGCTCGTCTGAACTCCAATCTCTGGTCCCACTCGCCAATCTTTCGCATAAAACACCCGTCTAGCTGAATTCACTGTAAAAAATTTCTCTCCACTCTATAGCTGTGCCTAAGTCAAAACGCAGATTCCATTAACAAAACTGCTTTCTTAGAAATGTACGCCTGTTGAACTCTGTTCCCTCTGCCTGCTTCCCACCGGACTACAACTTTGATGTCTTCAAGTCCAACGTTAACAACTCCCTAATGAACCGCCCCCTTAAGTAAACACTTCATAAAATCTCCGCACTAACGTAATGTACTTGCAATAACCCTCATCCCTGAGTGGCTTCCGGACCTTGATAAGTGGTGATAACTGTGTAAAAAAACTTAAAAAAGAACACCCTCATTAGGAGTCAAAACATTTTACATGTATAATTTTTATACAAGTTCTATCTATGAGAAGACTATGCTTAAAGGGGTATGCTGATTTAAAACTGTTTTTTTGTAAGATATGATCATATAAAAACTGTCAGTTATCCTGCGATAAACTGAGAAATACGCGATGTGTTTTGGTGAATGTAAAATCGAGGCTTCATTAAAGATCAAAGGGTGTAAAGATATTGAAATGTAAAAATATTAGTAACTTCTCATAAATATTTGTGAATAAAATACACCCTTTCACAAAAACAACTTGTCAACGATCTTCTCTGCATTTAACATCAGTTTTACCGCAACAATACCTTTATTAATTTTCTAATCAGTTACGTGTAGATAGGGTTGGCATTCTATTAGATGTCAGACAATCATCTGTTATAATATCCATTCTAGCTGGAATATATTTTTGAAAATAATCTTACCTTATTTGACGTGGAATCCCTGCTATCTCTATTGGTCTTATTCTACTTGTTATATTCGGGATTTTATTTTTTGGAATTATTCATTGGTACGATTACTTTTCAAATTATTAGAATGATTAAAATCGCCACAGGAAGTCATATTCTATTTCATGCCACACATAAAAACATTTTCTAAATTATATGCGCCCTAATATGTGACAATGGATGGCACATGACGCACTAATTTACACTGAAGATGCAGCTTGAATCTCTTTACATCGACACTGTAGATCAACATTAGAACTAAAAGTTTGATGTACGTATTGTTGGGATACGCAGTGTATTTTTTACTGTTCAAAGAGAAAGAAGGAAAATCCAGCGCAAAAAATGCCTTGCCTCATTGATACGCTTGATGGTATTGTTCACAAATGGACACAAAAATAAAGAATTTTTTTCTCTAAGATGAGGCTATCGATCAGTGTATAATGAACCAAGATTCCGCTCTATAACCATACTTTCTGGTGAATTTTATTACACAGTCATGTTTTATTTTTGAGAGAAGCGAAATATTTTTGCACAATTGTTAGCATTGTTTAAGAAACTTTGAAAATCAGAGTATTACTTCAGATAAAATATATTGAGTAATAATTTGAGCAATAACTTGTTTTTTTATATTAGTCCTGATACTATTTAAGGGGCAATTTTAGTTTTATATCTTCGTTTTTCTTCCCCTTACACTATTATAATAAATTCTGACATTATATACTTTTTAATGATTTTCTCTCTCCGCCTTTGGCGTGCTTTTTCACGGGCATTTCCACTTTTATATGATTTTTATATATTTTTTCTATATAATTTTATATAACTTATTAATTTTATATTAATTATTATTATTAATTGTATATTATATTAGTATTAATTTCATATTATATTATATATTTATATTATTTTATATTATAATCTGTTGCATTATGTTATATAGTATTATATTATTAATTTTATATTATACTAGCGGGGGTACCCGGCGTTGCCCGAGTGTTTGTTTCCGGGACAGGGGGGAGTTTTAAAAAATGTTATGGTAGGTAAGTAGGAAGGATCAAACCCGGAGTCATGAGTAAAAGTAGGAAAATAAAGTGTGAAAAAAAAAACATCTGCAACGTTAACAGTTCGGCCACCAAGAAAAGTCCATTCCAGTTGTTTAGGAAAAAAAAAACACGAATACGGTAGGTCGGCGCGAACGTGAAAATATAATGTGAATTGTCCAGCACGCTAACCACTACGCCACAGAGCACTGCAGCTTAGTTTAGTGATTTTAAATAACTTGACATGAAAGAACTACGAAGCCAAACCGGTGTTCTCTTCTCAACTGTTCCTTGTGAACGATCCCCAAACGGTGTTAAGTGGTGGCAGGGGGAGGAGGAATTTATTAGAGAGAAAATAGTTTACCACTTCCATTGATCTTAACCGATTTTGGCCGTGACTTCTCAGCAGAAAAAGTATAGAAATCTAAGATTATCGAGGAATTTGAGAAATAATAAGCCTATAACACACCTCAGATATTGTTCTGCCGTTTGTGCATATTATATTTGCATGAAATATCTTGATTTTTAATCCTATTAATGTCAAAATCCGACGGGAAAAATTAGTTTATTTTATTTATATAGAGAAGATAGAGATTATTATTAATTTTATATTATATTATATAATTATATTATTTTATATTTTATTATATTATTATATTATTATTAATTTTATATAATTTTATATAATTTTTAATGATTTTCTCTCTCCGCCTTTGGTGTGCTTTTCGACTGACATTTCTAACACCGTTATTGTACTTTATATATTTTGAATTGCATTATTGTCTTACAATAAAACTTTTTGCAAACGCTTTCTCTTAATTTATCTTTTAACTTTCATTTCTATTCTTTTGATTCAGCAATGAATACAACACTAATCCACCACGTCAAAAGTACTAAAAGTATCTCTTATCTGTGATATTGATTTAAGCATAATTACGTTATCCTAATTAACCTCTAAATACATATACTTTTTTGTTAGATAAGGCCTTGAAAGCTATGGTGTTATTTCTAAGTCTGCCATACTGGTCCTCTAAAAACATAGAATATTATTTCAGGAATACATAATATAATGCGAACTATTTTCGATAAAAAATGAGTCATAGTTCGATTGTCATATATCGAAACAGCATTGAAGTAATGCTAATTTGATTAGAATACGATCACTTGGTCATTTATCATTCCAAATATTCATAAACAAAATCGCAAATAAAAGTGTGCTTTAACAAGTTATATTTGTGATAACGCTCTATAATAAGCATGATAGAAAAAAGTCGTATGCACGTTCAAAGCAATGATCTTCAGTCTGTATTGTCATGGGGATCTATATAAAGATAACGAGTTCAACAAAAAAGCTTATATACGAACACAAACTGGAAACACACAGGTACAATTAATTATCGCCCTTTAATCCGGACAATGCTATTCTTTGCCACTAGGGGGTTTATATATCTCACTTCCGTCTCAGATTAGTATTTCTCTCCCCCTCTCGCCCTCTTTTTCTCCCCCTCTCTCTCTTTCTTTCTTTCTCGAACTAAGGACTATGCAGATCGCATCGAAAATACTTTTCTGTTTACTTCCGCACAAAAGACATTTGAACTTACACACAATACTCTTGAGGCAATCACGAAAAGAATGGTTACTGATACATCTTCTGCATTGAACGTTTAAACATTACACTAGTATCCATTCTGCAAATAAATGTATAATAGTGTAAATATAATTCTAGTGAATTTCGCGTACTTATTTCTTGGCTAAGTGATCCATGCGACTAATCTCTTCAGTCACCCATTAATAACAAACTGCAGCCACCAAAGTTCAGCAATCATCAATAAAAATTATTACCACTAAGTTTATTTCTATTACCAATTTTACATAGATTTTCATGGCTACTAATAGTTTGCCTAAGAGTTAAGCATAAAAACACCTTGGCTTAATATTTGTAAATATATGTTGAGTAAATTACATTGGTAATACTATCGCGGTTATCGGGAAAAAAGGCGTCCCCCTCTACTGTGATATAAGATTAGTGATGGAGTTCTGAATCCTTAAAAGTAACTAATAATTTTTTACGGAGTATTCGTGCATCTTTTACTAGACTCTCTATATAAGACAGTATCCAAAATGATTTCCATTTTATCAGTTCCGATGTGTCGACGAAATTTGTGTATGTATATGTGTGTAACTCTGTGTTACTATCCGTATATAAGATGTATTTTGTAATCTTATCATTTGCTCCATCATTATAAATTACTTTAAAATTATTTACTTTGTTCATATAAAGTTCCTAACCTTGTCTCTTTATCGCTTTTCTATTTTAATATGTGCCCGGGTTTTTCCACATTATAATTCTGCTCAAGCATGCTCTCTTTCCTCCAGAACGTTAATTTTATGCACAGTTCTATTATAATTCGTCTTTAAAAGATTCGCTTTTCCCGCAAAAAAATTGCATTCACTTTTTTTAATGCTCCATGTCAACTTTATTTTGGTATATGCAAGGATCTGTGTGGAAACACACGCCCATACCAATATATGCGTACAAATATATAAACATACATATACGCACACATATATACATATAATGTGATGCACACATACATATATTTATATGCATGCAATATATATATATATATATATATATATATATATATATATATATATATATATATATATATACTAAGAGATCGAGAGATCGAGAGAGAGGGAGAGAGAGAAACAGAGCGAGGGGGAAGTATGCGTGTACATGTGGGTGATTGTTACTATTTGCACGTCTCTCCGTATTCTCTTTCTCTCCCTCTATAGTCCACCCCCTCCTTCCCTGCACGTAATTCATTGAACCTTCGTGTTCGCCGCAGTTCCGTTGCAGTCCGAGCAAATCTGCTAGCGAAGAGCAGGTGCATTAGAAACAAGTGAATCAATTATCGAAATGTCGATGTCATCTTCTGGATTCTTGGGAATTCACGCAGGCCACGTAATTCTACTTTTACAAACGCTCGACGAAATCCTCCTTCCCACTTTACCCACTCGCCTTCTACAAGCTCGTCCTATACTCAGATACCTTTATCCATTCTCATACCACTTAGCAAGACTTTTTACGTATTCACTATTTATATTCTTTAAAAAACACACTTTTTTCTCAACCCACTCTGCATATTTTACTTCAGGTTCAATTTTACTTTGAGAATGCTTACTAATTATTTTGAAATTACTGGTTGGTTTTTATTTCTATTGACATATATTAAGTGTCGATCCATAATTCAAAACACGGTTTCGCAAATATTTAAATGACTAATAGTGTATGAACCCTTCGTAATAATACTCAGAAACAATAGAAAATGGATGTCCATGGAAGATAGATCTACGTTTGTCCAAAAAATCTATACTCTTTCTATCAGAATAGAAATACTTCACACTAACTTGTATCTAATTCGTTCTACCCGTAAATATGAGAATGTTTCTCTGATGACAATTCTTAACCTGTATACTCAACGAATCGGTATATATGGTACTCAGACATGTAGAAAACTTTTTATTTCGTTTTCACCCGGAGGCAAGGGTTTTTTAAGAGTCAAAATTGAAAAGTTGCTACGTGGGGGACCTTCGGATTTTAATCTGTTTGTCAACACTGATTTCAATCTGTTTGTTGCATGAATGCGCATGCGAGTATCGTTCACATTACAAATTACTTATGTTAAGAACTCTTAGTTAGAAAACACTATGTACAGATCGTGTATATCTTGCCTAATGTTTATTATAGTTGACTTACTTACTTTAGATTTATGTTTCGATCAAACATAGAGTATATTCTTTACTTACAAGAGGTCACCTGTTAAAAGCGTAATACTCTAATGCAAATATCTCAGTTTCGTTACGTTTTTCTATTTCGTTTTTGTAAGGAATAACACGCTACGTTTAATACTCATGGTAGTTCTTTTAATAATAAATATGTATTCCGCATTAATTAAAATATAATATTATGCGTATTTTACGACCGGGAAACACCGGGCAACACCGGGCAAAATCGAGATACCTGCTTATATCCATAGTTACTAACAATTATTCGTTTTCCGCTTGGTATATTGAGAATAATGCAATAGCCTTGAGACAATGCAGATCCCCAAAAAGCCAGAGACCCGAAGAGAGTTAGAAATTATTTCATAAAACAATGGAAAAATGTGTCGGCATTAAAATACAAAACGCCATGAAAATACTCTAAAATAATTTACAAAGGCGCACAAAATTTGTATGAGAAAAATAAAGAGAGTAAGATACGTATTATTTTGGGGGCATTAGAGTCAGACAATTTAGATTGAACGCAGTATTTCTGCTCACATGTCCCATTGATTTAGAAGTCTTGAGTTAGTTCGCTACAATTTTCTATTTGAATAAGTTGGCTACGTCTGGTCGCTCGTAGTTTCGCCGAGAAAGATTGAGGAAAATGAAGTATAATTAGGTGAAGTCATGTCGTCTCGATGAAATAATCAATAGTAACCGATTGGATCAGTTAGTTATCTACATACAATGTCTGGTAATACTTTATCTGCGCTATACGTCGGTAACACACGTGTGCCCCAAAATCTCAACAAAGTTATCCAACAATGAACTTTGCGGTGTGTTTTATCAAATGCGACCACGAAAGCAATCACCTCTCTATACAACCACTAATCTCTTTTACGTAGACAAGCTGCAAAAGTAATGCATTAGATAAATTCCCGAGCATTAATTGAGAAGTTCGAGACTCTGCTGCACCGATGCAGTGTTAAATCCCTTGCTGCGCGTAAGACGATACATAGTCTAATTTCTCTGTTGTGTTTTGCTACTGCTATTAATTACGGCATCTGAAGAAAAGATCCTTCCACTCAATCGATGGTATCATTTTCTAGGATTCTAGTGTTTTCCCTACTGATTGTTGCATAGTGAATAGTGTCCACCTCGGTCATTCTCAAACAAGTTTAATGGTGTCGTCTACTCTAATTTTTAGTTGTTTGTTTTTTTCATTCTTCATAATGTTTCAAACGAGATTAGTTTTTTTTGTTTTGTTCATTACGGAATTCATCTTGTTGTAAACAATTTTACAAGTATTAGCCGGCTTACTTAAAATGTAACACCTCTCATATATCTTTGTACCTAATACATTGTGAGCTCTTCCTTCGGGAAAATTCGTTACCCGTTACAAAACTGTCTTCTTTTAGGGGCATTACAATATCGTTTGCATTACAATTGTTTGTTTAATGTTAAGTTTATCTGAAATTTAAATATTTGATGACGTTTTGTCATGAATCCAGTTGATGTCTATTCAAGAGTCTATTAATATGTCGACTGATACGTCACCAATACTCGGAATTTCGCTACCTTCTTAATGAATAGGTTTTACCTGAAAAAGGAATCGTGTGCACAATATAAGCTCTTTGTTGCTGCGTTGTATAATTGGTTGAAATACGTCGATCGCTGTGTGTTTTCTCTCATTCAATCTATATAGTAAGCTTGTGTTTCAGTAGATTCACATGTAAACAATATTTGAAGTCGTTTACTACTGTTTAACCATTTTCTCTTAAATACAAACGGCATTATTTGCTTGACGAGCAATGGTCGACTGTAACATTATCCAGGTTGCGTTCACCAAAGTTGTATTTCCCCTTTGCATGCGTAGACAGGTGACATATATATGAGATGACTTCTCGTTTTCCTGACTAAGCATCCTGAACTAATGTCTGTTACATACTTTATTTGTTTTAAGGATGGAATATTTTTCGAGTGTTATATTCTGTACATTGTGTGCTTAATATGGTTGTGGTTTGCATAGTAATACCTCTTGTTTAACGATTTTACGGTGATCCTTCATGTTCACTCCCTGGTAAAATAAAAAAAAAAGTGATAGTTATTGCATATCGTCTGTTATATCATATGCTGTAAATACGTGGTCACTCCATTCTCACCATATTAAAATATATATTGCTAGTAAAGAGAGAGAATCATTGTTTTCGATTTCTTTTTTATCATTTTCGCGTCGTTGTTGAACACGAATGTTATTTTTGATTTGCTATTAATTCAAAGTTTAACACCTGTTGTCGGACGTCTGTTCTCCTTTCGCTGGGTATTTCGTGTTGTTGAATAAATGTTTAATTCCGAGTTTTACTCGGGTTGTAAAATTTGAGGATTTATCCCGTTGTTGTTAATTCTAACTTTCGTGAAATTGTCACGAGAATGACACAACTTTGGAAAATAATTAAACAGGTTAAGTAACATAGACAACTTTGACAAAAATATATAGACAGACTGATAAACGAGCTATTGTTTAAAAAATACATGAAAACTAGTATAACAAATAAATAAAAAAAATATTACGAAATACTAATAACACAACTGATCTTTCCTACAATTGGATATCGTGTACATTGGTCCTTTTGTATACAGAGAACATTTTAAAGCATCATCGAGCTTACCCACATGTATACAAATTAATTCAAACATGCAATCCACATCATAAAAATGTAGACTATCAGCATTAACCATAACAACTACTTAGTAAAAAATTGAACGATTTGTGTTTAACTTGGCCATATAACATTGCATTTTAATAAGTGCTTATACTGTTATATAGCAGTGAAACACGAGGATTTACATTTTATTTATCTGTATATCGATGTATGTGTATCTATCAATCGACCTCTCTATATATCTCAATTTAGCTATCTATCTAGATGGCGAAGTAAACAAGAGATTAGATATGACGCAATGTGTAGATGAAAGTTGGTAAACTATTATGGCGGTAAACACTGGACAAGTTGCAGCGGAAGCTCTAAAAAACTGACCGAATGAGCGTGATTGTTACCACATGTTGTTGGATAAAAAGTCGATTTTTAATTTGGACTTAGAGGCGGACAGATCAACGTATCTCCCCTCCTTGGGGAAGAGATGGCGTGTCTCCAAACCAACAGCAAAGTACTCAATTTCTTCTGCAATGGACACTTGAAAAATGAATCAAATCTATAAATACAAATGCCCAGTGTCTTGAAGCATTTGTTAAAACAGGTTTCCAACTTCCCTTCTAGAACAGCTGAAATCCTTGGTAGATCAAAAGACCAACTACGCAGTTGGAAAGTTGATGAGGTATGTCGAATACGATACATACATACATACACACACACACACACACACACACGCATAAGAACATTTAGACGATTACAGGAAAAATCAAATAGGCCAAATAGATAAAGCATGCTTCATATAGTGAAGAAGTCACACTATATACATTTAACGGCATGTACACACACTCAATGTCCACAACGTAATACTACCTTTATTATTATATATTCTCATAAATAAATCATTTTATAATACTGATATCCGTGTATATACAGCTCGTTGATAAGGTGAAATAAAAGATTGTCAAAAATCCACGCGGTATATTTTAGAATAATTATACACATAATAATGTGTTGCCTAAATAAAGCCGTAGCAACTCACATGAAATAATAATTTCCTAGTTGTCACTATAAAGATTTGAATCTAAATATTTACGAGAAATTTTTTATGGATAACGCTAATCCCCAATACGTAAACCAAACTTATAGCCAAATCCATCAAACATTAAACATATTCCTAACTCTATAGAAAGCAAGCACCATAACAATAAAAAGTATGTAAAAATTAAACATTTAATACATAGTTCCAATAAATATTGAATAAAATATCGAAATCAAATAACAGTACTTAAATAATTCTAAAAATTAAAATTGAAATAAGAAGAAATATAACTTAATATACGCCGCCCTATAAAAAAATGCTTACAAATCCTTGGCACAAAACATTCTAAATTTCATCGAAAATGTTTAACATTGCAAACCTTTCCCACAAAATATGTTTAGGAAAACACCGTACATACGAGGGGCGTTCAAAAAGTAATACCCCTGACCCACTTTCCATAGGAGTAGGCCAACGAAACTTGGCACAGGTATTAGTCTTCTCTACATAAGAAGCCCCAGAGTTATGCATTTCTCCCATCGTTTGGTGCAGCTCTGGGGACCGCTTTTGTAGAACACCCTAGGTTGGTCCTCCAACCACGACATGACTTCAGAAATCAAGACTGCATCCTCTGGGAAACGCTTTTCTTTCAAAAACAGCTTCATGGCTGGGAAGAGGTGAAAGTAAGAGGGTGCAATGTCAGGATAGTAGGGAGGATAGGGGTTGATTTCATAACTACACGCCCGTGCTTCTGATCAGGCGACATGCGAGTTGTGGACCGGAGCGTGTTCCACCAAGAGGAGTGTACCTTTGCTGATCTTTCCCCGCCTCTTGATTTTGATAGCTTCCCTAAATTTCCTCAAAAGTGAAGCATTATAGCCTCCTGTAATTGTGGTACCCTTTGCCAGGTAATCTGTCATCACTAATCCGTCCTGATCGCAGAAGACTGTAAGCATGACCTTGCCAGCGGAGGGCTGCACCCTTGCCTTCTGTGTAATAAGTATTTTGAAAAACTTTGACTCATCCTATTGCCACATCTCCAAATTCATCCTCGAGCACTCGACGAGTTCTCGTCTCTGGAATGGTGTGAGCAACCTGGCAATCCATGTGGCAGACATCTTATGCATATGCAAATGGTCAGGAATGATAGTTTCCACAAACCCTGTACTAATCTTGGGCTATTTGACGAATAGTAATGCGCCGATCTTCTAAAATGGCAGCCTCAACTTGACGAACAGATGCCTCATCAATGGCAAAAGGGGGGCAACCATGTCTGGGTGCTGTTTCCACAGGCTTCCAGACATGTTTGAATTCACGATACCAGCGATTTACAAGGTCATATTATGGGGTATTATCTCTCTCAGTTTCTTTCATTTCATCAGAAGTCTCCTGAGGTGTGCGTCCTTTCAAATACAAAAACCGGATCACTGCTCGACATTCAACAGTTCTTTTTCACACCTGACTTAGTTCAAACACCTGTAAAACAGAAGCCACAATAAGTTCAGAGCTGTAATTTACCCACATAACCCGCAGAGATATAAATCATTGCACATCCAAAATTTCAATTAGATCAAACAACTGTAAGTGGGTCAGGCTTATTACTTATTGCACGCCCCTCGTAATCATATAGTTGCTAACAAAACGTAGAAATAATAAATAAGTAACATAATTAAAATATAGGTTTAATAATGAAGTAAGTTACAAACTTAAGAATAAAAAATGAACAACATAACAATTATAACACATGTAAAGAAAACTATTACAACAACAAAAACAGCACAAGAATTAAATTATTATTATTAGAAATATTAAATACCTAAATGGTAATATAAATAAAAAAAACACTTACAATAAGTAAAAATGTTGCTGTTAACATCTCGCTACTACAAAATAAATGCTAAAAAATCATCGTTTACAAAGGAACACTATTTGCTAAAGAAAACCAACAAAAATATTACAAATTTATAATTATCCTATGTTTAAAAGCAGATATTATGATTACAGTTCATTCACATACAAAAGATGTCTAATAAAAGCAACATTAAACACCACTAGTCATTTCCCTACAAAACTAATCTCTCAATTTTCAGTCTACAGACGCGAGATTTGTCATAAGAAGTATTGGGATTTCGGAAATTCTTTTTAATTGGTTTTCAAGCAGAAATTTTGCTGTCAATATATTAAAGTTCATCAATGTTACCTTTCAAAATTCTACCAAACTCCACCGCTAATTTTGGAGGTAAACCCTTGCAATTTTAGGTGTAGATTACTTGAACATGGCGCAAACTTTTACATTTGATTTGAACCCTACAACAATACATATTAAATGTTCCAAATTGGGGTCAGTTTAAAAGAATTTTACCTCTGTTATCTCTATCAAATTACTTAGCCAATTGTTGGTATGCGCATTTAAAATTTTATATAGAGAATATTCAGACAAAGGACTAGCTTTTTAATCTATTTTTGGTCGAAACTTTGTCTGCCAAGGTGTTAAAGTTCAAAAGATTTTACCTTTGCAAACTTTACCAAACTCCTCCCCTTATTTTGGGTCTAACACTTTAAAATTTGTATGTATGGATCCAATTTTTTATATATATATATATATATATATATATATATATATATATATATATATATATCATTCAACCACTGTAGTGGTTGAATATATGCTCAAGTCCGAAATTGAATGAAGCGAGACACATTCAAACCCCCACCACTAATTTCGTTCGCAACCAAATTTCAAACAGGTTATATAGTTGGATAGAACACCTTAATAGCTACATTTGGAAAAAAAAATTCGAAAATTGGTTCAGTCGAAAAAACGTTACAACAAAATATGTGGCTTCACAAACAGGAGAGTCAGTACATACATAAGTGACTAACGCTTTTTTTTTATTTTGCATAACTTTTTTTGTATATAAATATTTTTTACTGCGATTTTGCCAATATGACATGTTAGCGTAATGGTAAGAGTACCGGAGGTTGGTGGAAAGATTTTAGGTTCAATCCCGTGTATCGTTTTTTTTTATAATTAAAAAACCGAACTTTTTTTTAATAACTAATTTTTTTTAACTCTCCTTATGAAATAAATATGCGGTTTTCTTTTCCTAGAGGGTTTAGATTTTCAATGCAACACAGTACGTTTTGGGATCTTACCGTACTATTCGCCAATGCTTTGATAGCTGCCTGACTATCTGAAAGGATAGCTATTTCCTGTTGCTGGACCTCTTCCATGATCAGAACCTCAGATTCAAAAGCCTTAAACATGCGCTATCTCTCCTTCTTCTTCGGTTTTTGTCATAATGTTTACCGAATGTTAGAGCTGACTTGCCAGACTTAGGTCTGAGATCCTGCTCTTCGGTGAAGGCGGGGGTGGTGTTTGGTACCACATCCAATGGTGCCAGCTCATGACTGGTGTTTGGTGTTGTATCCGATGATACCTGTATGATGAAGACTTCTGCCTGGAAGACCGTCATCAGTTTACCAAGATAATAAGATTTTTGACAGGTGAGGTGGTTTGAGTATTCTATATAAACACTCGCACCAATCCTATCATTCATTTTAGATCCATCAGTATAGCATTTGATGACGTTACTCTCCAGCTCTTTTTCGTAATCTCTTGTGACTGTTCTGTCATAAACCATACATGTAACATGCTTTTCAAATGGTATTGTTTTAGTCACCCGGCACATGCAAGAGCGGTAGTTCCTTCCTAGTCTCATTACACAGATCCACGTGACTCTTTGTTTTTCCAGTAGTCCCAACAGATCTTGACCACCACAGACCCATGAGATCTATTCTATAGGATCCCCGTATCGCTTCTGGCTTCAGGAATTCTTTAATCGGAGGGATATTCAACAGCATTTCCAATGCTCCAGGAGGTGTGCTCGGATATGCTGAAGAAGTCATTAAACAAGCAAGTCTTTGTACCTTCTGGAGTTTCTTCCTCAAGTACAGTTTCTCTGTCCCGCGGATCCAGGAAACACATGCATACGACAAAATGGGACATACCATAGCAATGTATATCCACCTCATTACATGCGGGTTACCTGCCCAGGTTTTCTCCACAATTTGTTTGCGTTGCATAAGGGCTGCAGTCGCCTTGGAGGAAATCTTTTCTATGTGGCTTTTCCTGGTTAGCTTACTGTCCAAGGTTACCATTAACAGCCTTGCCTCCTGCGAAAGTTTCAATTTCTGTCCACTCAGAAAAAGGTCACCAAGTTGACAATTCCTTTTATATGTAAACCAGACCATTTCTGTTTTACGGCTACTGAATTCTAATTCATTTCGATTAGACCATTTATTAGGAATATTTAATGCCATTTTGGCAATACGTCTGACCAATGATGCTTTTGAACCCGCGACCAGCACTGCGATGTCATCAGCATCAGCCTGGGCATAAATATTCCTATTTTTAAACTCCTTTAAAAGAGGATTCTGCATACAGTTCCATATTAAAGGTGATAAAATCCCACTTTGGGGGTTCATTTAACTACTTCCCTTTTAACGGTTGCCCTCAGTAGTTCTACTTGAAGTGTTCTGTGCCTCACCATATACTCAATCCATCGGATGAGTTCTGGTGGCACATTGAGTTCTCGTAGCGACTTGAACATACTACTAATGGTATGTTGTCAAAAGCTCCAACGATATCTAAAAAGACACCGAGTGCCATCTTCTTTTTTGTTATTTTACGCTCTATAGAGATCACGAATTCATGAACCGCAGTCTCGGTAGAGACTCTGGCTCAGAACTACTGTGATTGAATGATAAATATTGCACAAATGTGTGTTTGAGAGCTAATTTTGTTTTACAATCATTAATAAATATTATAAACTTATATATTAATACAATAACAATTCCTGGAAAAATCATAAATTATATGGAAAAATGCGCGCATGAAAAGTAATATCCTTAAGATTTTATTAAACCTGGAAAAGTAAAGGAAAAGAAATTCAACCTGGAAAAGTAAAGAACAAGCTATTCTAGTAAAGTAAAAAAAATTGTAGACTTAAAAGATTGCAGCTAAAAATAAAATTTGAATATTGATAAATATTTTATTTATTATTTGCATATGTTGTTGTTTATTGTTGAGTTAGAACGGGGGTCAGTCGCTGGATTGAACTTATTCCCCCCTGTTATTTGCATATATATTTATGTAGTGAAAATTGTTTGAATAAAATTAATTCATTAGTTAGTTAGTTAGTAGATAGAATAATTAATTTTATAATTTACATAAAAATTAATAATGCTATTATATCATAATTAAGATCATTTAATTCATTTTTATGTAAATTATAATATTATTAATTCCATCTACTAACTAACTAACTAATGGATTAATTTTATTCAAACAATTTTCGCTACATAAATATATGCAAATAATAGGGGGGAGATAAGTTCAATCCAGCGACTGACACCCTTTCTAACTCAACAATAAACAAAAACATATGCAAATAATGAATAAAATATTTATCAATATTCAAATTTTATTTTTAGCTGCAATATTTTAAGTCTAAAAAATTCTTATTTTTTACTTTACTAGAATTTCTTGTCATTTACTTTTCCAGGTTTAATAAAATCTTAAGAATATTACTTTTCATGCGCGCATTTTTCCATATAATATATATATATATATATGTATATATATATATATATATATATATATATATATATATGCACATAAAGTTATGAACAGTAAAGAGGTTCGAGAAAAGCCAGGCCGAACTGCAAGTATATTTATAAGAATCTACTAACAGTCAACACATGGACCATGAGCAGGCCAACGAGAAGTAAATGAAACGAAAATAGTCCTGACGAAACCTATGAAATATACAAGAATGTACAAATAATTTATTATGCAAAATTAATAATTACATTTGAAGGAGATGGGAAATGCTATTACCAATTAAAAATTAGCTTAGTTGTAACCATACTAAGTAAATACACAATTTTTTATGTGGTAATGTCTCTTGACTTCTTTTATGTACATATTATAACGTACTTTGTCTCACATTCTTACGAGAGTAACACACTGTCGCAGAAACACAATATAAGGTGTTCATGGTCGCCATCAAAGCAAGTATTGAAAATACACAAAAAAGCAGAAATGTAGAATCTGTGGGGACAGAGGTGAAACAATAAACCACATTACAATATAATTAAGCAAACAATGTGAACAGGAATATAAAAATAAACACAATCTATGTGGGGATATACACTTAAGGGAAAACACTACACTGGGATTAATGCAGACAACTGAATATTAGACAACCAGAAAAATGCACAACCAGCGGCAGTACTTGCAAATGAAGATACATAGCCCTATGATTGATTTCGTAACAGATAACTTCACCTAAGCAAGAAAGGGAAATGTTATAATAGTTAACAAGAAAGGAAAAGTCCTGCCAAATTGTATATTTGGCTGTTCCAGCAGCCACAGAAGACAGAGACAAGCAGCAAATATACGAAACTAGAAAGAGAGCTCAGAATGATCTGAAAGATGAGGAAAGTCAAGATAACACCACTAATTGTATGAGCGCTAAAAACAATATCGAAAAATGTTTTTAAAAATAAGATTGGAATCCGAGAATTAGCCGATAAGATACAAATGAAAACAATAAACAACACGGCTGATATATAAATGAAAACTAATCTACTAATACACACGAGCTCGACCATACAGAAACTAATACAGATGTAAAACACAAATGGAGATCACATGAAATCACGAAAACTGAAATTGTATAAATGATTCCCGTGCGTCTCTGTCCACTTTTGTGTGTATATATGTACTTTTAAACTGCCTCCACGTGTAATAACTTAGAAGGTTCAAGGCGGAATGAAAGACCGAATAGTGAAAACACTTTCCAAACGTGCGCTTAATGAGTCCTATAGAGACTGGCACCTTGGGAATGCTTATTGTCCACTAAATTCCAATGAAGATTAGTAATCGAGGCGGCTGTTGCAAGAACACATATTCATCTGCGCAAATAATCGAAAGCAGTAGACTTACTGGACGTCCGAGGATACCTATTGTTACTGAGACTCCAGAAAACGTTAAAAGTCGTACTCAAAGAACTATCCTTGATGATGGCGTGTGTGACTACTCTTAGTGAGTAAATATTATTATTATTAATAATAATAATAATAATAATAATAATAATAATAATAATAATAATAATAATAATAATAATAATCACAAAACGTGAACGGAGAAATCACAAAAACGGAACAACATGACAAATGAGAAACAAAACATTACTGAAGCAAGAGGGTGGTACAGTCACAAGATTGTAGCAGAAACACTGAATGGCATGAAATATGAACTCCAAGAAATTGAGAACGGATCATTAATGTATGTAAAATAAATAATATAAGATGATATTGGGGAAAATTGTAGACCATCACACCAGGATGCATATTCGTTTGAAAAATCAAAACACTACATGATAGACTTGTGGAAAATCTGAAAAGATATATCTGCAAGACGAAAGTACCAGGATAGATGACCAAGGAAGAACTACATAAATGCAAAACCAGTTAAAAGAGAATATCGCAAGTAAGTACAGACCAATAACCTGTTTACCAGCTATCTAACATATTCTATCGACACAATTAAGGGAACAAATATACAATTCCCTATATATTGGTTGACTACTACCCGAGGTAGAAAAATGACGTGGGAAAGGAAAAAGTTGAACAAGCGACTTATTATCTATAGATCAGAAAACACTGAAGACAGGTAAAAAAGAAAAAAGAAAAAAGGACGTAAACTTGGAATGAATTCATTCAAGAGTAAATGGATAAGTGAAGGCCTTAAAATATACAAAACTAATATTGTTATTAGGAAAGAAATGGAAACATGGATACTCACTATCACTGACCCATTGTATCATAGTCCTGATGGCAGGCAGCCACGCACTTAAGAAAATATAATGCCGGATACAAGTTTGCAGACATAGAGCATCGATCAAACAACCTTATGTATATGAATGACTTGAAGCTGTTTTAAAAACGAAAATAGAACCGAGGAAGCTGGTAACGAAAACTAGTGTCTTAAGTTAAAATATCGAAATAGAATTTGAAATTACAAAAAAGTAAACTAGAGACATCATAATATATGGAACTGCCCAATCAAGATTTAATGAGTTGCACTCGGTAATGGTTACACTAATATTGATAAATGATAGAGGAGTTTTTTAAACTAGAAGAGCGTGGAAAACATTTGCTACAAAACTATACAATATAAATTTAATTAATAGAAGTATCACCTGAGGAGTATCGCTAATAAGGCACTTTTTAATATTTATAGTCTAAACTAAAATGCTCTTAGACACATTGATGCAAATACGAAAAAACTAATGAAAATGCACTCCAGCCAAAAGACTATAGTGGTCGATACTATGTGAAATAAGACGAAATAAGAAGAGAACGTAGAGAAGTGCGTATAAGGCAGAAAACGACACTTAAATGTACATGCTAGAACAAATTAAGATACATCAACACGATCAACAATACACGTAACATTAGAAACAGACATAACAATACGAGATGAAAAGTATATATGCGGAAATATTGCTATGTGGGCGATTCATAAGAATAACAAAAGAAAGAAAAATGAATACATTCGATGTGGATAAGGAATTTCATACGACAGATTTTTTCAAACAGCTGCAGATAACACTGCGATACGAACTAACACATTAAATCGAACTTGGATAAAACACACGACGAAGGTAAATGTAGATGTTGTAGAATAATATATTAAACTATATTCAACTAATAAAAAAAATTAAAAAAATACTTCAAATAAATATTTGGACAACCATGATTGTGCGGATAACGCAATGCGCTTAAAACTCTTCAACCAATTCTACCTGTGAGACTACTGGAAAACGATAACTACTATATCTTTTTTAACATAGGGGAACAAACATATACACTGATACAAGCTAGGAGACCCGACCTCAAAATGATAAACAGACGTAAAAAAACTGCGAACTTGTAATTTTTGCCATCACAGCAGAGTAAAGACAAATAGAGAGAATGACAGGATTATTTAGTGAACAGAAATGAAATTAATACATGACCAAAACTTATAGGAACACTAAACGTAATCACATTAAAAAAAAAAAAAACTAGGAGGAATTAGAACCAAGAGAAGGACTTAAAATATAAACCAGATGGCTATATTTATAACAGCTAGAATTTGAACCAAAAGATTGAATGCGGGCTCTAATCCATATATACTACGAACGGTAATTGGTCATTTCGAAATCAAAAGCATAATAAACCAAGAATAAAACATAGAGTGACAAAACATGCAACACAGAAAACTAGGACTGTAAAACATATACGTTTACTACTCCTACTCGTACAACAAAACGGAGTGGCATTGTGAACTAGAACCGTAAATATTTAGGAAAAAGGTAAACTGAATGAAAAGATCGTCGACGAAAAACCACAAATCAGACCTCCACTGGATGAGTATTCACAATGATGCAACCTTAGAGAAGCTATTTCTACTCACATTTAAGTGAAAACCAAGTCATTGGTAGCAGGAAGTCAATGCGTAACGGCCTTGGTGATAATGCAAAATCATTTGTAAGGATGTAAAATACTGTAGAAATTTATATTATTCGACTTAGTATTTTTAGATCTAGTTCTAACCTTGATACAATTATTACAAAGGCCTCTCATTTGCGAGATTCGGCTACTTTAGACGATATAGCTTTCTCCGAATTATGTACAAGATTTGGAATTAAGTTGCTGTGTCTTTTGTCTTGCATGCATTGTAATAAGCTACGTCGGAAGAATTGGTGAAGTATCCGTCGCCACTTGTATTGTTCTTCACAAATTATTTATGTGAATGCTAGCCACAAAATGACACGCAAGAGAGATGAAGATAGCTAGAGGATAGGAAGAGATACTTATATAAGAAATAAAGATAGATATAAATTGAGGAATTGGTGTAGGTTGGTAAATGCTTTTGCCAGTCACATGCCGAGTGAAATTGCACTCAGGCAGAAACAATCGAGACAGATGTATGTGATTAGGAGAATGTAGGATTGATGGACTGACAAAAGAAATTGCTGATATGGACAGATATATGAATGGGCAGACTGTATGGAGACACTTGTAGAGTCCAACGGTCAGGAAAATAAAGATAAAAGGATTTTTATACACTAAAATAGACAATTCTATATCCATTACCTTGCTTTTGTTTTAGTGACACAGTGATGATGATATCTATCTATCTATCGATCTCTCTTTCTCTCTCTTTCTCTCTCTCTTTTCTCTCTCTCTCTCTCTCTCTCTCTCTCTCTCTCTCTATATATATATATATATATATATATATATATATATATATATATATAAAGCAACGATGGGTTTGGCCGCGCCGAGTTGTAAAAATTACCAAGTTGGTATCTTGGGGGTATTCGTTGGAGAGATGACCGTCCAGTAGACGTACATTTAGAAGAAGGACCTCTCTGATGTACAAATTTTGGGTCTAAGGTTCTTCTCGTAGCAGGCATCTACGCTTACAAAGATTAGTAGTAATCCCAAAAAGTTTGGTTGGTGCTACAAAAAGGTTTCCTCGCTAAAACAAATGTGTGGTTTTCCGAACAACTTAGTTGTGGCGAATTCTGATACGTCGAAAGCGATGCAGACGTCCATATATATATATATATATATATATATATATATATATATATATATATATATATATATTAGCATTTACGCCCGGCGTTGCCCGGGTGTTTGGAGGTGTATGCAGAGCAAAAAAAACAAAAAAAACAAAGAAAACAGAAAAAACGGTCATTTTTTTAAATTTGACACCTATTATGACCCGTATGCATTTATTGTTTTGGGTTCAAATCAAGTTATCAGCTTAGATCCATGCCCAAGGTACGTGTATCTAAAATTTAAAGTTTTTAGACACAAAATTGTCAGGGGAGTTTGGTAGAGTTCCCAAAGGTGAAATCATTGAACTTTTACTACTTAACAGCCAAATTTCTAGCCCAAAACCAATCAGATAGATTTTCCAACATCTCAGTACACTGTATATCAAATGTCGAATATGTAGATTAAAAATTGACAGAGTTATTGCGTAGGGAAATGTACACAGACAGACACACAGACAGACGCACAGACGCGTTCACGTTTATAGATATACTAGCATGTGTATCCGGCGTTGCCCGAGTGTGAGGTGTATGCTAAGCAAAAAAAAAATGTCAATTTTTTTAAAGTTTGACCCCTATTATGACTCCTTAACATTTATTCTTTAGGGCTCAAATCAAGTTATTAAGTTAGATCCATGTCCACGGAACCTTTATCTAAAATTTCAAGTTTTTTCAGATTAGAACACACATGCTCCTATACAAATGTGGTAATGTTAAAAGTGATGTGAAAACTCAGTGTATGTGTTAGGTTTGTGATGATTAATTGCTTGCTGCCGAAAAATGATATAAATTAAATGTAAGCCTCTTATTTTGTGAAATCGATAGGATAAACATTGCAAGTGTACCCAAATTTGTAAATACATTTTTAAGGATGCAATCATTCGATTCGTCAACTAAAAAGTTTTATATTTCCTATTTTGTTTAATCAAAATCCGATATACATATTCTGGGAAAATACGGGGAGTTATTTTTCGTAACACTATATGTATAAAATGCTTTTAAAACTTATCGTTTTACCTTTAAGATAAATGAAGTAAACAGACGTTGTATCTTGATGGGCAGAAATAAGAAGCTCATAATATTAATGATGGCGTCCCTAAACGGCCCCATCCTGGTCCCAACTCTCTTCCTGATCTACATTAATGGTATCCAAATCGAATTTTTACATCATTCGTAGATATTTTCCTGATGGCACTACCATCAATGGTAGTACATCAAAGACCGTAAATGACCCAGTTTTTCGTAATTCTCTCTCATCTTACCTTGAGCACGTGCGACAATACGGAATTATGGTGACTGGTTACTTTTACTGCCTCTAAAACCAAGTTTTTATATTTACATCATCAACGGTGTGACATCTGGCATCAATTGAAATAAATGGATGTCGTCTTGGGGAGGCTCCATGTTTTGACAAGCTTAAGGGGTTGACCTTTACTTCTGATATGAAATGGAACACACACATAAAATCCGTTACCGTTGAAAATGTATCCAGTAGTTTTCGCACTGCTTATGCTATTACCTATCTATATAAAGCCAAATACGTCCAAGGATGGAGTACTGTTGGGATATCTGTGCAGGAGCTGCTAGAAAGAACTCATCCAGCCTTGATAAAGGTCAAAATAGATTTCGTAGCCTAGTAGGGAATGTCCTTTCCTTTTCTCTACAACCTCTTTCTCACAAAAATATATTGCGAGTTTGTCTCTGATTTATCCTTATTTCCATGGCAAATGCTTGGCTGAGCTCCAACATATTGCCCCCTCTCGCTACACTTTCACAAGAAGCCCTCGTCTAGCTGAAAAAGACTATTAATAATTTCCCCCATTCTTTAACTGTGCTTGCATCTAAACAAGGATTCGATGAACGCATCTTATTTCTTAGAACTGCACGCCTGTGGAACTATCTTCCGTTCGGCTGCTTTCCAGCTGACTACAATATAATTGTCTTCAAGTCCGTCGTAAACAAGTTCTTTATGAGCTGTTCAACTTTAGTTAATAAATTTACCGAATTTCTATTACTAGCGCTTACTATATGTTCCAATGGACTACTGTACACTGTTTTACAATTTTCCTCGAGTGGACTCTGGGCTTTGATAAGTGTTGGTGCCTATGTAAAAAACATATTTTTATGTGTGTTCTTTTTATTTCTTGTGTTCTTTTTATCTTTTCCATCTTGTTTCCTTCTCTATATATTAGGGTCCATGGATATCTCTTATATAAAGGATAGTCCTTTGTTGTGTTTGTTTGTTTGTTTGTTTATATATATATATATATATATATATATATATATATATATATATATATATATATGGTAAAAACTTTTGATAGACGCATCAAACAATGGCAAAATTGACATTCTTATAGAGATTAAACTATCGGAAAAAAATATCGACAAATTAGCAAAAAAGATCATTTCTATCTGGGTTGAATGAGCGTTTTTTTGTGCTACTATGGATGGTGAATATTTTCCACAAAATGCAATGTTATTCCTCTGTAATTCTAAGTAAATTCAATGTATTTATGTATATTTGAAAAATACTAAATCATGCCAACAAAAATTAGGTCAGCTCTCTGTAATGGGGTAAATTTTGTTTCCATATGTTTTCTAGCTAGAATACCGAAAGAAATACTGATTTAAAAATAAAAAAAATAGAACCTACGAGATTGGTGCATGTCAAATAGTAATACAACCAGGAATCTCGGGACACAATGTTGTAGAAAAAAGTATGCATAAATATATCCATCAAAAATACTACACAAAAGAGTTGCTGAGAGGATAATTTGTTTTATTATTCTAGGTTCAAATAAACGGTTGCAGCAAGAATTGGAAAACGACTAAAACCTGGCATTCACAGCTAGTGAATGTCTAAAAATAATTCTAGACATTAGAACATTTTAGAAGAACGATATGCAATCACATTCTGTTTTAAACTTTTAAAATGCAAAAAAATGTATGGAATGCTTCAGACTGTTTTTAGACCATCTTGCATGAATAAAGCATTCGTTCGTGAGTGGCATAAAAGATTCAAAGAGGACAGGGAGTCTGTGAGGAATGTAGAAGTAGTTGAAGTTGTAAAGTAGTAAAACATCAGGAATGACTGACTAAATAAAGAATTCCATCGACACGAAACGTCGTGTCTCTCGAGAGACAATAAGTACAACGCTGATATCAATGTGGGATCTATACACGTAATCGCGAGGAACTGAAAATGTAGAAGATTTACGCTACGTTCGTTCCAAAGGTGCAGCCCAAAACCATATGTTTGTGACACACTATTTGCCAAGATATGCACTAAGGCAATTCCTCATCACTATAGTCCATACCTAGCTCCCTGTATTTTTGTTGTTATTCCCTACGCTAAAACAAACTTAGAGGTTTTCGTTATGAGATAATTGAGGAAATGAAAGAGGCTTTGACGAGTGTAATTTACATGCTCATAAAAAAGGGATTTTCATGTGACCTTCCTGAAGTTGTTAGAACGGTACAACATATGCATAATAGTCGTGGAGATTACCTTGAAGTATATAAGAGTTTCAATTAAATTGTCCATACGAAAAATGTTTGGAATCTTATTGAAGGAACCTCGTAAGTATAGATTATTTAGTTAATATTAAAATTTAATTCTCTTCCCTAAATAGTAGAGTAAATGGTATGTATGTAGGTGGATTTAACTCGGCTTTCCAAGAACATCGTAAGAGACCGTTCAACATAGTCGGTAGCGCAGTATTTCTTGTACTGTATATCTGCATAATATGTATATCTGCATAATATGTATATATGTATATATATATATATATATATATATATACATATGCGCAACATTAGGCTTATTATTATTGCATAATGCTGTGAAAAACTCTTTTCACTTCTTTAAAATATTTGCTTTACTATTTTTACGCTTATTCACAATATTTGGACGCAAGTAGCATTATGTCAAACCATTATTCCAGAAAAGTATGAAGGAGGAGAGCGATGTGGTTGTTTCAGAAAGAATTAACACCTTTACATTTAAGTATAGTCAGAGATGCAGGATATGAAGAGGAGATTCCTTGTATCGTGTATCACTATTTATACAGTCACAGAAAAATAGAGCTAACAGAGATGATGCTATTCAACAATTATGGACCTCTACAGTAAAGAGGTGGGATTTTTATACATGGGAGTCACCATTTATCGAAACTCAGAGGGCAATCGAGGAGAGGGGTTAATGAGTGTAGAGTAGTTAATGGGATAGTATAGTACTAATCATTATTAAGGGGTATTTGGTAAATTGAATTGCTTAACGGGACGGTTCAACAATTATTTGTTTTTGAGGGATTTGAAGACGACGAAATTAAAGTAAGCTGAAAAGCAGGTTAACAGAAGAGAGTTCCACAGACGTGCAGTTCTTAGAAAGAAACTTTGCTCCTGGAATCTATGTTTAGGTTTAGACACAGATTAAGAACGGGAACAACTATTGAAAGTGGTTTCAAATAAACGAACGTTTTTCGTTAATTTTTTGTGAGAGTGACCATAGATTAGAGCTCAGACCTTTACTTGCCATCAAAATGAGGTTAAACAAAAACGGCTTGCATTGTCTCTTCTGTTGTAAAAAGATTGAAAGGAAAAGAAAATGCATTCCCCACTAGGCTAAGAAATCGTTTTTAAACTCTGTCAAAGCGGGATAAGGTTTTCTATCAGCTCCTGCCCTGATGAGGCAACAGTACTCCATGCTTTGACGTACGTGGCTTTTATATAGATAGAACATTTACATCATCTATTAGATATCAGATGGAGGGGTAGAAAGATCACACCCTTTTTTCCAACTTTGACAACACATTTGAAGTACGTGTCAGTTAGGAGGAAAGGTCAAGCCCAGAAGTTTGTTAAAACATGGAGCCTCGCACAGACTAGAGTCATTTATTTCGATTTATGCCAGATAAGGATAAGAGAGTTGATACTTAAAGATAGAAGCTTAGTTTAAGATGCATTGAAAGTAAGCCCTTACCTCTTTCCCAATTTTTCCACGTACTCACGATGTTAGGAGAGAGAATTTGGTAATTTATGGTCTTTGGTGTGTTGCCATAGATAGTAGTTTCGTCATCAAAATATATACGAACGATCTTAAGATAGGATTTGCGAGATTATTGATGTAAATTAGGAAAACAGCTTGGCCAAGCAGGGAACCTTGAGAGACTCAAGCATTAACACTATAAACTGCTGGTTACTGCGCGTCAGCCCCTACTAGTATGAATCTATCAGGGATATATGATTTTATAACAGAAAATACATATTCAGGTATACCGCAGTGGATATACTGTAAAGTAGACCTTTATGCTATAACATATCAAAGGATTTTAATATGTAAAGAACAATTGCTCTAGAAGCCAATCCTCCCTCGAGAGGTATGATAATTGTAGAAAATATAACCGCTAACACCTGTTATAGATCTAGCACAATGGAAACGATTGAGACTCTCTAAATACAGGAGAATGCCGGACATATATGATTGTTTTATTTTTTAAGTATCGGTGCTTGCCAGAGCGACGGCAACCGTCTCTGCTGAGAGAGAGATTGTATTATAAATTTCATTGCTTTATGAAACCGACAACTTAATGTCACTTTAAGAAACGTAATGAGGACACACTTTTGCTTTCGATGATGTTGTTTGGCCTTTGAGTGCAGTTACCCGAAAGACGAGAGCATGACAGAAGTAACACAATCGCAGCTGCACACGGGGAAAAAAACCCTTCCCTGGTGACGTAACTAGATGCGATTAGCCCAGGAGCGGCCTACCCCCACACCTCACTTTACTATATGAACCGGTCTCCGCGGCGTAACCGGTAGAATCGAACTGAGGCTTGGAGAGAATCAAGCACAATGGAAGAGTCGCCACCCCCTCTTCCCGCACCATTCCACCGCTATATCGAGAATGAAATTAATCTATTTTGTACTTAGCGAAGTCTGTCAAAATCAACGTGGAATTACGGACAATTGTATATAACTATGCATATTGCATATCTTATCTTTAAATAATCAGTAGAATTGACAACTGAGTCGTTTCTTTCTTTTTTGTGCATAAGATTGCTTCCTATTCAGCACAACAGATCGATGAAGATGCGAAATATCAACCAGATCGCGAGGATGAGACCCACCACAGGGGTTGACGGCTCCTGCCACACTGAGATGCATTGCGATGGATCGCTTCACAGGATTACATTTGGGTCCTTGACTCAGGATTGACTTTACTGGACAAAGGGATCCCCTGCAGAGGAGGGGCACAGGTCACACCATATTGCATGTTACAAAGCAGGTTTTTTTCTGGGGTGGTTGGCATCTTCTTTATTAATGTTATTAAACACAGATTCTAGCAATATGTAGCGTAAGGAAGGCTTGTTAGTCTGTAGTGAGAAGAAGATGACTGATTACCTTATTTATTTAATACATACGTTCTTTATTCTTTCATTCTTCTTGTATTCCGCAAACGGCTTTAGTGTCAGTACATATATTACGTTGGAAGCAATTGAGTATATGTCTGCAATAGCAGCAGCACATTTCGGAGAGAACCACAACTTTTTAGAGGGTACAAAGTGGTCTATACTTACAATTAACAATTCCGTCCGGTCTGATACTATAGTGGGCACATTCTTTTTAAAAGGAACTGAATACCTAGATTTGATATAATGTACGAAATCTATCCCAGTCAGCCATATTGTATCGATATACTGTACAATAGAGAGGTACGACTTATTACATTTTCTTTTTATCTTAACTGATTCAACCAAGCGGTCGGAAGATTCCAGTGGAGACAGAATGGAAGCTGAACATGGGCAAATTGTGAGAAAAATGCCAACATACTTGCATACTTACCGTCAGTGTAGGGAACACGCGTGGGTTCGTTAACAATCTGAGTTTAGTCATAAGCAATTGAGAAATCATAACAAAACCTCCCCACACCATCTGCCTAATTTGGGTAAGCAAAATATTCAACATTGTGAAAATTGAAGTCTTCACATACGTGAATGTTAGCCGAAGGGTGAGCAAATGTCGTCAATTTTCTCAGATATGCTCTTAAAGATAGTAATTCCGCTGTTGTGTGTTCAATAGATGGCAGGTATAAACGCAGAATTCGTGTAAGTGCAAAGCGGAAACACATAAAGGATACACTTGGATCTTCTTTGGAAATGTTCCTTTTCACATGGAAAGCCATATTTAATGTAGGCATATTTTCCATTCCCATGTCGATATTGGTGGTCAGATATGAATGTAAAGTTATGGTATCCTTTAATTGGGAACGCAAGTAGGAAAATAGTCAGTTCAATGCAAGTTTCGCTTGGGAATAATAGGTTTGTTTTAGTCTCCTGTAATTAAGTTTCAATATCTGGAAGGTTGAAACCCAATTTTGCGAACATACAGATTTTCCGTCGGCGTACAAGTAAAATATTAATCACAGCACATTCACTGAAAATACTTGTAAAACAGGACAGTTGATGCAGCATTGCAAGGCTACTACAGGCTTAACAGCTTGGTTTATAGTGCGATACCTATACGTTAGTAGACATTTTTGGCCAATCTCTTAGAGAAATAGACTTATGGTGGGTAAAGTAACTTTGAAATTCTAACAATACACCACACATTAAACAATTGCGATTTGTAGGATATCTTAAGATGTAATATTTTTTTAGATCGCTGAAGGAATATGGTTTTCTCGAAGCAGCTGTTGTAACGAACTACACGTATTCGTTCATTTTCATGTTACCTGTGAATTCATCGAAATAGATTCTATGTACTGTATTATAATATATGAGTATCAGTGATTAAAACTACCCTCGAAATTATTAAAGGAGGTTATTCTTAGTGGCAGAAAATACAACCAAAAATGTATGGCTCTCTTCCAATAAGGCCTAGTGGATGTTGTCAAAGTTGTTTACCATTGTCTATGATGTACGTACCTCGGATAACAATACAAATCCGTGCTATTGATCAAAATAATCGATACTTTTACATTTTGAAGAAAACATTTCTAAATGCTCACCTTATCAGAATATCTATAAATGCAGCATCACATCTGAGCCTTTTTTAATAAAGTGTTGTAGTAACAACGGTACAGACGAAAGAAGACCTGTTAAAGGACAGATGCTTGCGAGACATAATAAAGAGCGTTGAGGCAATAACGTAACCTTGTTTGACGTATGTTTTAAAATTGGCAGACTTGTTTGTCATTTTATACATTATATATATATATTATATATATATATATATACATGTATATATACGTATATATATATATATATACATATATATATATATATATATATATATATAAATAAATCAAAATTACCCTCGAAATTGGCGTAATTTCCCAAAAGGAATAGACATATATAAATATATATATATATATATATATATATATATGTGTGTGTGTGTGTGTGTGTGTATATATATATATATATATATATATATATATATGTATGTATGCGTATATATGTGTGTGTGGGTGTGTATGTGTGTATATATATGTGTGTGTATGCATGTAAAAATATGTATACAAATACATGTATATATAGTTATATATGTAAGTATATATATATATACATATTTATACACACATTTATAATGTTAAGTTACTCATTTCTATAAAAAAGTTTACACACTAAATGGATGCGTTTTCATATGTTATATATTACATCAATTTAGTAAAAAGGTGTAATGTAAAATTCATTTGTAAGGAAGGAATATAACAAATTTTATTAAATTACTATTTTTGATTTTGATCCACATTACAAAATAGAGAATGATATATGCATTTTTAAATGTTTACGACTTACAAATCAGTTTATAGCAATCACCAGAGAATTGTTAATTAGACAGAATTTTGCACAAATTATTGGCTATTTTTCACAAACATTGCAGACACATGATTTATATTTTGGTACGCATATAATTCGCAATAGTTAAAAATATATAGATTAAAGTATGTTTTAAGCGCACACAGACAGACACACACGCATATATATATATATATATATATATATATATATATATATATACATATATATAATATGTATATATATATATATATATATATATATATATATATATATGTATATATAGAGAGAGGTTTATTAATATTTATTATAAATATTTATGTCGATGAGAAGCAATAAGCTTTCAGTAATCTTTTTTTGATAGACACTATTTAGCATATAAATACTTTATTCTAAATGTGTGTCATTTCTTTTTTCTTTTCTCTTTTATGGTATGATAATAAAATAAAATAATTCTGTTTATAATTAAGTTTTAATTGTCATCGTTTAAGTCATATTTTTCTATCTATTAGGCATAGACCAATTCATACCATCTAAAAAATTCCAACAAAAACCTAACAGCCAGCCATGGTTCTCCCCAGATTGTGCTGCTGCTATCGGGCACGGAAATCCCTTTTCCATAGCTACCAACGTAATAGATGCATGAGACTTAAGCTGCTTTCAGGACTGCCAGCAACCACTGTAAAAGAGTAATAAAAAATGCAAGAGAGCTATATGCCCAGTCTGTTAAATCCAAGGAAGCTGATCAGCGGCTTGCATCCCACCAGTTTTGGCAAATAACAAATAGGATCCTGAACAAAAGTGTACGTTCTATCCCAACCATGATGAATGGACCAGAGGTCATCTCGGCAGCGTCAGACAAGGCCAAACTATTTGCAAAGAACTTTGCAGCTAATTCTACCCTATGCGAGGAAGGCCATCAACTCCCCATTTTTCCTCCTATAACACAGAACAAGCTAGGTAATATAAAAATATCCGTGCCTGAGGTCGCCAAGCTAATCAAGAACCTAGATTCCAGTAAAGCAACTGGTTCTGATGGCATCAAAATTATAGAGTGTAAGAAGCTTCAACCAGAACTTGCTCCCATACTTACGAAACTATTAAAGCGCTGCCTTAAGGAGAAGTGTATTCCGACTCCCTGGAAGACCTCATCAGTTTGCCCTGTATTTAAGAATTCAGGTGATAAGTACTCTCCCTCTTAGTACAGACCAATAAGTCTCCTGTGTGTTATGAGTAAGTTCTTTGAATCCATATTAAATAGAGAAATAGTCAACCACCCCAGCATGAATACCCAACTTAGTGACACACAATATAGTTTCCGCTCTGCAAGATCTACCGCAGATGTGTTGACGGTTATATATTATAGGATTAGTGGATCTCTTGACAAGGCTTCCTTCCAAGGGCAATTGCTTTTGACATATCAACGGCCTTCGACAAGGTATGGCATAAGCGTCTACTTCACCAGATTTCCAGCTACGGTATAACTGGAAATGTTTTCTCAATCATTAAATCACATAGGCACATAAGAGTAGTGGTAGATGGACAAAAATCGGAGGCCTGCAATATAAATGCTGGAGTACCTAAGGGGTCAATCCTGGGCCCAACTCTCTTCCTGATCTACATCTATGACCTCCCTAAACACACACTTAAAGCATTCGTTGACATCTATGCTGATGACACAACCATCTACGGCAAAACATCAAAGGCTGTAAATGACAAATTTCTCTCTGATTCTCTTTCCTCTGATCTCGAGCGCGTGATTCAGTAGGGGAAGATGTGGCTGGTTACCTTTAATGCATCCAAACCCAAACCCCTATCCTTACATCATCAACGCTCTGATCCCCATCTGGCATCAATTGTGATGGATTGCTCTCGTCTGGGTGAGGCCCCGTGTTTTGACAAGCTTCTAGCTTTGACCTTTACTCCTGATCTGAAATGGAACACGTACATCAAGTCTGTTGCCAAGATTGCTTTAAAGATGGTGGGATCCTTCTACCGCTCCAAAAGATACCTCACCACTGATGCAATTATCTATCTATATAAAAGTCAAGCACGTCCAAGGATGGTCTACTGTTGCCATATCTGGGTATGAGCTGCTAAAACCAGCCTATCCTGCCTTGACAGAGTACAAAATAGACTTCGTGGCTTAGTGGGGGATGCCCTTTTCTCTACCCTGCAACCTCTCTCCAACAGAAGAGATGTTGCGAGCCTATCCTTGTTTTATCGTTATTTCCATGGTAGGTGCTCGTCTGAATTCCAATCTCTGGTCCCCGCTCGCCAATCTCTCACGAAAAACACCTGTCTAGCTGAATCCACTGTGAAAAATTCCCCCCACTCTTTATATGTGCCTAAATTAAAACGCGGATTCTATGAACAAAGCTTCCTTCTTAGAACTGGACGCCTATGGAACTCTGTTCCGTCTTCCTTCTTCCCACCGGACTACAACTTAGATGTCTTCAAGTCCAACGTTAACAAATTCCTAATGAACCGCCCCCTTAAGTAAACACTTCATCAAATCTCGACACTAACCTAATCTACTTGCAATAACCCTTATTCCTGAGTGGCTTCCGGGCCTTGATAAGTGGTGATCACTGTGTAAAAAAATATGTTTATCTATATATCTATGCATCTGTCTATTTAACTCTCTATCTAGCTATCCATCTGTCTATCCATCCCTCTATCCATCTATCTTTCTCTATCTCTCTATCAGTATATATATATATATATATATGTATATATATATATATATATATATATATATATATATATATATATAAATTATTGTAACTATACTTCTGATTATTCGTGATTTGTGTAATCATGCCTGTATTCTCCTTGTGTTCTTTTCAAATTACTTAGTTCATAGGCTTTTAGAAGAGGCAGGGAAAATATTCAACAATTGAGAAATTAATTATCTGATTCTATCTGCGCTTTGAAACAGTTGATGTATTGAATATTTTAACATGGACGAAAGAAATAACATGTAAGAGAGACACCATCTAACACACACCTATCTATATAACTATCTATATCTATATCTCTCTTTCTCTCTCTCTCTCTCTCTCTATATATATATATATATATATATATATATATATATATATATATGTATATATATATATATGCATATTTACTAGCAAAAGTATCCCTCGTTGACTGGGGTCACAAACAGACTACAGAAAATAACCTCTGATTTATGAAAGTATGATGGGTAATGAAATGGAAGGGTTGTAAAGAAATAGTTTCGAATTTGGGGGTGTCGAAAGCAGAGCAAAATATATCTTAAAACTGAAACATAATTATCAAAGTATACTTAGGCAGATAGATATGAAAAGTCTTTATTAATGTTGTGCCGATTTCCATTCTATGGAAGCCAGGTGCGAACGCAGACCCCACAATTGTATTATACCATTGCTATTTAAGTTAAAACATACTTATCAAAGTATTATTATGCACATCTATATCAAAAACACGTGTAAACGTTTTTTTTTTTTAATTTATTAACTTTTTTATTTACATACCTTCTGGGCCAGGCGAGAATGCAAACCCCACAATTTTAATGAACCACCGTTCTGAAGGATCAAACATACCCATTCTTGTGCCTCGATGAATCTTTTATGATTATATGTAATCAGTTTTTTAACGTAGCCAACCATATAGGAGCCTATTCGTGACCACACCCGCACACACACACACACACACACACGCGCGCACGCACATTCAGCTTTATATATTATATATATATATATATATATATATATATATATATATATATATGTTTACGTATATTATAGAAATGCCACATCTTTTTTCATTTTTTCCTATCTAGTTACACTTGCATTTTTTATTTCTGCTTTTTTCATTCTTTGTCTTTCATGATTTGTAAAACAATTTTCCATCTTTCTCTAAATTTATCCTTGTAATCTTTCATTTATTGTCTTTAATTTTTGTTTTTATTCTTCTCGTTAACTTTCCATTTAAATCACGCACTTTCTCTTTCTTTCATTACAAACTAAACTACTGATATTCAGAATTGACTAAGCAAATACATTCCAAGTTACGATGATACTGCATTCACCATGCGGCATGTGGTTTTTACAACGCCACAATGGAACTATTTTTCACGATTTCATACAAATTTCTGTAACTGTTTCTATTTAACGTTTTTGTATATTGCCATTTAGTAAAGTCAGATTGCTTTAATAACATTGCATCAGTATTTTTACACTCTCCTGGTTTAGTTAAACATTTATCAACTCGCCTCACTAAATGTAGCTCTGTTATTTTTCTATCATTTCCTGTATTTGTATTTTCTATGTTCAAACGTCATCTCCCTCAAGTTGTATATGTTGTCGATGATTGTTACGTATTTACTTGCATTGTCCACAGTGTCGTTGGTCGTTTCCATTTTTTTTATTAACTTATGCTAATTATATGCTCTACTTTGTTCTTGGATATTTTAATATTCAAATGATTAGTCGGAATTATCTTTGATTTGGTAGTTTCTTTCAATAGTTAACGGAAATAGTTATTCTTTGCAAATGAGTAAATCATGTGTTCAGTAAAATTTCCATTCTAGATGGAACGCCATTTTATAATATACAGAGTTATAATTTACGGATTTAGTTTTAGAGGTATATACTGATAAACACAATTACCTTTTAACGTGAATAAATTTTTATGGGTAATGAAAAGTCGAGTAGATATTTTGTAATGTCGATGGTTTCAAAATAGTATGTTATTTCGAATATTTAATTAGTTTTGACTCGAAGAAAAACCAATTACCATTATTAGTTGTACTGACAAAACGCAGTACGCAGAGAACAGACACAAACGGAAGATTCTTATAAGTATTTAAGTATTTTATGCAATTAATTGAATTAATAAAATTTAATTAAAATTAATTAAAGTTATTACCTAGCGGACATATGTATTTTCTAGTAACTAATCAACTTATGTTTTAGTAAGAATTTTAGTCATTCCCTAATATGCATTGAATTTGACTCCTTCTTGATAGCGTTGTATGTTATTGTTAACTATTTAATATCATGAAGAATACATGGATTTCGTCGAGGTGATTAAAATTGTATAATTCGAACTTAACATTTTTAATACGGTTGTTATATCTAACATATCTATAACATATATATATATATATATATATATATATATATATATATATATATATATATATATATAAAGTTGACAATACACACGCTTTCCACAACAGGCAATGCAGAATATTAGAAACATTTAAGAATCTCTGCAAATGGAGCTTTTGTTTGCTTCGATCTGTTTTTCAGCGGTTACGAAGCAGTCGGTCGATGAAATGAAATAACTCGGCAGAATATAAGACGTATTTTGATGATTATAGTATTGTTATTTTATTTTGTTTTCACTTCTAATCTCGAAGTGAACAGTAGAAAACAATACATAGACTATTTACATTTCATGATCATATACACCGTAACTAGAATCTGAGATTATGACAAGTTTTCCATAGGTCTGTTACACTTATTTCTGGCATCTTATATATATATATATATATATATATATATATATATATATATATATATATATATATATATATATGTATATATATGCATGTTTACGTATATTTCATTAGATATAGATATACTCTGATATTGAACAGATGCCCAAGAAATGTATACAATGAGTTTATCCAGAACGTCAATAAGTAACTCTTTCTGATTAGATATGCCAGTTTATATCTGATCATTTCCCAGCGAATATACTGATTATTCTAGTGGTAGTTGTTTCTTTTTTTTCTGTCCTTTACCCTTCCTCTAATCTCTAACTTTTTCTATATATAACCAAAAAATATTTTAGTTTGTGTCTGCAGAAACCATCTAATATAAATATATATATATATATATATATATATATATATATATATATATATATATTCATCGACATACAGTCCTGTTTCGTTGTATCACAACTCATCAGTGCCGCTAGACTATCATCTCTCCTAAGCTAAGGATCGAACCTGGAACCGTCTTATTGACAGTCGGCAGTTTTCCCACTCGACCATGGAATCGACGCCCGTAAATAGCTCGTCGGAATGTCTATTTAAATAGACACCCGCCACCACTTTTATAGTGCTCAAATCGCCTGTTCGTAAAAAAAAAAAAAAAAAAAAAACAATGAGCTTCGCATTTTCAGCCAATTAAGTAGCGGGTGAGATTATTTGCGACAGTGCTTTACCCAAAGAGGAGGGCTTAAAATATATTTGTATTCATCGACATGCAGCCCTGTTTCGTTGTATCACAACTCACAAGTGCAGCTAGACTAGCATCTCTCCCAAGCCAAGAATTGAACCTAGCACCGTCGTGTTGACAGTCGGCAGTTCTCACTGCGTATAAAGTTATTAACGAGTTTACATTTTTTAAATATTTAAGGTACGAGAGAGAAAGTGCTTACGATACTATTTAGCTACTCCAGTAAGAAAATGAAAGTATCTAACATAATATTAGCGACACTATGGCAAAAGATAGAAATATATGTTGATTTTAGTGTGTCAAGTTATTAACGAGGTTGAGAAAAAATACAATATATCCATAAGTTGTTTATTGGAATCATTTTCAAACATTAAATGGACTAGGGAATACACAATAACAAGATAGCAATTTGTGTGTTGACATAATTAGTAGGGGATATGCTATAGTATTTTATGAATGACTTGTTAAAGTCGTTAGTTCACAGAAGTAGTCAAATCAGATCTGACCGAATGGTAAATTGTAGGCATAGACCAATTCATACCATCTAAAAAATTCCAACAAAAACCTAACAGCCAGCCATGGTTCTCCCCAGAATGTGCTGCTGCTATCGCGCACAGAAATCACTTTTTTCCATAGCTACCAACGTAATAGATGCACTGAGACTAAAGCTGCTTTCAGGACTGCCAGCAACCAATGTAAAAGAGTAATACAAATGCAAGAGAGCTATATGCACAGTCTGTTAAATCCAAGGTAGCTGATCAGCGGCTAGGATCCCACCAGTTGTGGCAAATAACAAATAGGATCCTGAACAGAAGTGTGCGTTTTATTCTAACCATTATCTACGGACAAGAGGTCAACTCGTCAGCGTCAGACAAGGCCAAACTATTTGCAAAGAACTTTGCAGCTAATTCTACCCCATGCGAGGAAATATAATAAGTATAACTGGAAATGTTTTCTCAATCATTAAATCATTTCTCTCCGATAGGCTCATAAGAGTAGTGGTATATGGACAAAAAATAAACATCGGAGGCCTGCAACATAAATGCTGGAGCTCCTCAGGGGCCAATCCTGGGCCCAACTCTCTTCCTGATCTATATCAATGACCTCCCTAAACACATACTTAAATCATTCGTTGACATCTATGCTGATGACACGACTATCTACGGCAACACATCAAAGGCTGTAAATTACAAAGATCTCTCTGACTCTCTCTCCTCTGATCTCAAGCGCGTGGTTCAGTGGGGGAAGATGTGGCGGGTTACCTTTAATGCATCCAAACCCAAACTCCTATCCTTACATCATCAACGCTCTGATACCCATCTGGCATCAATTGTGATGGATTGCTCTCGTATGGGTGAGGCCCCGTGTTTTGACAAGCTTCTGGGTTTGACCTTTACTCCTGATCTGAAATGGAACACGTACATGAAGTATGTTGCCAAGGTCGCTGGAAAGATGATGGGATCCTTCTACCGTTCCAGAAGATATCTCACTACTGATGCAATTTTCTATCTATATTAAAGCCAAGTACGTCCAAGGATGGAATACTGTTGCCATATCTGGGCATGAGCTGCTAAGACCAGCCTACCCTGCCTTGACAGAGTACAAAATAGACTTCGTGGCTTTGTGGGGGATGCCCTTTTCTCTACCTGCAACCTCTCTCCCACAGAAGGGACGTTGCGAGCCTATCCTTGTTTAATGTTATTTCCATAGCAGGTGCTCGTCTAAACTCCAATCTCTGGTCCCCCCACGCCAATCTTTCACAAAAAACACCCGTCTAGCTGAATCCACTGTGAAAAATTTTCCCCACTTTTTATCTGTACCTAAATCAAAACGCGGATTCCATGAACAAAGCGTCTTTCTTAGAACTGCACGCCTGTGGAACTCTGTTCCGTCTTCCTTCTTCCCACCGGACTACAACTTGGATGTCTTCAAGTCCATCGTTAACAAATTCTTAATGAACCGCCCTCTTACGTAAACACTTCATCAAATCTCCAAAGTAACGGAATCTACTTGCAATAACCCTTATCCCTGAGTGTCTTCCGTGCCTTGATAAGTGGTGATCACTGTGTAAAAAAAAAACTTGTGATTTCGTGAACAGTTATTCCTCGCGATACCTCTTGAAGTGCATGTCGCAACTCATCTTTGCTCTTAAATTGGCGTCCTCTTGCATAGAGCCGTCCCTTCATGATACCCTTATTGTTCTCAGTTGGGTTCATACCATTGCCCTACGGAGCTTTACAAAAAGTCCTGTTACGAATATTATGAAAATTAAAGCTATTTTTATTTCTATTTGTAAATATTACTACTTGTTACTAACTATTATTACTACATATATAAAAAGCTATACACACATACAAACACACACACATATTTATATATATTGTTTTTACTTATGGTATATATATTTTTTTTTCATAAGATGTCGTTATCGTTAATATATATATATATATATCTATATATATATATATATATAATTATTTTTTTACTATAATAATTAAATACCTACAGACACTAGTGTTTCATCCTTTCGGGATTCTTCAGTGCAGGGTGTCACGATTACTACCAGTCGAACGATTCGTACCCCGCGACACGAGACATCTCTAGCTCGATTAGCGGAGGCCGTATCCATTCGGCTACCATTAATCATGTGAAATAGCGTTGAATTTTTAAACATTTAAATTTAAATGTTCATTACGTCAGACAGACAGTGATCAAATCGTTATACGATGATCTACGCATAAGAGCTAAATTGACCGACTTTTTAATTCAACAGAAAGTGCTCAACGATAAGAAACGTATTTCTTAAAGGGGCTGTCATAATTATTTTTTTACTATAATAATTAAATACCTACAATTAGTAACTCTAGTTAAAAGTTTAAAATATTGAAAATAGACCGCGTCATTTAAACTTTTTAATGCTCCTTTACAATGCCAGGGAATGGTTTCTCTTTTGAATTTCTATTTTTTTTAAATTTCACAATATCTTAAAGATCGTTTTATTTGTGCATTATTAGTGGAACAAGTCGGCTGATGCCCGAAATACTTAACAACAACTGACGGACTAAAACTCTCTCATTAACACTGTTCTCTTGCGTTCGTCTTTCAAACTGACGAGAAAGGACTTCGCGGTGTAATTTATACAAAAATATTGCTCGGTTATGGGAATGCGATTTCCGATTTCCGATTAGCTACTTATGAACGCTTCCAATGTCGATTCACGCAGGAAAATCATTAGTCAATACTCTATACTAAACCTGCTTACATACAAAGCTTTTCAAATGTAAATTCAAGCTTTTATCTATGGTGAACTAGTCAATAATCTGGCCTTGACATTTGATTTTGTAATCAATCAGATGAATCGAACCCACATTGCATTCCACGTTGAGGTGGTTGATCATGAGCAGATTGATATTTCCTCTTCGCCCGGAAACTAATCTTAACAATGAATTATTTTATATGTTCGCTTGGTCTTTGAGTTTCATCTATTATTCAGCCAACACATATATACCTGGACGCTTATATCTACTAGTGAGTGTAACAAATGTAATCAAGGACCGTAGATATTGTAAAAAATTAGCGGACCACTTCAATCCAATTTTGCTTGGCTTTGGGGTTTAATCTCTACGATTAGGTCATACAAGTCATAATGGAATCATATATATATATATATATATATATATATATATATATATATATATATATATAAGAATGGGCTGGCTGTGGCTAGTGTGCTGTCGGAAGGAAATAAAAAGCTTACCAGATATAATGAAATAGAAACGAGTGACTTTTCGCTAGTGTCAAGAAGGGGGAAAACTGTAATTAAAGACTAGAGTTACAAATAAAAGAAATATATAGTGAAGTTATTTTTGTTGTTGTTTGTTTCTTTTCGACCATACCAGACGACGTAGAATTTCGAGAGATGTTTTAACTGTAAAGAAAACGATTCGTGCGTAATAGATGTGTTATATGTATTCAATATGTGAACTTTGTTTAATATACATGTTTGTTACTTGTAGTATTCTTTAATAATGATCAAATCAATTCAAATTTGAAAAATGTACATTTTTAAATGCTTTTTTGTTTCTATTTTTCCACACATTATACAATACAAGTTTAAAAACAGAAATTAAATGTATATGTGCACAATGATTTATTGCAGGTCATATAACTGTGTTTTAAAGCAGACCTATCAAAATACTCATGAACTACCTTCCCTTAAGTGTCGCATTAGATTAAACTAAGTCTAAAATGAAGATAGCATGAATTATTTGACTCACGGTTAACATCTATATTCCAAATTTCATAATTTTCGTATAATGATTTAAAGAGGTTACCACACACAAATAATTATATCTTTAATATACACAATGTAATATTAAAAAGATGATGATATAGACCTATTACGGTTAGGAATATACATTTATATAATAAATTCTACTTTTCGGTGCAGCGCTTACTTGTGTTTTAGATCGCTGTAAATGTAGTTTAGTTTTGCGGATTCGTTGGGTCGATACGATGCGCTGTTTAATTTTACCGTTTTTGCATTAAGAATACGTTGTTTTTTTTTCCCCTATTTTATTATTCCTGAAAACTGCGTTTTGTCAAAAAAGTAAATAAATAAAAGGACAAAGAAAAGCAAGAACCATCCTTTACAGTATCTTTCGTCTTGGTAATTATTTCCAGCGTCAATGCAAGCATCAAATATACATTGAAACGGCAAATTACCCGTCGAATGTGTTTCTACAAGTTTTACGATAAGTTTTCACTCGTATAAGCATAGAATCAATATTCCTGGGTGATAATAGCGTGTCTATGGAAACACCAGCACTTTCACTAAGTTTTGGTGAATTATTTCATGTAAAAATATATTGCCCTGACATAGTTAGCAGTACAGACCACATTCGCACATACATACACACGCATATATATATATATATATATATATATATATATATATATATATATATATACACATATATATATATATATATATATATATATGCATAAACTTTGGTCATAACTAGCATATTATATTCAACACATCACATCAAAACACTAGGGTGTTTGGCATTTTTTCTCCGTTCTACAGCATATGTTCTAGATGGCCTACATTTAGCTTTTTTGGGGGGTCCTATATAAATATATATATATATATATATATATATATATATATATATATATATATATATATATAAAATATATACATCCACAAGTATATATTATTTAGAATTTCGCCTAATTCATTGATCATTCCTTTGTTTTAGATATATTTATAAACCATTATATTTTAAGATTAGTAATTTCTTGAGAAAATATATTAATAGACTTATGTAATCAATTTGATAGAATCTGTAGTCTCTGAACCTATATACCGTTCACTGGACAAAACGAGGGAAGGTAGAGCGGTAGCCCTTGATATATCTAAGGCTTTTGACAGAGTATGACACGATGGTCTTCTAAGGAAAATTAGATCATATAATATCACTGGAAGAATACACGATGTAATTTAATCCTTCTTAAGTAAGAGAAAAATGCAAGTTGTCCTCGACGGTATTACATCTAAACAATATGATATTAATGCGGGAGTACATCAAGGGTCTATCCTTGGATCTTTATTCTTCTTGATATTCATAAATTACCTCCCTGATAAAATTGTTTCGGAGATGGGTATATTTGCCGATGACATCACCCTCTATAACAGGCATGTGGGAAAACAAACGAACTCATGTCTAAGGAAATGGCAGACTCACTAGAGGATGACCTCCAATCAGTAGTGGAATCAGGACAAAAATTGATGGTCACATTCAATGCTGACAAAACTAAACTTGTTTCTTTCAATAACTACAAGAAACCTTTTGTACCACCAATAGCAGTGGCCAAGAATACATTGCCTGAAAGCACTCCCTTTAAACTCGTCGGCCTAACGTTTACAGGGAACATGGACTGAAATACATACATTGAGAGGATTGTCAAGGCTGCTGCAAAGAAGGTTGGCTCTCTCCACCGTGCCAGAAAATTACTTGCGCCTGAAAATACCCTGTAACTCTATAAGGCCCTCATTCGCCCAGGTATTGCTGACACAAATGGGCTGTTGCGTCTGTTGCTTGTCTCCCACTCCTGGACAGGGTTCAAAAGAGAGTCGCCAATCTGATAGGTCCTGAACTGACATCTAAGCATCAGCCTTTGCCCCAACGACGAAATGTTGCATCTCATCCCGTTCTACAAATACTTTAATGGTGGCTTCTCTGACGAACTGCAAGCACTTGTACATCCTCGATGTGACTACCCCCGACGAACCCGACAAGCAACTGTCCCACCCCTTTACAGTAGAGATCCTAGGTGTAAGAAAGCCTTTTACTCTAATACTTTCTTCCCTAGAACTGCAACTCTTCGGAACTCCCTTCCGGGATACTGCTTTCCCAACTGTACTGGTATGCAGAAGTTCAAGTGTAATGTGAACAAACCTCTTTCTACACACCTCCCTTCATAATGCCCCCGCAAATTGTCCCCGATAGCAGCCGGCTACTTCAAAGTTGCACGGCCTCGTTTGGAGTGAAGATTGAATAAAAAAAAAAAAAATAAATAAATAAATAAATAAATAATCTCCTTGATTTTAGTTAATAACCAAAGGTCAAGGGAAGTAAGGTATGTATTATAGGGATGGTGAGGAATGGTTTTGATGTCTATCTTGGATATATGACACCATGTTTCTTTCTTATCTTCTCTGAACAGGTGTCGGACAAATTTCGCACAAATTTTAGGTTCTCACGAATTATGGTGTGTACCGCTTGCCTCCCGGACATCACACTGTGCACTTATTATCTCTATAGACACACTACATCCCTTGTACATGAAATTCACTTTATTTGGCTAATAAACTCTCATGTTCTTCTTTCTTTTCTCCTCCTACAATTCTCACATATTTACTGTATTCATTGAATCTCATATGCTACTCAATCACTAATAGCCGTTTCATGTCAGATGTTCGTAAAAGCAATGTGAAGCATTCCATATGTTTCAATGACATATTAATCGATTTAAAAACAAAATGTAGTGCATAACTTTTTCTGGAATATCCTTACGTCCAAATTGCATTTTTGAAATTACCAGCTGTTACAAAGAGGGTTGAGTTGGGTGTATTCCAAATTCTATTTAATCTGTCACTTCGAACCGGAAATCATAAAAATTAGTCAGTCATCTGATAAGAGGTATGCCAATAATATACTGCATATCAAGAATCTACAGAAATAAGTTTTTGTACCGAAATTTTAAGTTTTTGTTTGGAGATTTATTGAAGGCATCTCATATATATATATATATATATATATATATATATATATATATATATATATATATATATATATATATATATATATATATATGTTTGTGTGTGTGTAGATGTTTTTATTTGTTTTTGTTAGCGATATTCATTGAACGAATTCAATTTATTTATACGAAAGTACATTTTTACCTAAAAGCGAGTTGAGAATAATTTTCCCGTTGACCAAATACATTCAGTAGTCGAGCGAGCTGGTCCCGTGGTAGAGGTGTAGGCTTCTTATCATGGGGTCCTGATTTCGACTCTCGCTAGATTCAGTCACTCTGAGGAGTCGTAGAAACACGTTTCAGTGGATAATTATATTTAAAAAATAATATATGTATATGTATACATATATATATATATATATATATATATATATATATGCGTGTGTGTGTGTGTGTATGTGTGTGCAGGTGCCGGCGTATGTCCGTCCAGGTTGGTATATGGAAGCGCATTAATTCACTTAGCGAGATGAACCCCCGGTCTTCCTTAAGACATGATTCTAGGAGAATGAAACTCTGATGTAAAAACCCGCGGTCTACTATATACTCTGTACTGAGGCAACTATCTGTACGGTAGGAGGTTATAAGTAATACCAAAAGTGTGGTTGATTCTAAACAAAGCCTTCACCACTGTAAGCAAAACATAGGTGTGAATTTCAGATCAACGTAGTTGTTGTGGCTTAACCTAATAGACAAGCTGCCTAAGATGCGCTTTTACATGGTGTTTTAAACTGAGTCTTATTTCCGTAAATTTTATTATATAACCACTTATTTATTGACTATTTTATTGTATGTAATATATTCCAGTACGGTTCTGGCACTGACATTTCATAACATACGCTGCAATACGATATGTTTATGTAAACAAACTTCGTATTTATTATTACAGGGCAAATTCTCTATTTTATCATGTACTGAGGTGGATGTATAAAATTGATTTAATATAACCTGAATGCAACTAAATCGTATTGATATCAAAATATTGAGTACATTAGTCTAAGGTGTTAACTTAAACAACTTACTCTATAAATGAGTAGAACAAACACGTTTAGCTAGCTTTCACCTGCCAAGTACAATATATATATATATATATATATATATATATATATATATATATATGTGTGTGTGTGTGTGTGTGTGTGTGTGTGTGTGTGTGGACATAAAAGTGAAACTAACGTTAGCTTTCGATGTGAGAGGGTTCGTTTGTGTTTGGTGTCCAAGGCAGTAATTGACCCGAATGTAGAATCACGTCCATTACGATGAGTCTGTCCTGTATGAAACGCTGCGAGGATTGGCGAGAGTTTACTTCGCTGTATGCAAATTAGTTGACATTAAAGTGTCGGCGGAAGACAACTTGAGAGATAGTGTGTGGTGAACCATGAGGCGTTGTTGTTATTGCCTGCAAAGATCATTGCAATTTCGAGGCGTTATCTCTTTAACGATCTAACGAATTTGTAAGGAATGAGTTTTCCTTCGTCGTATTTCATTACGGAAGCCCGATTTTTTAGGTGTGGTTGTCTTCACCTGAAACTGTCATCCTTACCGAGAACTGAGACTTTTCGTATCAAACATAAAATGATTCCTCGAACTGTTCAGCAACTGATTTGGTTGAAAAACATGTCTCACCGCTCTTCCAGTAGTGGGTGGTGACAGGTCAATCTGTTTCCTTTGTATTGTTTGCTCCTGATATGTACGTTTAGTTATTGTGTGTATGTGTGTTAGATACGTTTTCTGATATAATCTATGTAATACTGTACAATTTAGAAAACATCTAACGATAGAACTGAGCGTAATAAGTAATTAAACTCAATTATTATAAAATAAACCCCATTTTAAATTGATAATGATTACATTAAATCTACTTTTCCTAATGCATATGAAATTAGTTAAGAAGTATTAAATCGCCCAAACATCTATAACTGAGACGTATTTTTTGATAAATTTTAAATAGAAAACGTAGGTGTGTTAATATTAACATAAGTGTGTAAGTAGACATGAGGATACTTGACTGCGTGTATATTTAGAACTTAGCTTTTAATACCTAGATGTTTAGTGTACTAAACCAAGTGAGGTTTTCCTAATTCAAACGAGATAAAAATATAGGCACCTATTGAACTGTCGTATAGTACCGTTATTTTTAGTCTTCATATTACAATATGCAATTTATGAATTGATAAATACAAGTCTAACTATTTAAAGTTATTTTATTATTATTTTTAAGTGGGCGGATTTTACTGCAGTGAACTGATTTTCCTCGCTTGTAATCTGTGATATCTTGTGATTTTATGAAACTAAAATATTGTAAGACCAAGCTGGCAACGTCTGGTGCATTTGATATTTGATGTGTTAGTGTAAGATCAGTAAATTATGAGAGTAGATGTTTGAATTCATAAATACACACCAGTATCGATGAAAATGGAGCGGCTATATAATATAGATTTAAAGAGTCTTTTTTACTGAATATTATATTAGGTTCTAATAAATTCAGTCAAGGAACCTAATTTTCAATTACATGCATATTTAAAAGATAATGATCGGAAAATTCCATAATACTCAATAATATATTTTAATAGACCTACATTTTGTATGCAAATTTGACATGTATGGGTTAGATAACACGTTTCAACTCAACAAAATTTTGATCTACAGACTTGAAATTTAGTAGATATGGTTATCAGGCGTATGGAAAAGTTTTAGTCAGTATTCGTCCGGAACAAAGTGCTGCTAAAGGGTCAAAATCGAAATATTTGTAGAGCGGCTTGCATCGAATGTTTATATGTTGTTTCAAGAATGCACATGCGTGACACGTTCATTTACATATGTCTTATGTTAAGAATACGTTGATTTGAAAAAGCTTGCTAAGATCGTGTTATATACATTCCCTTATGGTTTTAGGTTTGTTTGGAACACATCTTTATTTTTCATGACAGGAAATAAATCGAGTTTAGAAAAACATGATATTCGCATGCACATGCCTCTGTTTTTCTATGAATCTTAATATTGATGCGTATTTTACAGATGGGCAATGACGGGCGGCATGCTAGTTCATTTTAAGTATTCCATTTAAATTCGATCTGAATTACAAAATAACAAACAATAATTACTTTTTAAAAAATACTAACGTTCTACATATTGAATATAATAGATCTTAGACCGGCATATTCAATGTAAGTATCCACAAATATTAGATAGTCTGTAAAAAATAAATTATTAGAACACAGTATACAAAACACACAGTATAAAAAAAACTGTTAACTCAATCCTTAAGCTTCATGATAATCAGTTTTTTATAATCACGGATGCATATAATATATCGCAAAAATTCAGAACAATAAAATTTTTAAAAAATGATAGCATTATATTATATCATTAAAATATTTCACAGAACCCAATCTTGAGACAGCAATACACTATTTATTAATTCATAAACATATTTTAATCTCTGTTTAAGGAAGCAAACAGTTGGAATTATAATTTAAAACCATACTCCTAACACGAGTATATTTTTTTGTTTATTTATTTTCGTAAGCCATGTAATTTATTAATCATATTTTATTATTCACAAACCCACCCGTGTGCCCGATACACCCGGTCAATATGCAAACCGTCTAGACCTTTTCCTCACAACTTCCCCTGAGCTGTGTTCATGTTCCGTTCATTCTCCTCTAGGATACTCTGGCCACACTGTTGTAGCAGTTAAGATAAAAACGAAATGTAATAATTTTCAGACGCACCTCTCCACTGTACTGGATAGCGATACTCTATGGCTGACTGGGATAGCTTGCGTACATTCACATCTCACCTACCTCTGCATTCTGACCGAATATTTTATTATAGGCATAGTCCGATTCATACCATCCAAAAAATTCCAACAAAAACCTAACAGCCAGCCATGGTTCTCCCCTGAATGTGTTGCTCCCATCGCGCACAGAAATCACTTTTTCCATAGCTACCAACGTAATAGATATACTGAGACTAAATCTGCTTTCAGGACTGCCAGCAACCGCTGTAAAAGAGTAATAAAACATGCAAGAGAGCTATATGCCCAGTCTGTTTAATCCAAATTTGCCGAGCAGCGGCTTGGTACCCATCAGTTCTGGCAAATAACAAACAGGATCTTGAACAGAAGTGTGCGTTTTATCCCAACTATCATCAATGGGCCCGAGGTCGTCTCGTCAGCATCAGACTAGGGCAGACTATTTGCCAAGAACTTTGCAGCAAATTCAAGGACCATCAACTCACTGTATTTCCTCCTATAACAGACAAGACGCTATGCAACATACACATATCTGCGCGTTAGGTCGGCAAGCTAATCAAGAACATTGATTCAAGTAAAGCTACTAGCCCTGACGTCATTCAAGTTATAGTGTTGAAAAAAATCCAACCAGACCTTGCCCACATACTTAAAAACTGTTTAAGCGTTTCCTTAATAGAAGTGCTTTCCAACATCCTGGAAAACCTCATCAGTATGCCCTGTATTTAATAATTCAGGTGAAACCTCATCTCCCTCTCAGTACAGACCAATAAGTATCCTGTGTTTTATGAGTAAGTTGTTGGAATCCATATAAAATAAGGAGTAGTAATCCACCTCCACAGAAACAACCTTCTTAGTGACATGCAATATGGTTTCCGCTCTGCAAGATCAACAATAGATGTGCTTACGGTTATATCACATAGGATTAGTGAATCTCTTAACAAAGGTTTCCTGTCCAGGGGAATTGCTGTTGACATATCGAAGGCCTTCGATAAGGTATGGCATAAGGCCTGCTTCACAAGATTTCCAGCTACGGTATTACTGGAAATGTTTTCTTAATCATAAAATAATTACTCTCTGATAGGTTCATAAGAGTAGTGGTTGATGGGCAGAAATCAGAGGTCCACAGTATTAATGCTGAAGTCCCCCAGGGGTCCATCCTGGGCCCAACTCTCTTCCTGATCTACCTCAATGATCTCCCAAAACACATACTTAAACCATTCGTTGACATCTCTGCTGATGGCACGACCATCTATGGCAATACATCAAAGGCCTTAAATGACAAATGTCTCTAATTCTCTCTCCTCTGATCTTGAGCACGTGGTACAATGGGGGAAGACGTGGCTGGTTACTTTTAATGCATCCAAATTAAATTGATGGCTCTCGTCTTGGAGAGGCTCCATGTTTTGACAAGCTTCTGGATTGAACTTTACTACTGATCTGAAATGGAACACGTACATCAAATCTTTTGCCAGGGACGCTGGGAAAATGGTGGGTCCTTCTACCGCCCCAGAAGATATCCCACTACTGAGGCAATTCTCTATCTGTATAAAAACCTAGTACGTCCAAGGATGGGGTACTGGTGCCACATCTAGGCAGCAGCTGCTAAAAACAGCCTATCTTGCCTTGACAGAGTACAAAATAGACTTCGTAGCTTAGTGGGGGATGCAATTTTCTCTTCCCACAGAAGAGACGTTGCGAGTCTGTCTTTGTTATCGTTATTTCCATGGCAGGTTCTCTTCTGAGATCCAATCCCTCCTCCCCCCCCTCGCCAATCTTTCACAAGAAACACCCGTCTGGCTGAAAATAGTCAATAATTTCCCCCACTCTTTATCTGTGCCTAAATCCAAACGTAGATTCCATGAGGGAAGCTTCTCTCTTAGAACTGCACGCCAGTGGAACTCTCTGTCGCTTGTCTGTTTCCCACCTGACTACAACTTGGACGCCTCCAATTCCAACATAAACACACTCCTGACAAACCGCCCCCTTATGTAAGATACTCTATCAAAACCCTCAATACTAATGATTACTACAATACTATCTCATTGATTACTGCACACGCAATAACCTTTATCCCTCAGTGACCTTCGGGCTTTGATAACTTGTGACCCCCATGTAAAAAGAAAATCGTATTCATACTTGTTCAATTATCTTTTAACTAATTACTTATCTTTGTATTACATTAAACATCTGTTTTTATTTAAGTTATGTTTCTCTGATTTATTTATTTTATTGTTTTACTTTCAGAATACTAAACTACACCCCAAAGCCGAATTTATATTCATGTGTCAAAACTATATCTATTTAATCTACGGTAGCCCCTTAGCAGTTATGTTTGCATCTAGGATTTCATAATTAATTTTGCTTAATATTTTAAGAACGAATTGTAATTATAAGGTTTATTAAAAATATTATTTAAAATCTATCTTCATCCTATACTTAATAAGTCATTATTTAAAATTTTAATTAATCTTTTGTCCATTCATCCATATATTAGTATTATATTTTAATTTCAATTATATGTAAGTATTTACTTTGTAAAGGAGATAACATGTTTATTAATTTTTTATGAATTTTCCACTTTCTCTTAGATTTGTAAGCATTCATATTTTTATATATTTACTTTAGTATTTGTTAATAACTCTCGTTTAATTTTCACTTATAAGTCTAATATTATCTCCTTTATTCTAATTTCAATTTAGTTCTTGATTTATTCTTAATTTAGTACTTTGATCAAGTGTGTTCTTCTCTATTTTAGTCGGCCTGCCCTAATACCTTGCATCTATATAATAGTATAGTGATTTTTTTCTTATTCTGTTGAAATAATTTGGGTGTAATTTTATTATCGTAAGGATTAATAAAACTAAAACTACTTCTATTCTTTCTATTTTGGTTAAACTTATTTTAATTTCTGTATGATAACTTAAATTTCTAAAATGGTATATATTTATTGTAACATATAAAAATCATTGTATTAAATTCAAGTATTTATTTACACACTTGCATTTCAACATCAAATTATTCTAAAATTGTAAAATTTTTCCGTTTTAGGCGTAGATTTAAACGAATAAATGGGACATGAAAATATAAATTAGAATTTCGAAATATAGATTAGTATTTAGAAAAAAAACAATTAAATAAATAAACTGGAGAAGATAAATATTTATTTAAAATAGACAGAGGTTTAGTGCAATATGGTAAAATATAATAAAAAAAGAAGAAATACGAAAACAGGATTATATATAAATTCCATGCCTAAAACAAATAATAAACGAGCGTGGTGTTGAGGACGGTCCAACTGCTTGCATTTTTAATAGAGATTAGAAATATATTTGTGTATGCATGAAAAGTGTATTTTGCTGTTTTAAGAGTAGCTATTTTGGAATCTTTTTGAATGACATTCTGTTTGAGATTGAGCGAAAGGTCCCGAAGCTATTGTAACATATATAAAAATGGGCAATATGCTAAACTTATATATATATATATATATATATATATATATATATATATATATATATGTATATATATATATATGTATATATATACACCGACACACACACCCACACATATATATATATATATATATATAACTACTATGCAACTACTATGCGCATATATATATATATATATATATATATATATATATATATATATATATATGCGCAGAGTAGTTGCATGAAACTTTCTCACACGTAAATGCCTTGATATGGTAAAGGAAATATATTGTTTGATCGATATTATAGGTAGAAAATGAGCTTGCACTAAAGAAGGGTAGAGTTTAGCAATTACCAAGGAAGTGAAATAGATGAATAAGTAAAAGAAAGGAATTGGAAATATAATTGTCTTCACAAACGTACTTGTTAAGGAATAATAATCGCCCCTGGCGAAAGAAAGGCGAGCTGCTGGTATTCTTTGATGTTCCGCTACGTTCTTCGATTCCAAACCTTGAAGATTTTCTTTCCGTTTATTGTCAGCACACTTGCCGTGGACAGATCAATTAGATCGAAGGAACTTCCCGGTGAGAATAACATGGAATAAACACATTACGTCACAGTCTTATTGATTATTGAGTAAGTAATATGGTTCACAGAATAAAAGCTCAAACACCTTCTATCAACGGAAAACTTAATATATATATATATATATATATATATATATTACATTATTATAATTGATAATATACTTATTTACGACATCTGCCTAACCGTATGCATAGATTATAAGTATAATCCACTAAACTGAGATTAGGTCCAGAATTAACACATTAGTTCTGTTGTCGTATTGTAAAATATGTATATTATATACATACGTTTGTTATTTCACTCCTGGCAGTTCGCGCATATAATAGATTGAACCATGATTTTTGCATATTAAAAAAAACTGTTTAATTTTATATAAAATATATCAGCTTTACGCCCTCCCTTATGAAACCGGTTTCTTTAAATGTACTTCCATTCATCGTGTCGTTCCGGTTTATACAGAGCAGTACGAACACGTACATCTTGTGTGTAAAACACCGGTGACGAATATCGCTCGCCTTAATGATATTTTACAAACCAACCAACGGCTTACGCCACAATGGTAACCCTAATAGTAATCCTATACTCGACGTCGTTTATTTTTCTCGACGGGTATTATTTTTGTCGACGGGTATTCTCACAAACAAATGACTAACCCATCAACAATAACCATTTACTTACTTTTCCTCGATGTCTCGTTATTTTTTAGCCATATGCGCATTAGTAAATAATATTTCAGCTTTCTCTCTCGCTTTGGAGAACGAGCGACAACAAGCCTAGCGAAATCTTATGATGTTTTAACTTTCAGCTTTCGACATCAATATAGAAGAGGAAAAGCAAAAACACGCCAACTGACTTGCACTGGTTAAACGCTCACGCGCCTTCGAAGTAAAATAAGCCGTTTTATTTTTTTTTACTTTCCGTTCATGCACGCACAAACAGAAATAATAAACTTCCATGTGGATCGATATACGTGACACGTGTTGCCTCGTGTACAACACATCATCTATACAGTCTTTAACTTCATATCGATGTTAAAATAAGTCAAGCTCAGCAACACCTTACGGCATAGCAACCCTATGAAACAACAAACACGGCAAACAAACCCACAAGGACATTTCAAAATCTCGCCGACAGAGGTTTCCCAAGTCAAATAGAGTGTAGCTGCTAAATGCAAAACTCATTCCTGGACGTTCTATAATCCAACATACCCAATGGTTACACCAATCATTTGAACAACCTCGATCACGCGTTTTCACGGAACAGATGCATCTCCCCACAACCTCACTTGCAAACAGACGCGCCCAATTTCGACTATGCGCTTCCGCGGAACGGACTCATTGTCCCGTAAACACTCTTGCTACTGAGCGCGACATCTTAGACTTCTTTTACAAATTTCACAACGGTCGTCTTGTGACCTTTCACACAAGCCATACTCCCTTTATGTGCGATGCCCTTCTAACCCTTGTTATCTTGCGGGGAATAGTATCGTCCCCCTTTTGAAGTCTTTTCTTTTAAATGTATATCTTTGAATGTTGTTTTTCATTTTTACCTGAAGTCGTACCAACACGGATGGATGGCGTATACAAACCGTTGAGGAATATCTCTCTCTTCAGCATACTTACATATCTTCCACAAATTGGAAAACAACTCATGCCACAATTTTAAACATAATATCTACAAATAGAAAAAGTGAAAATACAATACATAAAAGTAGATGAAAGATAATTATGGAAGGATAACTAAAACACGTGTCAGATAATCGTGGATCTGGATATTAGAATTTTAATTACATTATTGATAAATGAAACCATGAATATTGATTAATTAATACTGACACCTTCAAACAGTAATATTTAATGTAAATTAAATATATAATCTATTTATAATACTAATTAAAACAATAAACATAATATAAAATAAAATAACAATAACACTTGATAAATACATCAATCATCAATATAAACACACGCTGTTTAATATAACCACGTTGGCTAAAGAGGAAAAAACTCATTTACATATAAAAGTGAATTATCGTCCTGAAACTATTTTAAAAACACACGATAAAATATTACAAAAGGGATATTTTATATTACAAGTAAGTAAGACAAATATAAATAAAATGACATTAAAAAAATAATTATTATAAACGAAAAAGATATAATTGAAATAAAAATAAAAGTAGATTGTATACGGATATAGAATTTAGAAAAATAAGCAATTCGTATGACCGGAAAAAATACATATATTTACTATTTGGTTTTGTATGAAATAAAACAAATATTTACACGGATATAATATATATTACATGTTTATATTATTTTAGAATATATATATATATATATATATACATATATATATATATGTATGTATATAATATTAAATAGAATAGATTTAGTGGTGTATTCAAAATGTATACAATTTATTAATATGGAAATTTAGTAACTTTACTTGAATATTTAATAAGACGTAACAAAAGATAATATAAATTGTAATTGCAACTTCTTTTCCAAACACATATATATATATATATATATATATATATATATATATATATATATATATATAAAGAGAGAGAGAGAGAGAGAGAAAGAAATAGAGAAGGAAAGAGTAATAATAAATAAACAAACCATGTTATATGTTCCTCTACGTTTTGTCCTTACTGCGGAATTTCTTCTGAATCAATGAAATTAAGAAAACAGAGCGAGTGTTGAAGTATTAGTAACAAATATTTTTAATTTGCCGAGATGGAAAATATCGTTGAAAATTCAAGAAAGGGAGGCAAAACCAGTAAGGTTTACTACTTCATAGGAGATTCTATTCAAATTCTATTTTGAACAACTACGTCCGTTATTATTTTAATATTGCTGTGTAACTGGACTTAAATGATTGTATGTTTGCTATGTAATTTCATTATTTAGTATAGGTATTAATTAATATAGGAGGTTCTTTCTAATGTTAGAAAGTTAGCCTATGTCTAAAATGAAAGTACGTACTTTGAATAGAAGCTTACATATTAAAGGCGATACATCATACACACGTTTACGGTGTGTAATTGTGCTTGGATTTCCGATAAGCGCCGATTATAATAGCCTCACTCTTTGTTTATTCGACATATTTTCAAACTAGAGAATAGACTCACGATATTAATTTAAAACAACAGCAGGAGAACCATAAGACGCCCGGGTTTAATACAATATCTTTCACTACAGCACTGTCAAACATCTTAAAGCCCTCATTTTTGGACTAAAATTCGAAAATAGCATGGATTCAAATCTTACCACGAACACAATTTTAAATAATCAAAGACATGAAGACATATATTTAAAAAACTGTATCATATAAAGTGTAATTTCAGTCGTACCTTCTCAGCCTTATTATACTGTATTACCAAAAAGATACATAGATAATCTGATACATTTAACGACGAACAATACAATAATTATATCACCAGCTGATGAAGAAGGTTGTATAATAATAATGGAAAGTACACATATCTTGAGAAAGCTTCTACACTGTTGTCAGAAAGAGAAACATATACCAACACTTATTAAAAAAACAGTAAGAAGTATTGAAACTTTGAACAAATCTTTAAAAAAAAAACATAACAAAATTTAATTTGACATCCTACCTTAAATATCACCAACATATTTAGTCATTATATGGCCCCCTCAAATCTCACAAAGTTTATATTTCCATGCTTCCCATATACCTGACATCGGTAATGAAACACACAAAATTGCAGGCGCCATATCAATCATGCAAACCCCACTTATGGACACTATCAGAACCTTCCACATAAAGGACCCCGGAGATATATTGAACAAAATTAAACAAAGTAATACCCATTAACAAAACTATGCACAGCTTAGATATAACATCATTATCAAATAATCTCCTCATTAAAATGATTAAATGTACTCGATACACATGCTAAGAATCCATATTTTAAAAAATAACTCCTATTCCTTAACATACGTATGAAGAATATGTTATAACAAATATTAACTTCTTGATCTCAAGCCAACCTCAAGAACAGTGAATTGATATTAACAGTAGTCGCTGAGGCGACGTGCTTGATATGGAAACCAATCATAAAAACGTCGGTCACTTTTCTTTCATTTTCTGTTTGTACAATTTGGAGCATTATTAAATTGATCATAACTTTTGGTTTACTGAAGGAAAATTATTTGGGGGCCACAATATACCTGAGAAGCTTATCTGTAAACTGTAATAATTGTTTGAAATTTGATCGAAAAATGAGTGAGCGCTGAAGCATTAAATATATATATATATATATATATATATATATATACATTTACATATATATATATATATATGCTCAGAAAAACACATATACGTATATATATATTAAATATATACGTATATATATATATATATATACATATATATATATATGTATATGTATATATATATATATATATATACATATATATATATATATACATATAGTACTTGCCAAGAATTTACGGAGTCAGATATATACTACCTGCAGGTACCATGTTGATCTATGATTAATTGCTTTTAGGATATGCGTATGCTTTAAATTGTATATTCTTATCTCTTAGGTTATATATTTTTAGTGGTAAGTCTATTTAAGAATCGATATCTTGGGAAGAGAATAAATCTGCAACTCATGACAAAACTGACGGTTGCTGAAACCTATAAAACTTATCCACATGTATATCTCATTGCAAAACAACATAGCAAGTGAGAGTTACATCGGCCTAACGTGGAAACAGCAAAAAGCCGAGGAAAAAATTCACAAATAGAGGCGAGATAAGAGAATAGTAGAAAAAGAATTGTAACGAGTAAGAGAAAATGATGCGTGAGTGCATATAAGAGAAATGTCAAATATTTTTATTCCTGCTCAAGGGGAAATTTATTATACATTGAATATAAGTTAAGGCATTACGGTTTCTTTGTACAGTTTTAGTTTTTCTTGAACAAAAGTTATATTGTGTTCAGAATATAGATACATTTCGAAGTAAAACAGAAAAAAACATTTTCAATATTTTGTAGTGTTTTAAAATGCATCACCATACTAATATTTTCGATACAAACAATTCGAACACTCCCACTTACATACACACCCATATATATATATATATATATATATATATATATATATATATATATTTAGTAGAAGTTGTAATTAATAAAAACGGAAGAAAGTTCTCAATATTGTTGTAGAGCAAATATGCGGTTTATCTTTTATTACCGTATCTTTCTGTTAAGTTACATAATTGTTTCAGCTACCCGGCCGTTTTTTCGGCCGTCTGTAGCGTCCTTAGACTTTTACAGTAATTTATATATATATATATATATATATATATATATATATATATATATATATATATATATATATATATATATATATAGTAACAGTGCCCGTTAAATACCCTTGCGTATTGACGCTGCTCTCTCGTAAAAAAATAAAGTACGGTTTTGTTGGTGGTCAACCCCAACCTTATGTAAAGAATGGCTCTCAGAATAAACATCTCCAACCTCCGAATGTTTAGAACGTTTCACTGAATAGACAATATGGACCTTCCTATGATAAGAATTGCTTTCGGTATAGACATCTCTATATCGCCTCATGTTAAGAACGGCAATAGACACCCCTAACCATAAAAACGTCCTCGTCTCTGCCAAATTTAAATGAGATTTTCGTAATCAGCGTAGTCGTTAAATAAAATTGTGTAAGTGGGGCTAATGAAAAAATTTACTCACAAACAAAATAAGGCAATCGGTTAATATGCTCAATGTTGTTTTTTTCGACAGGATTGTAATATGTACAGAGCGGCGACAATCGGTTAATTTTGATTCATTTTGTTATATTTTTAAGTGCGATTATATTCTGTAAGGAGGCACCGATATTCTATATTTTCGAGAGCCTTGGGTCATTTATTGTAGAAGTGGTGCCCGATTATGCGGATAATGAGATACCAGCCAATCAAAATAGGCTAATTTTGAGAAGGGCGAATTTATTATTTTTTATGCAATTACCTGTTAATGGCGGTTCACTTTCAACAATCATTGATTTTCAATGTGTTGTCTTCTTCGGTTGGCAGAAGACGAAACCATCTCACATGCATTTTTAGGCTGACCTAAATGTATATATAAAGTTTGGATATCTCATACATTGCTAAACCAAGGATGGAAAATGATATGTTGGTTATTCTATCTCTATATTCCTCTTTTCTATTACACTAAATATTATACTGATCGCAGGACAATTTTCATAAATTCATATATTTATATATATATATATATATATATATATATATATATATATATATGTGTGTGTGTGTGCGTGTGCGTATGTGTGGGTGTGTGTGTAAAGATAGAGTGAGGGAGGATATAAAGTCAACTTTTCCCAAGTGACAAAATAATTGTCTAGTAGAAGATTTTAAATCCATTTTACGATTTTGCGTTAATCATCGTGAAACCAAAGCTATTCAAAACTGAAATTTTACCAAACCACCATCCCATGTTCTTGTGGATATGATCCAAGCCGATGCATTAGACTACCGCAATATTCTGTATGCTAGTGATTATAACCAATATCCGAGCTCACAAGACGTTTCATTCCTATAAAGATTTATAAGGGATGCAGAAAATATTCAACTAGCTCAGTGGAGTATGTTTGTATTCATTACGGGCAGCAGACGGATATCTATATTTAATCATTCTTAATTAAACTCAACATACGAGTCGCGTATCGAGCTTTCCTGCAAAAGCTCTCAAGTTAATTGATAGAATAAAATTCGGTTTTGCGTACGATTACAGCAATAATAAAAATAAATATATTACTAATTAATTCCTCTACCATTAATTTTAAATAACACTTTTCTTTTATTTCTTCTTTTCCTACTCTCGTTTGATGTTATTGTTGTTGTTACATCCTCATATCCGTCATTTTTCTCTTTCATTTTTCTTTTTTCTTTTAAATAATCTGGTATTCAGAGTCGTTATTTTTTAGAATAGTTTATCTGTCTGTAAGGCGCTTATTGTGCGACGATAATATATTAGGTGTATCTTCATCATTCCATGTGTTGGTTGGTATTGTGATGTATTTTAATTAATTATTATTACGTTACACACCTTAAAAATCAAGTAAGATATAAAATGAGGTATGTAGTTGTTTAGAACTGGATACCCAGTAGTAAATAGTTTTTTTTTTATTTTTACCTAAAAAATGGCCAGTGGAACTTTGATGTAAGGGGGCTACTATAAGGGCAATGATTTGCAAGAATATTATGCACAGAGTTAGACATCCAGATGCCTGTTCACATTACATCTGAACTTCTGCATGTTAGTACGGTTGGGAAAACGGGTACCCGGAAGGAAGTTTAAAAGTCTAGTAGTTTCAAGGAAGAAACTATTTAGGTATACGCTCTTCAACATCTATTGATCTACTAAGAAAGTGTGGTATTTTGCTGTTTGTCGGATTTGTCGGTAGTATTTAGGTTGAGGGGGTACAAAGGCCTGTTGTTCTTCGGAGCATCCTCCACTAAAATACTTACAGAACAGGCAGAGGGATGCAACAATTGGTCGATGGGATAGCGGAAAAATGCTTAAATGTCAGTTCAGGATCTATCATGTTGGTGACTCTCTTTTGAATCCTGCCAAGAGCGAGAGACTAGTAGCAGATATACAAGCCCAAATGTGAAAAAAGTAATTAACACATGGATCTTGTAGAGGCACAGAATACCTACAGGCTAAGTAACTTTCTAGTACGAATAGCACACCTTTCTCCCACCAGCACTGTCAATGCTCTCAATGCATCAGTTCCAAATCGTTCCCTGTGGCCGTAAAGTCGAGGATGTATAACGAAGTACTTTCAAGTAATGTATCTTTAGCAGTAGCTATTTGTGGTTGAAACACGCTTAGTCTTTGTAACATTGAATGTGGCCACCTATTTTTATCCTGCTTCCACTACAGATAAGAGATCTTCTATTCTGCTATTATCCTAGATATGTGCTCACTTTTTTACACTTGCGCCCGTAAATGATCGTGGTGTCATCAGCAAATATACCCATCTCAGAGGCAATTATATCAGAAGGTCATATATGAATATTAGGAATAATAAACGTTCAAAGATAGACCTCTGGGCTACACCCGCATTAATATCACATTGTTTAGAGGTTAGGCATCGTGAACAACATGTGTTCTTCTTTTATTTACGTTGAATTTAATTATGTTAAGTATTTGTCCAGTGATACCGTATGACTTGATGTTATTGATGAAACTATTGTGCTACAACTTGTCAAAAACCTTAGATATGTCTAGGGTTACCACTCTACCCTCTCAAGAGTTGTCCAGTGTATAGTATATACTTTCAGAGATTAAAGTTATGGTACAGTTAGGTTCATTGTGGATTCACAAATGTTGGAAAACTGCGAGAGGAAGCTAATGGGGCAATAATTTAATAGGTCAGTTCTTGCATCAGAATTCTATCAAAATAATACCACAGAAGCAGTTTTCCAACAGCCAGAAAAGCAGGATCTATAAGGCATTTGTAAAGAAGTTTGGAGAGTGGGGCAACACCAACTTAGCATTTTTAAAATAGTACAGCTGGAATGAAATCGGGTCCACATTATTTTACTGAGTCTTGTTTGTGATAAGATCATTTACTTGAATAGGACTGGTTTTAAATCATCTGGCCCGGCGTCTGTCCACAGTGGGAAGTCAGTTAGGGGCTGGATGGCTGGGTTTAATGTGGACTTCGAGTAAAACCAATTGGAAATCATGTTAGCTTTCTCATTCGCCGGGCAAATTACCACGTGATTATTAGTGGGAAGAAATTGCTTCTTATTTACTACACTGTTGTAGATTTTCCAGAAATCACGGGGTCTAACCATCTGTTCTTCGATGGGTTTTCTAGTGGTTTCGGTATATTCTCTCCTAGCTGTCGCTATTTAGTTTTTACAATTACTTTTAGCTTCTATAAACTTTTGTCGATTTGTACGGAACCTATGTCGGATATATTTGTGGTATACATGTTGTCTTTTTAGCAATTGCATCTGCACAAGTAGAAGCAAACAATTGGAGAGGGTGGAGTCGGCCATAAAATTCCCGCGTGGTTACATGTGCTTCACTTGTTGTGTTGAACTATTCAGCGGTTTCACTTCCGCAATGTTCAGAGAATAGACAGTTACCCATATGGCATCTCTGATGCGATCTCTGATAGCCTCTTAGTCAAAGGCTCTTCAATTTTGTGTTGATAGTTCAGGACGATTTCTACCACTATCACGGCGTCATCAGTATTACCGAGTGGGCTAGGGACATTCCTTACACAATCATCGGAAGGTCATCAGAAATAGATGTAGGAGTAAAGCATGTGAATTTTACTGATCTGCGAAACGTCGGAAACGTAACTGTCTGTGATAAGAAAGCTATGTGTTACGCTACCTGTAATTGAAAAGCAATGTCTTATGTTACCATCTGCGTTTGTGTAAGTAGGATTTACTGCGGTGGACATTGAAATCACCAAATATAGGCTTAAAGATTGTGGCAATTTTTTTTCATACGATGGTCACCAGTTATCAAGGCTCGGAAGCCACTAAGGTACAAGGGTTATTTCAAGTACGGTACGTTAGTGTGGAGATTTAATGAAGTGTTTACTTAAAAGGGTGGTTCATTAGAAATTTGATAACGTTGGACTTGAAGATATCCAAGTTGTAGTCAGGTAGGAAGCAGGAAGACGCAACAGAGTTCCACAGGACTGCAGTTCTAAGAAAGAAGCTTTATTCATGGAATCCACGTTTTGATTTAGGTACAGATAAAGAGTGGGGGAATTTTTCACAGTGGATTCAGCTAGACGAGTGTTTTTCGTGAAAGATTGGTGAGGGGAGACCAGAGTTTGCGTTGACTTCTGGGTAAATATAATGTTTATTATTCTAATGTTAGGAATTCAGTTATAAATCAGACAGGAAATAATTACTCTGCAGTATTACATATTTGTGGTAGATTTTGTTTCCCTTATCCTCTATCAACTAAACGGTAGTAGGAGCACCAAGTTACGTTTTTTTGCACAACCCGTCTTCCAGAATATCTTGGTGTGGAAGCGACGAGGAAAGGGGAGCGTTTCCATCAAGGCATTAGCGATACCGAAGCTCACTATCAAGCTCGTTGGGATGCCACTCTTCTTGAAGATTACTGTTGATCTGTCTATGCCGATGATGCGGGAGCCACCCATTCTAGAAAATCCGTAAAACGTCAGTTTATGGATGATGATGCATTTGTTTACATTTGTTTCGACTTCAAACTTTAATTGTGAATATGTTACTGATGTTTCATGAATATGTGGCTATATTTTATATAATATTGTTTCTTCCGTTCGCCTGTTTTTATTTTAGTTATCGGCTATAGCCTGGTAGAAGAACTAGCCTTATAGTGTAAAGTTGACGTGTTTGTGTATTATGCGGTTATACAACTTACCTTCGGATATGATCTGAGATAGAGAGAGAAATTAAAGGTGAAAGCCATGTATGTATAAGGTGTAGTCTCGTGGAATCTCACGAGATCTCATCTTCTACTGATCACGTATGCAAATGGAATGGGGTCAGTTTTCTAATAAAATGGCTGCGGGAAGAGGTGGTTGGAGGAACACGTGCTAGAAGTTGAGAGAGAAAGTTGTCAGTGACGAATTCTAGCTGCACTTTTGCTTATTGTATTTATTTTATTTTGTTTTGCTGTTCACCAGCCAAATGTAAATGCGTCCTCATTTCTGGAATCGGCATTTCTCACATGAGGTAAAAACAGTTCACTCTCTTAGGCACCTTACATCTTTTTTGGAACCGGTGTTATCCATGGAAGTAATCAACATGAATCAGCACTCTATTTGATATTATTCTAAATAAATATTTACGATTTAACGTACATAAATACTCAATAATATTTCCATCGAATGAGTAAGATTTAAAAAACAAATATTACATAAGTGACTCAATGATGCTTTATGTTTGAATATTTATTTATATAGGATAATTGACATACCATAAAGATTAAATATAAACATAAAAAGGAAAGAAAATTATGAGGATGTTAACTTTCTACTTTCTACAGACACCATATTTATGTGCTTAGTCCTATGGTTTCTGGTATTGCTGAACTTCTATAATCGTAATAAAAAAGTACGAGAGTGTGACGGCTGAGAATTGCTCAACTTATCTTTTCTCTAGGATCTTTATAATCACACTTTTAGATATTTTTCCCTTCAGTGCTCAAATAAAACCATAGCATCTGAAATATTATTCCATAAGAATCTCGCTGTGCTATCACTAAAATGAGTTCATATTCATGTTAATCGAATAGAAATTGTAAAGAAGCAGATAAAGAAAAACGTGGACACGAATTAAAACCGTTCAATTGTTTATTTAAACGAGCAAAAGCGTTTATACAAGACGACAGATTCCCGCTAGTAAAGTGTGTAGTTAACATCAAATAATAGATTTTAAAAACAATTAAGAAAAAAACTAATAAGCACAAAATTCCAAGTAAAATCTTTGGTCAAATTTGTTCTATTAGAATTCTCTCCTGTCTATCGTCTCGAATTTCCAAATGAATGCCCAAATCGTGTTAAAGAGGAGAAATGCATAATACAACAAAAGGGAAACATTTTATGTCGTGAGTTTTTCAATTTCTTAACGAAGCACGAAACACTTTCAATATAATTTAATTCTTTTTGTGTAGTGGAATTAAAAGTCAAATTACGCTGTAATTTTAAATAACTCGTTTCAATTTGAAAGACGTTGCAATCGACAGAAAACTTTATATTATGAAGGGGCACATATAATGACATTTTTCTATGACACTGTTTAAATATTTAACTATCTATTTATACGGTGAACTTTATTACTGTAGGTAAGTAAATATATCAAATTTACATGAACTGCCGAGAACAAACTAATATATATATATATATATATATATATATATATATATATATATATATGATTGCAACATCTTCTCAGACTAATGCCACTTCCTCAGACTAAAAATTCCTTTTTTTAGTCCTACCGGTGACTTCACACGTTGAAGCAGGCATGACACTGAAGATGGCCATTGAGATCAATTATTACATGTTCCCAGCATTTTAAGCCTCCGCGCGTCACAACTTTTCCATTGCCATAGGACCACTTTTATAGACAAATGCCTGAGGGAGTATCAATATACAGATGATGACAGCTAAGTCTCTCTCTCTCTCTCGATTCAAAACGTATAGACCCAGCAACAAACAAGAGCAAGATAGCCAGTAACAAGTTAAACTGCAGACCGGCTTAATGCAGGTACTGGTCTCCCGCTTTATGTATTTTTTTAAAAATCAGATTTGCTTCTACTAGAAAATTTGCCTTCACCACGGCTTACAGGAGTGCTCTCCACCCCAACACAAATACATACACACAAACACACATGGTGCTAGTTGGTCTTTGACCCCGAAATGGGTTCATTTGCCCTTTGGAATGTCTTGTTTTTAATCCTTCAGGGAGACTAGCCACCCTCCTCACCAAGTAAGTCTGGTGGGGGTACCAGTTTAGTCGCCAGTGCCCCGATCATGAGCCAGGTAGTACTGGGTTTCATGTTACCAGTAGCATATGACATGATCTGATATATGTATATATATGTGTGTGGGTGTTTATATATATATATATTATTTAGTTTGAAGAAAAGAGTGAGCTCGATTATAATAGAGGGAACTTATCGGACCTATATAAAGCTCAGCAAGTATCATTGTGTTATATAGCGCCAGGACCCCTAGGTTGGGAACGGTCGTTGTTAGTTAGTTCCTCGCTGCAACAAAAAACAAGTAGCCATATTTTATTGATCGGCTATGTTTTCTGGTTGCTATGGTAACGGCTAAGACGGCAGAGTTATTTCCCCCCTTGACAGTGCATTTTTTCCTCTCGGCTATTCTTCGGCTGTCATCCCTGTCAAAATAACGATTCCGACTCAAAAGAAATTAACATGCACACAAAGGTCAGACGTAACTCAGCATACCAAATCAAGAAGTAAGACTCACTGGCTTTTTGTATAAAAATATATTTTGTTTTGAAATTATTTTCTCGTTTTACATAGAGATTTCTGATAGTTCAAAATTTAACAGTGTGGCTTACTGTCGTGTCAATGATGGAAAGGGGTGTGTGGAAGCGTTATGCTCTCGACAATCGCACGTTTCTCTTCTGCTTCTCTCTCCTCCTCTTCTCTCTTCTCTTCTATGCCTCTTCTCTCTTCTCTCCTCCTTATGGTTAGACTTCAAAAATCATATATATTAGCATGATTTTGCTTGTTTTTTTTCCACTCACGTTACCTGTCGATCACTCTGCTCGATACCGCTGCGTGTATCTGCTGTTCACGTTTTGACAGCCTTTCGCCGCATCTTGACCTAGAGACACCGTGACCGATTTCTCTTCAGCTGACCGACTATTGACTTTATTGATACATGTGAATTTATCTCTCATGCTAAATTCATATAGATTCCAAAGTTACAAGGGTTGTCACGTTCCCTTGTTTTGTAAACAAAAAATCGTCGTCCGATTTCTCTGTTTACGACGTAATCACTTTTTCGTTTCGATTGGTTGAAATTCGATTATTCGATGCCCACCCTTTTAAATCTTTTATTATCTTGTTTTGAAGAAGTTTTTTTTTCTTTTCAGTATGTATCGGATGGTTCCACCCATCCATTACATAACAATTGGAGCTAATATAGGAGGACAATAGGAATGGGAAATGAATCACAAAAAACTATATATTGTAAATATAGATTGGTTTATTTATTCAAAGAGGGAATACTAACAATTAGTTGGTGGATAAAAATAATTATTTATACCCAGGCATTTCGAAGTCTTATGCGTCTCATCATAAGTGTAAAGAAGATGCTAGGTAACATTGTGGCGATTCGATGTCTAACGTGGGATTCATTAGGACCGAAATATATCAATTAAACATATAGATGATGTTGGGGGATTTTATCGAATTCTTAATAAAGGAGGAGCGTATAATATAGTGTAATGTAGAAAGGTGTACAGTTTTTTTTTATCACAGTCTTAAATGTATGCTGTATATGTTTTAAGGCTCAGACAGAGATATAGTCTGGATAAGTGAAAATATTATCGGTGTATAAGATGCCTATTATCTATCCAGGGACATTTTATTGACAGATGCAACCGTGACGATAAAAGCATTATGAAATGGTGTCTAATTTTGGGAGGGGTATTATGGTGTTGATTTTAGCCGAAAGGGTTAATGGACATTCTAATCAGGGTTGAACAAAAGGGATTACATGGGGCGTGATGCATTTATTTAGTGAGGCGAGGAGTAAGTTATGGAGGGCTTTGGGGTAGTTGTAAGGCTAAAATAAGATAGTTCAGAATACCAATATACATTAGATAATATGTAGCAATAATCCTAGGGTTTCTTTGTTATTACATATACAGCAAGCAAATTGTGGTATAAGGCAGAGCTATAAGGATAGGCTAGCAAAGTTTATGGAGGTGGATAAAAGGACAAAATAAAATTTAGGATGTGGACGATTGGCGTGGTAGGATATCTGAGAGGAAAATCTACTATTATTAATAATACTAATAATAACAATGACAATAATAATAGCAACAATAATAATACTAATTATAATGATAATGATAATAACAATAATAACAACAACAACACAATAATAATAATAATAATAATAATAATAATAATGATAATAATTATAATAATAATAATAATAATAGCGAAAAAGTAAATAAAATTAAGGGATGGAGATAAAGATAAGATAAAAAACAACACACGAAATAAAATTAAGGGATAAAGGATGAAGTAAATTAAAAAGAAGAAGAAAAGGAAAATGGAACAATATATATATATAAATATATATATATATGCATTATTCATTTATGACTCATTCTTGTATGATTGCACCCTAGTTATACAACTTTGTCGCCCATTTAACTAAATATTCATTTTAGTTATTTTTATTTAAATTCTATTTATAAACTTTAGACACCACTTGAACGAGGCGCTTGAACTTCAATTTATCCTTAATCTGATTTCAAATAGTTAATGCGTTTACTGAATAAAATCATTTAGGCGACGTTAACAAAATTATAATAATAAAAGTTTATTCATTAAATTTAATTGGGAATACATTCTTCTAGTTTATACGGGCATCAATATATTTATTTAAAGACACATTTATATGTATATGCATATATACATGTATATATATATATATATATATATATATATATATATATATATATATATATATATATAAAGGCTTATCACCATGACTTAAGCATTGAAAATAAACTTACAGCGCCCATTTCCTCTGAAGACCAACTTCACCCAGAAATCTTAATGAACTCCATATTAACTCTCATAGAGAACAAAAGACACTCGAAAGAATTGTGTCAATTTTTATGGATTAAAAACTACTGCCCACTACAAATACATTACTTAGCTTGAAGAGTTTGAGAATTCCATGTAAAATTTAGTCAAAAATTAAATTTGAGAAACAAAAACACTATTATAATGCGGTTACTGGAAAAATAAATAATTTTGCCGAAAAAGTTAAAAAGAATAAACGTATATTCTTCCCTGCTGATATATATTATAAACTTGACTATCCTTCGTATAAAAAATACTTTTGTATAAAGAACTTAATAAATCTCATAAAATAGTCCCTCCCAAGACTTTAAATTCCATTAATTCTGAAGCTAAACTTTTACTGATTTCAATGAACATTCATAACTTCACTGAAATAATTTTTCCGGGTACTCTTAGATTCACCCTCAAAGATCATAAATCTAAGTTCTATGACAACCCCCTCATCAGATAAATCTGCCCATCTAACTTTGACGTAGGAGCGTTAAGTAAAAATATATTAGATAGAATCATCCCTTCTATTAAAGAAAATGTAAGTTTCCCTCTTTGGCTGAATTCAGATTCCGTAATTAATTGGTGTGTCTCCCTTAAAAATAAACACCTCCTTAACTTCATAACATTTGACATCCAAAATATTTATCAATCAATTTCTCCGACCCTTTTATATGAGGTTCTTATCTTTGCTAAAGAAATTCTGACTTAACTGATTTAGAAATAAAATTAATTCTCCTAGCGAGAAAGTCCCTTATACAATTTAACAATAAGCTTTGGACTAGAAAGGATACCCCTGCTAATTTTGACATCTTGATATGTGCTTCTGACTCTGCAGAAGTTACCGATTAAGTGGGCCTCTTCTTATTGAACGAACTTAAATACCACTTTAAACATATCCAAGGGGGTATTTAAATAGACAATACCTTTTTTACTACGACAACCAGGCAACAAAACAATTAAAAAATTACATAACTTCTTCAATAACTTTGGTCTTTCTATAATTATCGAACCAAACAAAATAACTCCTAATGTGCTAGATGTTACACTTAATCTTAACACCGAAACTCACAGCCCTTAACATTAACCTAATCTTACACTTTTATGCGTCCATAAATCTTCTAACCACCCAAACTAAATTATAAATCTATAGTACCATCTGTCTCTATTAGAATTTCTGCTCTTTCTGATGATATAAAACTTTTAATTAAAATGCTACTTTCTTCAATAATGCTTTATGGAACTCAGGACACAAGGAAATGATTAAATACAACAAGTATGCTCCTCTTGCAGGCCGCCTTGAATCTGTAATCACACAAAATAAGACTAGTAAGAAACTAGGTCAAATAACAAGATCTGCCGCTATCAATAACAATGCACCAGTCTACATTTATAATCCAAAGTAAAATACTAATCCTAAATGTCAATATTAATATACCTAAGGAATTCTTGAACATTGTACAAAACTCTTTCAAATAATCACACAGATATAGTTCTATTTTCAATAAAAATTCAATCAGGATTTCTTATTCAACAATGCCTAATTTAGCACAAAGAATCTCACCATCTAATAACAAAAATAATAAATCAGCCCCAAAAAATCCCTTTCCCAATTAAACCCAAAACTAAATTTAATTGTAATAACAAACATCTGTGCTCACTCAATAATGATGGCACCCATAAAGATGTTATATATTCTTGCACTATTACTGAGCTCCCACGCAATCCTCCCATAACAGACACAAATATTTCATCTTCAAGTTAATCTTCTTCCCATCCTCCATCTGATATAAATACTAATCCAACACACCACTCGAGCAGCCCCTCCATCTACAATCATACAACAAATAATAATAATAATAATAATAATAATAATAATAATAATAATAATAATAATAACAATAATAATAATAATAATTGTAATAATAATAATAATAATGATAATAATAATAATAATAATAATGAGAATAATATTTCTCCTAATACCCATCCTAACACTATCAACCCTCATTATCCCTTCCAAAATAGTCCTCATACAGACATTGCCCCACCATTTGTTGACCACTCTGAACAAAATTCAAACCATTTACCTAATACAAATCAGCAAATTAATATTAATACCAGACCTCGAGCTTTTAATAAAGTACACACATATATCGGCGCTACTTCACAATTTCTTAAGAAAAGAATATCAAACCACATTTCTTCTTTTAACAACCATAATTCTAATAATAACCAAGGAACTTCTCTAACCACTTTAATTAAAAAACTTAACTCTAACAATACCCCCTTCTCAATCAAATGGACTACCATAAAAAAGTAAAGTCTTATACTCCAGGCTCTTAGTCATGTCACCTCTGCACAACCGAAGCTATAACTATAATTACTTCCCCTTAAAGTAACAATATACTACATTATAAAAATGAACTGATCTCTTTCTGTAAACATAAGTCCAATTTAATTGTGGCAATTTTGAAATGACATAGTTATTACTTTTACCCTTTATATAGAAATTAAAAAAATATTTAACTTTATCGTTGGCTACATTCTTCTTAATACTTTATAATTTAATACTCCTTTATTTTAATTCTTTATCTCTTTTATGTGTTCTTTGCATGCCCTGTTATTTATCTGCATTTCTGTCTCATTTTTAAAACTTTCCTATCCATCTAATATATCAATCTACCCAAACTTTCATATCTTGTGTGTATATTTACGTAAATTTTACATAATGCATTTACTTACTATTTTTCATGCTTTTCATTGTATTTGCAGATACCGACCATCCCCTCCCCTTAAATAATTTTTATTGTATTTTTATATTTTTTATTTTATATTTTATATTATATACTTTTTATTTGTTTATTTATTTTTTATTTATTATTTATTTTCTATTTATTTATTAATTAATTAATTTATTTATTTATTTTCTATTTAGTGTCTTCTAACAACTCTGCCAGCATTTTTTTTTACTGATGACCTGTACATTTTAGTTGACCTATATTTTTTTGCCCTATATATTTTTTCGCGCCTATAACATTTCTTGTGTGGGTCATTTTGACATTTGTTTCCCTTTATTTTATATTTTATATTTAACTCTATCATCATTTTTTTCTCTCCTCTTTTTCTTCCCTGATCTTTCTGATTTATATTTATGTCTCAGAAGTAGAGTGAAAAGTATATCTTATTTATCTTTTATTATATTATTGGAATCTTTTCGTTGTACACTTTTTTGTGAATTATTTCATTGATTTCTGCCTATGGATTATTATGGACCATATGTTTCCAATTATGGGATTTCCTTTGAATTTACTTGTGCAACTGGAAATTCTTTTAATTTTCTTGAAATTATACAATTGAATTTTACCGTCATTGGATAATTTATCTTTCACAAGACTATGCATTCATGTGTAATCATCTTTTTCTTCACCATATTCCCTCTGCTTCACTTTGTCGTTATTAAGTAAGATCTTTGACTTACTTGTTGTTTCATTAAATACTTTTGCATGCAAAATCCGATCCCGCATTTTGCTGATTCCTACCTATATGTACAATATATATATATGTATATATAACTATATATATATATATATATATATATATATATATATATATATATATATATATATATATATATATATATATATATATTATCAATGTTTTGGCAATTACCTATTTCCAGACAGCACTTATAATATATATCTGCAAATAAATAATCTTTTCTCATGCATTTCTATCGGCCTCTCTCTTTTTCCTTGATTTTTCCTGTCTTTTGCTACGTTTAAATCTCCTAATATATTATTATTATGATTATTATTATTATTATTATTATTATTATTATTATTATTATTATTATTATTATATAGCTGACTTGTAAATAGTAACGCATGTTTTGTATACACAAATAAGTTGAACGTGCAAGTGTTATTTCAGTATTCTTTCACTCCATTAAATATCTAGTTTTTACCTGTTATCATTTCCAGTACGAAACCTTACCGCTAACTTATTTTCTCAGGTGTCTTGAGATTTGCACAGAAAGAAAATGCGACCAAATTCTACAGACTATTAAATCGTTGCTACGAATGTAAGTACTTCTCCTGTCAATATTTTTTTTAATTCTTTATCATGTTTATATATCTGCTCCCGAGTACATTTCTGACGTGTTTTTTATGTTTACTCTAATAAAAGTTTACAGAAAAGATATTTACAAGAGAACCAATAAAATCAAAATTCAAAATAAGAGTTTTTTTTAGAACCTTTTTATGTTTTATTGTGCGATTTTAGTGATTTTGTTTCATTTCGTCTGTAACACAACCAGCGAATTTGAAACAGAACAGCGTACTGCTAACTGCTGAATTAAAGAGCAAGTGCCCTGTCTTCATCAATATCGGGAAGTTGCAGTCCAAATTTTCTTTAATTATTCAACTTATTGCACAAAAAGGAATCAAAGATGAGGGTGATTATAATCGAATAATACATTTTTCAACTGTTACTACTATGATTAAGAATTAATCTTAAACAACGTTATAATACAATTTGTAAAACTGTGTCTATAATAACACTATATGGTTTACATTTGTGAACGCCAGTGTCGATATGATATTCAGTTTTCAGAAATTACAAGAACAGAGTACAATCAGAGTTTTCTGTTTAATTAGTGGATCTTTCTAAGTAATTTTATACCTATGGTAAAATTAGTCAACTCACAATTGGTAGAGTTGACACATTGTTGCTAAAATTCGTTAGTCAAAAAACTAAACTCTCTGCTATTATTTCTGAATTTCAAAAGCACCTCTGCTGAAATAACTTACTTATTAAAACTCCAATTCCAAAATTAACGCCTACTCTGAAAAAATCAGGCGTTTTTTTATCTCCAACAAGGAACATCTCATTTGCATATATGGTGGTAACATCGCAGGCATATAAATAGATAAGGCTGTCATTTTACTTCTTTTTTCTCTGTTCATTTTTGTCCACATAGATTTTTACAATTTGCACATGACAGGTTTGTAACAACTTCTAAAACATTTCAGACCACAATATTCTCTCTAAGGATTTAATCTTGATTGTTTTAAGTACGCTTTGTGTCTCAGTGAGTACGTTGGATATGATCTTTCTTTTCATCGATAATAATGGCATCAGAAAGATTTGACAGTAAGTAACTTAAACAATTCGATGTTTCGAGTGTAACCAAGCAAACATCTTTTTGTTTCAAATCTTATTTGCTCTTTACATTTTAGTCTGCTTGAAACAACTTTGAAAGACACCTTCGATAGTATAGGTGCCGAGTATCCATCAAGCGGATGAATCTCCAAATAGAAACGATTAAAAGAACATTGCATCGACTCTTCATAATCTCGTTTTACGGACGGTATCTTATTGCCATCCATATTCTTGAGGACATGCAAGACATGCTTGATTGTCTTTGATGCATATAAGGTCAGTTTGTATTGCGAAAAAGAATAAAGATCACTAAAATTATTCAACAGTCAAAACCAAACCCTTCACGCTTTAAAAAACAGTAGTATGTTTCATTAAATTGTAACCCCGGAGAAGGCACAGTTCAATTCTGATGTAGGAGGCTGCTATCAGGGACATAAGGTGCAGGGATACTATGTAGGGATTTGAGCAGAAAGATGTCTCTTTACATTACACTTGAACTTCTGGATGTCAGAATATTTGGGGAAATAGGAACTTGTAAGAGAATTCCAAAGTCTCGCAGTGTTGAGGAAGAAATTATTAGAGCAGAAGGCTTTTTGACATTAGGATATCTCTGCTGTATAGGTATGGGATTAGCTACTTGTTTTTCATTGTGTTGTCGCATAATGTGCGTAAATGTAATCTCACATCTTTATTTACTGCTGAGATATATTAAATAAAATCAAAATATAAATGTGGAAAAATCCACGAAAACTCGCCCCAGCTTAAGTGCTGACCACATGATGAAAGCAAATAGACTCCTACTTTTAATTACTTACTTGCTTGCTAAGTATTGTAAAGTAATTGATTATTCATCTAAACTTGCTTTCCTGCACTTCATTACTACTACTTATTCACTCTTTTTGAAAATCATGAATTATTTTTGCCAATGTGCATGTCCAAATATAAGGTCTATAGTGGCGGCACGTATATGATTACTTAAATAACATACTAAAATAATTGAGACGTTTTTTTTTTTCTAAATGCCGAGTAAAACGGGCTGGTAACTTTGCTTCCGAGACAACTAACTGTGGCTGGTTTGAATGATAATTTTTTATACTACTAGACACAACCAAAATTCCTGCACTGCTTACGTATACTCATATTGTACCCTTGTAAGTTATATCACTACTCCTGTTCAAATGTGACAAGCTATCGATAGCTCTTATTTAAACGCTTCTATAAAATGACACAATTTGCACGTACATTGGGAGAGGAGTTTAGCTTCAGGTACTTAACTTTACAAGGCTTTCCTTTAAAAGTCGATACATACTAAATTTCTATAGATTTCCATTGCAACGGTATATGTATTAACTTTACTTATATTTATATTCTATAGCTAATCAATAAAATAGTTCTGTAATCGGATGAAAAGTGCTCTATATTAAGTAGCAAGTCTACATCTTTTTTCCAGTAGATGGGTGCAAGTACTAGTCATAGTCTTTGCATGAAAACTAACAAAAATTATATTTCAAATCGTACCCTAACTTTTTACATTATAATTTTCAATGCATGTCCTAATCAACAAAGCATGTGTAATCTTTGATGACCCTAGTAGATATTAACGTTAAATCTACACACAATGCACATAACTACCTATACTTAGAGCGTGTGAATAACCCACATCTTCTAATTTTAATTCTTTTTTGAGGAGTCTAACTACGAAGCATATACTTATAATATTTGACATTTAATGTATTAATCCTATCTACCAACGTGCGAGGCATAGAAAAACCTGGTTTTGAAACTAGGCGCGGGGATAATCATCTGGGTACTGATGAAACGTAGATCTCGTCGTGCCATCAATCTAGGAGATGGAAGTCTCTGATATGTAAACCTGTGCCACTGACCTCATATATGTTTTGACACAGCCGGGGAGGGGGACCTCCTCATTCCTGGTCGACAAGTTTCCTAGATCTGCCTACTCGATCAAATAACCGTTTAAAAAATTAAACTGCTTAAGAGTAGATAGGAGTAGTTAGGCTCTGCTTCCATACTTATTATTTTCGTATTAGAGAGGAGTAAAGCTGTAATCACAGGGCCTCATTAAAGACGCTGTGCCCTTGGACATTTTTCCTGACTAGGGCAATGAATGCTGTCACGCACATACGCTTCATTTTCTTTCCCCTACTACTGGACATTTGTGGGGCATGTTTACTATGTGTGCTAACATGATCGGACTGGACCACTCTAGTTTGAAAGGTTTTAGAGTACTAGTTTCACAGTTGCTGGCTGCTGTTTCCGACGCATATTACAGGATCCCTTACTCTATGGTAGCGCTTGGAGCGTCTGCTCTACCATCAGTTATATAATATCGGGATGTTTGTCGTGTCATGTCGCGCATGGAAAGGGAAGCTGCATTCATCTTATCAGGGTGAAAATATAATAAGAAAACACTTGTAAAGGATGAAGAGGGATGCAATATATCGTCGATTGGATAGAATTTTTTTCTAAGATTACAGTTCAGCACCTATGGGGTTGGCGTCATTCTTTTAACCCTGCCAGAGTTGAGAGATTAGTAGCAGATGTACCAACCAAAATGTGGCAATACTCCATACATGAGGGGAAACGTAGAATTAAAATGCCATAATATACTTGCATACGTAAGTAACATTCTAGCAGGGTAGATAAAACCCAGTTTCCTCGCAGCAGCCTTGCCAATGCTTTAGATGTATCCGTTCCAACTCATGCTCCCTGTTAACACTAATGAAGGAATACTTCCAGGTGTTGTATCTTTAGACATGTTGGTTGTAGAGAAGGTTTCTTGTAATTATTAAAAGAAACGAGATCAGTTTTTGCAGGATTGAACTTTGCTATCCATTTTTGTACTCATTCCATTACAGACTGGAGGGATGCCTCTAGTGTTTCCGATATTTTCTTGATATGTGTTCAATCGAATCTCCCTTAGGCCTATAACAGAGCGTAGTGCCGTCAGCAAATATGCCAATCTCAGAGACAATTTTAACATTGTAGTCATTTACGAATATCACCAATAATAAAGGTCAAAGGATCGATCCTGAAATACAACCAAATTTATATCATATTATTTTGACGTACAAAGACACCGGGAGTATTCTCTTATTTGAGAAAGAATTCATTATGTTTTGCATCGTTCAATAATACCATAGCATATGATTTTCATGATAAAACAAGCGTGCCATGATGATGATGATCATCATCATCATGACGGGCTCCTTCCCCGGACCAATGTGACTCTTCCTCTTCAGAGTTTCCTGTCTTCCATCAGTTGCTTCAGATCTTCAGGTTCACTATTGGCGTCGTGTGCTATTTGTTGGGTGTACGTGGATCTAGGTCGTCCTCTGCTTGCGCGTCCGTGTCGTGGAGTCCATAGCAATACATCACTCACCAATTAATGGTTTCTCCTCAGACAATGACCGGAAGATCGTAGGCGGCTTTCTCTGATGGTATAAGATATGGCAGGTAGGTTGCCATGAAGTTGCTGCTTCGTGGGATGATTTTGACAAATTATATTTACTAGTGTTCTTAGCATGCAGGTGTATGTGCCGTCTAGTTTTTTTTCCAATCTGTTGTTGAGTGTCCATGTTGTAGCAGCGTAAACAAGGACAGACTCCACCACCTCCCTGAAGAACTGCCTTTTCAGTTTGTCAGCCAGTCCCGAAGTCCATACTGAATGTAGCCCATCCAATGCGGTCCATGCCTTCGAGATGCGAATTTCGATATCTCTCTCTGTGGAAACTATGTTGCTGCCCAGATACGTAAACTCAGCGACTTCCTTCAGTGTTGATCCAACCAAAGCCCTTATCTATCCTTTCACATTGAAAGTCATAAACATTTTCTTATCCGTATTTGTGGGTCATTTGCAGACTTTTCTAGCTTACGTCACAGTGTTTGCAAATCAGCAGTATTGTTCGCGAATAAAGCAATATCGTCTGCGTAATCTGCATCAGTTATTGTGCTGATTGATGACGTCTGTTTCTGGATTCATTTAGGGTGCAGCCTAGCATTTTGTGTATAAAAACAGAGGTGCGAAGTACAAAGACAAGACAGACAATGAAAAGAAAAGGGGCAATAATATCTCCTTGTAGAACCCCAGTGCGGATGTCGAAATATTCAGTGTCCCCATCTGGGGACCCGATCATTGCTCGAGAGTGCTCATATAACATCATGATATGATTAATGGCTTCATTTGGAATGCCATATGCTTTTAATATGCTGCCCATTTTTCCTCTATGTCGAATGCTTTGGAGAAATTTCTTTGGAAGAAATTTAATTTGGAGAAACCATATTCTGTCAAAAGCCGTAGATATACCTAGGGTTATTGTCCCCTCCTGCCATATCTACTACATGGTATATACACCCAGAGATTACAGTTTCTATATCTGTAGTAAAACGGTCTTGTTTAAATTCATATTGATATTCGGACAAACGTTGAGCAACTGTAATGTTCTAGACTAGAGCGTGACTAATTATGAGCTCAAATATTTTGGTGTAAACAAGGGAGCGGCTAATGAGGCGATAATTTATTGGGTTTGTGTTTTCGAAAGAAGTCTTGTGAACTGATACCATAGAAGCAGTTTTGCAACAATTCGAGAAGCAAAATTTGTTAAGACATTTGTTGAAACATTTTGGGATGACTCGAGCAATATTGCCGGACCATAATTTTGATAGTACACACATAATGAGATCAGATCCAGATGCCTCTGATGTGTGTCGTGTTTTATGGCATTATACACTTGAGAAAATTGTGATTTTCAGATAACCTCGTGTGCTTGCTGTTCGAAATGGTTTGCTTGGCCCAACGTAGATTTTGAAGAAACCGATAGGCAAGCTACTTAGCTGGATCGGACATCATCAACCTCATGATTGCTGGATAGTGTGGGAATTGTTTATAGACGTTAAACATCATCCCCACATAGTCAACATTCTAGAGATAGCAATGGGGCTTTGTTACACAATCTTCAAAATTTTTGTCAGAAATACATCCAGAAGTGAGACTTACTGGTTCTGAAGATCTGGGACTCGGATCGAGGGTGATACTGTCTGTTTCAAGGAATGGGATATGGAAAAGTAAGGGACGATGTTACCAGCTGTGGCTCTGTAGTGAAAGAAGCCAATTTAACGATAGTGAATGCGTTAAAGTCACCAAATACATGTATTTGAACGCTTGTGTAAAGGGAGAGTGTCACATCAATGCTGTCAGGGGCATGATTGATTAGAGCGCAGTCCTGGGCAGAGGGAGAGGTATAAAGATATAACTAACGCTATGTTGTAAAGTTAGTGTAAAGCACATGAAATCCTGGTTATCTGATTCTAGTTTAGACTTCTTAGTCACGGGGAGCGTGTTACAAATATATACTCGAAGTGGAAGATAATCGGGCATGTTTAAGTGCTTAGAGGGTGAGTGGAATGCGAGTTAGTTTCACTATGTGCTAAGAAATCATAGGGTTTGCTAGGAGAAATGATTATATATCATCTATGTTTCTTCTAAGTCCAGGAATATTTGTAAACACAAGCAAATCGTTACTCGAGCGTGTGTCTTGATTGCTCGTTATTGTAGATTGAGCTATCATTCATTTTATCTCATAGTTTCAGTTTTGGGTTAGGCGTGCTAGACAAAACTGATGTGCATAGCCACTATCATGAAACAAGCGTTGACCATAACAACATTATTTTCCTTTAGATATCTCTGTTTTCGATTATCGATATTGAAATATTATTAGCTCTAGACGATATTTTGAACCTAAAATAACACGCAATTAATTCAGTATAACTGAACTTGGGAAGTTTTAAAATTATTTACTGAATACACATATATCGTTTTCTATTAGAGAGTCAATTATTAATATTAATATTGTTCTTATTGTTGTTGTTGTTAGCATTATTATTATTATTATTATTATTATTATTATTATTCACATTTTGTGTCTATCTCTTGGCATTGTCGATTTTCTTCTGATATGCGGATGAACATAGACTATTAGCATTTACTTTCTCAATTTTCAAGGCCTTTCCGCAAGATTCTGGCGGTTCCCAACAAGTACCGATCAAGCGTAATTGGTATCTGCATAACTTATCCATAAATAATAAATCGTTTGCCTGGCAGTCCACTTTTACCCACTAGATTACGATTGTTGAAAGTAAAAGTATACAACTTTAAAATATGAAAATGAGAAAAGGGTTTGGATAAAAAAAATACGCCTACAAGGGAATTGAGGAATTGGAAAAAATAGACTATATTGGAAGAATAATAGGGAAAAATGCTGGAAAAGTTGGTTATTTGGAAACGATGAAATGGTGGGTACAAAGTCTCGTTTTCAGAACAATTTAGAGTTTTAATAACAAAGGTTGCGTAATTTTATTTAAGTAAACAGAGTACATTATTATAACCATCGATTTAATCTCGACTTAAAATAATGTGTATGGGGAAATAGTGTTTCTATGGCCTGCAGTTGCTGATAAGGTAAGATTTAAAATGCTTGCAAACAAGTGAAATTATTCATAGAAATGAATCGTCAATTGTTTTAAGGCAATACAAATGCCACATTCTCAGCCACTTCATCCCATAGAAACACTATTACCCTCAAGTAGATTTTCGTAACTCAAAACTTAAATCCACAATTATAATAATATACTTACCTTACTCCGGCTTTCTTAAATAAAAATACCCAACCTATGTTTATTAAAACACGTAATTGTTCCGAAAACTAAGTAAAAACAATTCCACCTTTTTATATTCCTATCCCTCAAACTTGTATCAAACTGTATTATCACCCAATAAATTTATAAATGTTAGCCTTTCATTTTATTACCCTTTATAATTATAAATCGTGTACTTTATATTTATAAATCTATAATTGGTTCCCTCTATTATGTTAAATATAAGGACTTTATATGGAGGAATCTTAAAAAAGGACGCATATTGACTATATAAGCCCCGATCATTGCCAACGGCGCTGAGTTTTGTAGACACTTTAACCCATTATGATGTTGGTGACTTAGGCTAACTGCAGTTGCGTTCCATGCCAGCGCTTTTTATGACACGAGGAAACTATACACATCTGTGTTATTTTATCTTTTCTTATTTTGTCTTATTCCTATTTCCCCACTTTTTTATTTATCCCTTTTAGCAAATAAATTTTTCTTGATACTCTCAATCTATTTCATTTCCTTCTCTTTTTTCATAATGATTTCTAATTTTAATTAATTTGAATATACTTTTTGTCTTCCCCTATTTTTTCCTCCTTTCCTTCCATCCCGCCCTCTCTTCTCTGTATCCATTACCCCGCGTTTTGGTTTTAATCTCGATATTTAATAAAATATGCCTTCCTTACAATTTATTTTGGCTTAAATTTCCTTACGATATAGGCTCGAAAAATTGTTTATCCCGACTATAGAAACAATCTTGTAATGATCACGAAGTTGAAATAATAGAAACATATTTAGATTTACTAACGTATCAGCACGTTTTCCCTGTATTTGACTGAATATATACCTTTATATATATATATATATATATATATATATATATATATATATATATATACATATATATATATATATATATATATATATATATATATATATATCAGAACATAATTACAGACTGCACATTGTAGTATACAGCATTTATTGCTCGCAGCAAACTCACATAAACTATATTAATAGTCTTATTTGATTTTACTTTGAGACAATACATTCATGTACAATATTATTTATTTTATTAATGACCAGACCTATCTTCTAATTTGAATGAATTGAGCTTTTATTATTCTGTAAGGATAACTACCTAAAGATTAATATATACATTCGCTAAATTTTCAGAGAAACTTTTCGGTTGTAAGCTTATTTTTTTACTTCTTACTTATCTCTTCTTCTCTATATAAATAAAATGAACTCATTTTTCCCGTCGGATTTTTACATTAATAGGATTAAAAATCAAGATATTTCATGCAAATATAATATGCACAAACGGCAGAACAATATCTGAGGTGTGTTATAGGCTTATTATTTCTCAAATTCCTCGATAATCTTAGATTTCTATACTTTTTCTGCTGAGAAGTCACGGCCAAAATCGGCTAAGATCAATGGAAGTGGTAAAATATTTTCTCTCTAATAAATTCTTCCTCCACCTGCCACCACTTAACACCGTTTGGGGATCGTTCACAAGGAACAGTTGAGAAGAGAACACCGGTTTGGCTTCGTAGTTCTTTCATGTGAAGTTATTTAAAATCACTAAACTAAGCTGCAGTGCTCTGTGGCGTAGTGGTTAGCGTGCTGGACAATTCACATTATATTTTCACGTTCGCGCCGACCTACCGTAGTCGTTTTTTTTTTCCTGAACAACTGGAATGGACTTTTCTTGGTGGCCGAACTGTTAACGTTGCAGATGTTTTTTTTTTCATACTTTATTTTCCTACTTTTACTCATGACTCCGGGTTTGATCCTTCCTACTTACCTACCATAGCATTTTTAAACCCACCCGTCCCGGAAAAACCACTCGGGCAACGCTGGGTACCCCCGCTAGTATATACATATACACATGTATACCTATGCACATGTGTATACATTCATTAAAAACAGTTGCTTTTGATGTTAATGCTGATTAAGAAGCATTTAATATAGTAGAATTATTAAAAATACAAGATGTTTTGCCGAACGATTACTTGAATTCACAATATAGCGAAGAATACCCCCCAAATATATATATATATATATATATATATATATATATATATATATATATACCTTTTTTATCGCCAATATAAAATCTGTGTTAAGTTCAGCCTGTCTATCTTTTGGCATGCTATTATATTTTGTCTCCGAATTGAAATAGTATCACTAAGATTTATAAAATTACTATTATGTACGTTAATTATATTTACTACATTAATCATTACAATAAATAAATAATTAATCCCTAAAATAATTAGAAGTGATCTCCCTTTTATCAAGAAAAGTGTTTTTATATTTCTGTTTATTTTTTTTTAAATCGTAGTTCTCTCCTTTGTTAATTGAATATAATTTTAAATGAAATGTAGAGTTATTAAAAAGATAAGGATCATAAAGTTAATATCATGCTTTAATACAAAATGCATTACATCAGTGTAATAAAATAAAAAGCTATAGCAAACATCTAAATGACTACTTTAAACACAGTTCCTGATTTTAAAAAAGAAAAACTAAAAGGTAACTATCTCTATATATTTTTAAATCAAATTTATTATGTAAATTCAAAAAATATATATTTTTCTACTCATTTCTATCTCTAACCTATACTAATTTTCTTATAAATTTTAAATCCAAACCTTTTATTTCAATTTTTCAGATTCATCTGCCTTACTTTTAATGCTAGGTTTATTTTTGGTGCCTTTTAAATTCAATAGAAATCCTCCTAAATTTGCTGATGAGGAGACCGTGCTTACCAAAAAAACTATGTATAATTGTTCTACGTGGCTTCATGTATACCACAAATAAAAAGCACGGATTTCCGAAACGATCGTACAGATAATTGACTTTGTTGTTGTTCCTTCTTATGAAACTGATTTTTTATTTAATTAAAATTTGATTTTTAAATTAAAAATTTTTTTTTTAATTTTTAAATTATAAATCACATTACTTAATATATATATATATATATATATATATATATATATATATATATATATATATATATATATGTGGGTGGGTGTGTGTTTGTGTGTGTGTGTGTTTTTGTGCGTGTGTATTAACAGGGAACTATGTCGACATACCTAATTCTATGAATATAATGATATATGTCCGTATTTTTTTCCTTTTCCTTTTCATATAATGTACAAACCTTTATTCTTAGAGCGAGAGTTCATTATAATTCTGGAGCCTGCACGTTGTCCGGATTAGCACAGAATACCGTAATTGTGTTTCGCATTTGTAATATTTAATCATGCCGAAACCCATAATCTTCATAGACATTGACATTGTAGGCAACAAAAAATCCTATTTTAAAACTGATCCGCCTCCATTAATTAAAACAAAATTCTGACAGGCGAAAGTGAACATCATTTATTTTTATTTCTTTTGTTTTCAATGTCCAACTGTCATTTAAGCTGCGCGAAAAAAAAAACGTAATTATTATAATCATTGAATTTTAATAAGCTCGTTTCGGATGCGTTCACGATTAGTAGAATTAATGAGCAAATATTAATTCATTTCAGAATATTTCGAATTTTTCGAATTGTTTTCAAAACATTCCGGGAATTTGTTGCTATAGTCTTACTAGACATCATCACGGCTGTTATGAGAAATTCGGCTTTATCGCCTATCATCCTCATAAGATGTCATGACACATTGTTGCATCTTCTTTTCTCATTAATGAATCTGACGAATTTCGCTAATATAAAGTCAACGTTAAACCATGTAAACGAGATGTATATTTGTGCTTTTAACATATTTCTGCATTTAAATTCCTCTTTCGTCTCAGACATTTGAAAACACGAGATGCGCCCTCTTTAATTTATAGATACGTGGTTTATAAAGTTAAACGGACTTCGTGGTGCAAGATGATAAAAGAATGATATATTTATACACTCTATTTAGTCGCATAACTTAGATTTTTTATATAAAGTGTAGCTAGGTAAACTAGCCCTTAAAACTTCAAAGTTGTAGTAAAATCGTAGAGCAGACATAGGGATGCAACATTTCGTCGATGGGACAGAGGCTGAAGTTCAGATGCCAGTTCAGGGCCTATCAGATTGGTGACTCTCTATTGGACCTTATTTAGGAGCGAGAGACTAGTAGCACATGTACCAGCCGAAATATGACAGCAATATTCTATGCATGGGCGAATGGTGGCCTTATAGAGGTAAAGGATACTTTCGGGTGTTAGTAGTTTTCTAGCACGGTAGAGAGAGCCTACCTTCTTCCAGGGGTACTGACAATGCTTCCAATGTAATTGTTCCAACTCATGTTTCCTGTGAACGTTAGGCCAAGGAGTTTGAAAGATGTACTATCAGTTAAAGAGTCACTGCCCATTGCTATTGGCTGCAGAGAAAGTTTCTTGTAATTATTGAAGGAAACCAGTTTAATCTTGGCAGAATTGAATGTGATCATCCATTTTTGTCCCAATTCCACTACAGATTGGAGGTCATCCTCTAGTGTTTCTGCCATTTCTTTATATATATGTTCACTTGTTTTCCTGTCGTACCTGTTATAGAGGTTGGTGTCATCAGCATATATTCCCATCTCAGAGGTAATTTTGTCGGGGAGATGATTAATGAATAGTAGGAACAATAGAGGTCCAAGGATATATCCTTTAGGACCCCCCGCATGTATAACATATTGTTTAGATGTAGGACCGTTGAGAACAACCGGGATATTTCTCTTATCTAAGAAGGATTTAATTTTGTTAAGTATTCTACCAGCGATACCGTATGATCTAATTCATCTGAGGAGACCCTCATGCCATAACATGTCAAAAAGCCTTAGATATATCTAGAGCTACCGCTCTACCCTGCCCCGCGAGAGATAGAGAGAGAGAGAGAGAGCGGGAGAGAGTGCAAACTACAGAAACAGTCGGGTAGACAGCAGGGTTTAATCATACTCCTACTACCACCTCATAAATATTATTACCCAAGGTAATTGCAGAACACGAATCAACAAACCCCACTTCCTTGAGACATCGTTTCTCCTTTTTAAACAAAAATGATTGACATAATTGTAGGACTGTCCTGAATCACACCTAAAAGCCAACAAGTAGGACGGAAATAACACCATTCCCCAAGAAATTATAGTATCTGAGCCTATCTCTTTCTCTTCCTTATTAACCGGACACAAACAAGAAACTGCTATCAAGAGTTCCTACTCATTTCTCGCTCTCCTTCTCTCTCTTTTTCCAATTAACCAATCCCTAGCCAGTAGGCAGTACACTCTTAGCCCCCAAATCAACGAAACGTATGTTTCCACTGGACATGATTAACAAGAGGTGTGGTCACTCCAAATTGTAAAAAGGGAAATAATGTATTTTTCTTTTAAAGGTTATCATTTGCATTACTTTTATTATTTGTATTTAATTTCTATTCCAACAACAACAACAACAACTAATGAAGACAAGTGTTACATAATATTACGTCGTTCGCATCATATCGACTGAAATCTAATTTTTAAAAATAATACAGGTTGCGTGCGCTAAAATAAAATCATTATTTTCTTCATTTTTTAGACGTGTCTTTCAACAAGACTTCAATCATATTTAAGTATTTCGCTTAATTTGATAATATCGCGTGATTACTTTTTTCCCCTAAAGTTTTCCACTACGATCAACAAAATCACTCGCGATGTTGTGGGGAAGAATTATTAGGCCACTATGAGGCTAAAATATTTCCTAATAAAAAAAAAACAACTTCTTTTTACTCTAAAAGCAAGGATTTTTGCATTTTATCTTTTCACAAAGCTGGCAACAGAATCTTCGAACGCACACTCACTTAAAATAAAATAGAAGCATGCAATGTTTACGAACCTAATAAAACTGTTAATGAAAGAAATTTGCAGGCAAAATACATTCCTCTTACTATAATGTACGGTTTTTGTGTACTTGTGTATATTTTTAACAGTCTTTGAGCTTACGTAAAAAAAAAGAGTTTAAAAAATGCCGTTTTATTTTCTCCTGAGTTACGTGCAACCATAAATCGCAGTTCTAAAAAATATTAAATATTTTTAACATTATAATGTGCTATTATCTTAACTAAAATTAGAAGATTAATTAACATTGAAGTTATCGTACAGTATTTTGTATAGTGATAGTCTTTGAATAGGGGAAGGTGCCAATTCCTTCATTTTACGTTTCTCTTCTTCCCTCACCCTTTTTAAACGTGTTTAATATATTTTACTTTTAATCATGAAAATAAAAGCATGTTCTTCATGATCGCAATATATATATATATATATATATATATATATATATATATATATATATGTGTATATATATATGTATATATATACATATATATATATATATATATATATATATATATATATATAATGGGTAAAGAAATTTCAACGAAAGAAAGATGTATATTTGAATAAGGGGGTAGTCACCAACAATGTGTATTTTTTAACATTATTTTATTATTCCCTGTCTTGGTTTTTCATTGAGAATTCTGTTTGGATCATTGTAATAATGTTTTTAAATCATTGAAATCGTTTTTACGCGTTTCAGACGTTCTGTGAAGCGTCCTCGTAAGAAATTATTTTCAAATGTGTTGGAGATGTAAAATTACATTTTCGTAGTTCATTTGAAGTGTTTCAAAGGGGTTGAGGCGTGTAAGTGTCTATTATTCATTGGCATGTTCAATCTTTTATTGGGCTTGTTGAGGCCGCTTGCCTCCGCTGTAGTCACTCTCTCTTTCTGCTTGTGTTTTTTTTCTTTTTCCTTTAGGGTAGGGTGTGTGTGTGTCTGTGTGTGTGTCTGTGTGTGTGTGTGTCTGTGTTCGCGCGTGTGTGTGTTTTATTTTATTGGTTTGAAAATGTGTACACTGTTTTATAGTATTATGAGGTTATTTGCTTCCCTGTGAAGGTGATTGCGATCCAAGGTCGTTACTAATGTGTATGTGTGAGGAGGGGGGCCAGCTCTTCTGAAATAAGGGAAGGGGTGCTTTCATTCTATTTTGATATTTATTTTTTGGATTCTTGGATCTTAGTATTGTGATTTTTCGTTTCAATCTTTTCGGGTATTCCTTGTATTATGTTTGTTTAGATAGAGGGGTGTATTTAACAATATTTATAGGGGATTTTTTAATGTTTCTATGTATTTGTCTCCCTATGTGGGTATGGCTAGACCCAGGATCTAGTGGGGGGAAGATTTTGTTCCCCAGAGGGGGGGAGGAAATTGGAGGGGGATAGGTATGGGAGGGAGATGATAGAAGGGATGATAGTTGTCTCAGTCATAAGATTGTTCTCCTCCACTGACTGAGGAGGGAGCAAGGTGTTGGAACAAATATTATACTATGGTCCTAGGTGTGTCCTAGTAATGTCGAGGTTAAGTAGGATTGGTATTGTTCAGTGTGTTGTATTAGAGATAGGGGGGTTATGTATGTGTGTGGTTGTATGCGCGCACGTGTGTGTGTTTTAATGTGTTGGTTCTGATTTATGTGTGGGTGTGTATATGTATATGTATATGGATGTGCATGCGAGTGTGCCTTGCATTTCATGTTTTTGTGTGTTGATATAAGGATCTGTTCAGTTCAGGAGTGAATCTGGTGATGAAGTTTTTTTCCTGTGTAAGTAAATAAAAATAATTGTCTGTTTGGAAGATTGACATTATTTTGAAGCTGTTTCCACTGCATGTGTGCACGTGTTTTGAAACATAGAGGTGTCTGTTATCTGCAATGTTTGTGTTGCTCTCATGTAAGGCCACTGTATTGCTGAAATCTTTGGGGGGCCTATGTAGGATCGGTGCATGCTGTGAATCTTAGTGCATATACTACATTTCTGGAGGTGCAATTTAGATCCTTTTTTATTTTGAATGTTTGCGCCGGGTTTTTGAATGTGTATGTGTTACCTCTATTATTATATTACATACTCCACATCGCGGTTTGTTGCATTTTGAAACCCCTTTTGTAGTGTTTTAAGTTTTTGGGTTTCCGTTTGCTTTTTATTATTTTTATTGTTTTAAGTATGTTGTATAGTTTGTCGTTCTGATTGAGTATGATAAGTTATTTTTGTTATCTGTGTGAATAGTTCTGGGCTGTTTGTGTTGTGTGTAGAGACGTATGCTAAACTTTGTTCTTTGTTGTGTTCTTTTGGGGTTCTTATTTTGTCTATTGGAATTTTTCAGCCAGTTACATACCTTTCTGTATTAGTGGTAGTGAATATCCTATTTTCCGTAGTGTTATTTTTAGTTCATTCAGTCTAGTTGAACGGAGGTGTCTGTCTGTTACTATGGTGCAGACTCTACGTGCTATGGAGTAGGGTATTGATTTTAGGCAGTTTTTAGGATGGATGCTTTTGAAGTGGAGGAATTGTTGAGTGTCTGAGTGTTTGTGGTAGATGTCTGTGATTACGTTGTTGTTTTTTATTGTTACTAAGATATCTAGGAAAGGTAGTTCAGTGGGGCTTTGTTCTAGTGTGATGTTTATTTTTGGGTATAGATATTGTAGCAAAGTGTGGAGTTCTTTGATATCCCCCCATGAGGTTCTCCAGAGGATAAAGCAGTCGTCTAGGTATCTTTTCCAAGATTTTATGAAGCGTGTTTTTATATTGTGCCCGTACTTTTGCTCTATCCTTTCATAAAGGGTCTCTTCGAAGAAGGCGAGTGTAAGGGTGGCATGTGTCGGTGCCATTTTAGTACCCAATGCTGTGCCTAGTATTTGGATGTAGTTGTCTTTATTGAATTGGAAGGAGTTGTTATTGGGGATTATGTCGATGCTATCACTCACAAATTGTTTATTGAATCTGGGGTGTAAAGTATGTGTATGTTTGTCAATCCATCGTCTACTGTTTGTGGTAGGGAGCTAAGGAAGTGTGTGTTATCTCTTACAAAACTTCTGAGTAGATTGGTGAAGGGCTGTAATAGTATATCTATTAGGTAGCTAAGTGTGCTTGTTGAGCATGATGGTCCTGCAACTATGGGTCTGAATGTAAGGTCGTTGGGGTGTGGTGTGCTTATGTATTCGTACTTTTGTATGTTGATGGCATGTCTTACCTGGTTAGATTTGTGTATTTTGGGTAGCCCATAGAAGATGTTTGTTTTTGTTGTGAAGTTTGTAAAGAAGTCTTTTTTAGTTAATGTACTATTGTATGTTGTGCAGAGTTTTGTTATTTTAGATATGGTTGTGTCGTCTATGTTAGAGCTAATTGGATTGTAATAATTGTCGTTCCCTAATAATTCTAACATTTTTCTTTTATAGAAGTTCTTATTCATTATAACTACTGCACTACCTTTGTCTGCTTCCTTTATAACTAAGTTGTTATTGTGTTGGATTTTTTTTAAGTGCTTGATTTTGTTTTCGTGTTAGATTACTGCTGAGGTTTTCTTTTTGTTGGGGGTTGAGGTTCCAGAGCCTTTCAAAGAAGGTATTTAGTTATTTTGTGTTGTTATGTTTGTTGGGGAAGTATCTTGATTTGTTTGTCACTAGAGAGTTGTCTGTTGTTTTATCACTGTCGTTAAGTTTATCTATACGTCTAAATTTACGTTCAAATTCTTTAAGGTCTTTCTTTAACTCTGCTATGTTACTTCTGGGAGTTGGGCAGAATTTGAGGCCTAGTTTTAGTACTTCAATTGCATCCTTTGTAAGTGTCTCTGTAGATAGGTTGATGACTTTGGGTTTTTTGTTGTCTAGTCTGGTGTTGTCATTTTGTGAGGGATTCCTAAAAAATGGTTGTGAGGGTCGTTAGTTTCGTTGATCCGGTTTGGAGGTTGGTTGTGTCGTTTTGTAGGGATGTATGGGTTATGATGGTACCTGGTGTAGTCGGATTGGTTGTGTTTGTGTGTGGGGTATTTTTGGGGTCGGTTTTGTACTGTGGGGTACTGGGGGTGGGTGTCGTAAAGATTGTTTTGTGTTGGGTTGTATCTGTAGAAGTGGTTATGTTCCATTGGGTTGTTTTGGTGGGGTTGTTAAGTAGGGGGATTTTTGGTGGTGTGTGTGGGTGGGGTGGGTAAGACATAGTGGGTTCTTGACTGAGTTGGGTGACGTTGGTTGGTAGTAACTATTTTCGTATTTTTTGGGAGGTTGTATCTTTTAATATTGTCATGTGGTAGTGGGTTGTCGGTTGTTGATATGTTGTTTTTTGGAGCATTTTGGTAGTAGTATTTGTGTTTGTATGGTGTCTGTGTTCTTGTGTGGATGTATGGTGTTCGAGATGGGAGTTGTGGTTGAGTTTGTTGGGGGGATGGGTGTATTGTATGAATATGTTCCGGTCGTTTCGTTGTTTGTGTTTGGGTCTGTTTTGTGGGTATGCTTGAGAGTGATCTGTGTCTCGTTTCTTACCTCTATTTTGGAATATCTCCAGCTGTTGAAATCGGGTATGTTTACGTTTTTGGTAGGTTTGACTGGTCATGTTCGGTACTTGTTCGTTTTTTTTCTTTTTCTGGAAGATTTTTTAGCCAGATTATCTTCCTTTCGATAATTCTTTGGGATTTTCCCTCTTCCTCTCTGTATTCAGACTCCCAAAATCCAATAAAAAATTGGTGGGTCTCCTTGGGGCATAGTTTCTGATGTCGGTAAATATGTTATCGTCAATTTTGGTGTATTCCTTTGTGAGGTGTGTCTTTCTGTCCTCCTGTATGTCGATTTCAGCTTATAGTTTTGATATGTTTATTGAATCTGGGGTGTAAAGTCTGTGTATGTTTGTCAATCCAATATGCGATAGCTTCTTTTCCTAGATTGTGTTGGATATTGCTATATAGGTTGCTAACATCGAATGTGGCTAGTATAGTCCCATCGTCTACTGTTTGTTGTAGGGAGCTAAGAAAGTGTGTGTTATCACTTACAAAACATCTGACTAACAGAAAGAGAGAGTTGCTACAACCAAGTCAGCGGCCTCGACAAGTCTAATAAAAGAGTAATAAAACTTGAACATGCCAATGAATAATAAACACTTACAAGCCTCCACCCCTTGGAAACACTTCAAATGAATAACGAAAATTACCATTTTTACTTCACCAATACATTTGAAAATAATTTCTGAATAGGACGTTACATTGAACGCCTGAAACGCGCGTAAAAACGATTTCAATGACTTAAAAACATTATTACAATGATTCAAACATAATTCTAAATGAAAACCCACACACGGAATAATAAAATAATGTTAACAAATGCCCATTGTTGGTTACTACTCCCTTCTTTAAATATACATCTTTCTTTCGTTGAAATTTCTTAACCCATTTTATTTAAATATATATATATATATATATATATATGTATATATATATATATATATATATATATATATATATATATATATATATATATATATACTGCTGATCAAAAATTTAAGACCACTTAAAAATGTTAAAAAAAACAACTTTTTTTAAGGATAGATTTTAAACTCCTCCGACGTAAGGTTACCAGTACTACAATCTAATAGGATATGAAACCGAGAAGCGTCATTCCGAAGATTTATTTTTAAAATATACATTTTTATTTAATTAGACTTTTTACAGATCCTGCTCTAGTTTCTGAAGGTGGCTGCACGAAGTTCATTTTTTATTGCATATTGTTTGCAATTTCGATAAATCTTTTTTGTCATCTATCCCCAAACATTTTCAATTAAATCCAAGTCCGGTAGGCATACAGGATGTCTTCCACGTTATATAACTATATAGACCAGTATATAACTTCGGTATATTTTCTCCCCTAAATTATATGTTTCCATAGTAATATAATTCATTTCACACACCCACATACACACGCGCGCACACACACACACACACACACACACACACACACACACATATATATATATATATATATATATATATATATATATATATATATATATATATATATATATGAGCTGTGACGTAGAAAAATGTTTTATTTCCGATATGGTTTGCTGACCATCCAAAATATGTATTCCATTATTTTACTGTATTTTATTAATCCTCATATTTTGTATGTGACACGCGGGGCGTGTAATAAGTAATTCCTTGTACCACTTCCCATAGTAGTAGAGAAAAAAAGTTGGCCAAGTTATTAGTCTTGTTCTATATAGGAACCACCCAGAATTATGTCTTTCTCCCATCGTTTGATGCAGCTCTGGAGACCGTTTTTGTAGAACGCCCCAGGTTGATCATCCAACTACGACGCGACTTCAGAAATCAAGGTTGCGTCATCTGGGGAACGCTTTTCTTTCAAAACAACTTCATCGCTGGCTAGAGGTGAAAATTAGAGGATGCAAGATCAGGAGAGTAGGGAGGATGGGGAAGGATTTCATAACCACACGCCCATTCTACTGATCTGGCAGCATGCGAGTTGTGGACCGGAGCGTTGTCCTGCTGGGGGAGGGCAGATTTTTTTTTCTTGCACCGCCTCTTGATTTTGATAGCTTCCCTTCATTTCCTAAAAAGTAAAGTCTTTTTTCGAGATAAATGACTTCTATATTAATCTTTTTATCTTTAGATTCTAATATAATTAACTACATTTCATTTCAGTATTCAATTTATGTTTATTTTCTGATTTTTTTTTTATTTAATGCTAGCGTTTTCACGTCTATAAGTGTTTATATATCTACCAATTCGATCTCAATCATAGCATAACTAACCATTCAATCCTGCTTTAATTTTATCTTTCAATTACTTATAACGTCACAAGATGACTTTCGGACCCCCCCTAGCTTTTCTTTTATATTGCAGATTTCTTAAAATGTCATTAGCTAGTCCAGAATAGTATCATACATTTCTTATAAAGGTTAATTTAAAAAAAAAACATCTTTGGAACGCTGATGTTTTATAGCTAAATCTCTTTGCAACAGTTTGCATCCTGGAGAGGGAAATCTTTTTTCGAGGTAAGTGACTTCTATATTAATCTTTTTATCTTTAGATTCAAATATTAATTAACTACATTTTATTTCATATTTGATTTATATTTTATTTTCTGATTGTTTTATTAAATGCCAGCGTTTTCTCGGCTATAAATTATTATTTATCTACGAATTCGATCTTATAGTTCAACTAGACTTAACAATTATATTTTTCTTTTCAGAGCCCACCCTTCAATCCTGCTTTCATTTTATCTCGCAATTACTTATTATTTTATTTTATTTTTTATTCAATTTTCACCCCAAACAAGTCACAGTGCAACTTTGAAGCAGGGGGGCTACTATTAGGGAATTAATTAGCGGGGGCATTATGAAGGGGGAAGAGTAGAAAGATGTTTGTTAACATTACACTTGAACTTCTGCATATCATTGCAGTTGGGAAAGCAGCATCCCGGAAGGGAGTTCCAAAGACCCGCAGTTCTGGGGAAGAAACTATTGGAGTAAAAGGCTTTCTTGCACCTAGGGATCTCTACTATAAAGGGATGAGACTTAGTAGCTTGTCGGGTTTGTCGGGGGTAGTTACGTCGGGGAGGTACAAGTGTTTGCAGTTCGTCAGAGCATTCACCATTAAAGTATTTGTAGAACAGGCAGAGGGATGCAACATCTCGTCGATGGGACAGAGGTTGAAGCCTAGATGGCAGTTCAGGGCCTATCAGGTTGGCGACTCTTTTTTGAACCCTGTCCAGGAGCGAGAGACAAGCAGCAGATGCACCAGCCCAGATGTGACAACAGTACTCCATACATGGGCGAATGGTGTCCTTATAGAGGTATAGGATACTGGCAGGTGTAAGTAGTTTTCTAACACGGTAGAGGGAGCCAACCTTCCTTGCAGCAGTCTTGACAATGCTCTCAATGTATCTATTCCAGTTCATATTCCCTGTAAACGTTAGGCCAAGGAGTTTAAAAGAAGCACTTCCAGGCAATGTGTTCTTGGCCATTGCTATTGGTGGTAGAGAAGGGTTCTTGTAGTTATTTAAGGAAACATGCTTAGTCTTAGCAGCATTGAATGTGACCAACCATTTTTGTCCCCATTCCACTACGGGTTGGAGGTCGTTCTCTAGTGTTTCTGCCATTTCCTTGGATATGTGTTCATTTGTTTCCCCCTCATATCTGTTAAAGAGAGTGGTGTCATCGGCAAATATACCCATCTCCGAAACAATATTATCAGGGAGGTCGTTTATGAATATCAGGAATAATAGAGGTCCAAGGATAGACCCCTGAGGTACTCCCACATTTATGTCATATTGTTTGGATGTATGTCCGTCGAGGACAACTTTGATTTTTCTATTACTTTAGAAGGATTTAATTACATTATGAATTCTTCCAGTGATTCCACATGATCGAATTTTCCTTAGAAGACCATCGTGCCATACCCTGTCCAAAGCCTTAGATATATCAAGGGCCACCGCTCTACCCTCCCCTGTTTTATCCAATGAACGGTATATACGTTCAGACACTACAGTCAAGATATATGCTGTTGAACGGGCTTGCCTGAGTCCATATTGTTTGTCAGTCAAGTGTTTAGCAGCTGTTAGGTGCTGGACTAGGGCTTTATTAACTAAGGACTCAAATATTTTGGCGAAAAGCGGGAGGAGGCTAATGTGGCGACAATTTAGTGGGTCAGTTCTTTCACCAGAATTCTTGAAGACTGGTACCACAGAGGCAGTTTTCCAGCAGTCGGGAAAACAAGATTCGTTAAGGCATTTATTGTAAAGTTTGGACAGAACTGGAGCAACCTCGGCAGAGCATTTTTTTAATAGCACAGCCGGGATGAGATCTGGTCCACATTATGTAACCAGATGACGTTCGGAAGACCCCCTCGCTTTTATTTTATATCGCAAGTTTCTTAAAACGTCATTAGCTAAAGTCCAGAATATAATAATGTTTTTCTTATGACAGTTAATAAAAAAACACATCTTTGAAACGCTGATGTTTTCATAGGTAAATCTCTTTTCAAGAGTTTGAATTCTGGATACGGAAGTCTTTTTTCGAGATAAGTGACTTCTATATTAATCTTTTTATCTTTAGATTCAAATCTTAATTAACTGCATTTTTTTTCAGTATTTAATTTATATATTTCTTTCCCGAGTGATTTATTTGATGCTAGCGTTTTCTCCTCCATAAATGTTGTTCATTACATCTCCCAAACTGATTGCACAAATAGATTAGTAAATTCTGTTCACTTTTAGTTCGTGAGAGGGGAATCTATCACCATACTTTCCCTAAAACACGCCAGTTGGACTTTTATAAGGTACACTACTTAATATTTTTTTTCTTTTTTATGGAGAGTAGAAAATGTATTGTGGATGCGTTATCGGCAGCTCCCGTTACTTTTGCTTCTCTTTATTTCTCCCTCAGTCCTCGTTTTTTAATGAGTGATTTTTCTGACAAAGGGAGAAGAAAAAAGCTGTATTCTAGGCTGTTAGTATTTTACATGAACAGTTGGCAGAGGTGGAGAACATTTTATGTTTCTATGTCTATTCTTTTAGCCATGGCACTAGTAAGGGTGCTGGAGTTAAACGTTTTATCTGGGCTGACGTATTCCGCCTGATAGTCAGGGACCAGCACCTTGGATTTACCACTAAGGAGGCTGTCCTCTCAGCCAGTGCAAAGTACTGGGGCTGCTGTATTGGCATGTGGTGAATTCATTCTGTACTATGCAGTAGCTTCTAGTGGGGCCGCTCGATGCCATATTAGTGGATAATTCTTACGGCTTTACATTATCATGTTCTACAAAAGATATCTTCGTTTCTTTTTTCTCTTAGTTTCCCCTCTCTGTCCTGCTCTAAGCATATCTGACGACCTAGTCCATAGATTCCAAATTTCCATCATGACAATATTCAAATAGAAATACACGATTAAACCCGGATCTCGAACTTCCAATGCAGACCCCCACTACCATGTCTCCTTCTACAACATCAGGGGTCTACGCTCTAACCTTCCAGAGGTTGAAACAAAATTACAGGAGACTAACCCTGACCTTTTGTTTTTAAGCGAAACTGGCATTAAGCAGGACATTCGTAATTAAAGGATACTCTAACGGAACTTCTGAATCTGGCCCCCAAGATCGCTATGGGCATGGGATATGTGCCTATATTAAAGATGGCTTCCCATGTGGTAAGGACATCTCCAGAGAAGATCGTAGCTTACCCTACGTTGCACTAGCTCACAGTACTGCATTTATATTTACCTTCTATCGCCCCAACAACAGCGGAGTTCCTATCTATAAAAGCATATCTGAGAATATTGACCAATACATATCTGCTTATCCTTCAGCTAACATTCACGTATGTGGAGACTTTAATGTTCACAACATGAAATGTTTGACCCACTCAAACAAGACCGATGATGAGGGGAGGTTCTGTCATTATTTCTCCATTGCTTATGACCTCACTCAGATTGTTCACGAACTCACCCGTGTGCCCGACAATGACGGCCAGTATGCGAGTCTACTAGAACTTTTTCTCACAACTTACCCTGAACTATGTTCAGTTTCTGTTCTGTCTCCTCTTGGATCTTCCGACTACTCTATTGTATCAATGAAGATGAAAATTAAATATAATAAGTCCCCAAACGTACCTCTCAGTCGTACAGTATATCGATACACTATGGCTGACTGGGATAGATTCAGTTAATTTGTATCGGATCTAAATCTCGGTTCCATGTTTAAAAAGGATATGTCCTCTATAGTATCAGACCTGACGGAATGGTTAATTGTAGGTATAGACCGTTTCATACCCTCGAAAAAGTTCCAACAAAAAGCTAACAGTCGGCCATGTTTCTTTCCAGAATGTGCTGCTACTATTGCGCACAGAAATCAGTTTTTCAACTGCTTCCAACATAATAGATGTATGGAAACTAAAGTCGCTTTCAGGACTGCCAGCAACTATTGTAAGAAAGTAAAACAACAACGCAATAGAATTGTATGCTCAGTCCGTCAAGTCCAAAGTAGCTGAGCAGCGGCTCGGTCCCCACCAGTTTTGGCAAATTGCAAACAGAATCCTGAACAGAAGCGTATGCTCTATCCCAACTATCATCAATGGACCTCATCAGAATCAGACAAAGCCAAACTCTTTGCCAAGAACTATGCAGCTAAGTGCCCCCTTTGGGACCAAGACCGCCAACCTCCAATATATCCTCCTTTATCAGAAAACACTTTATGTGATATACATATATCTGTACGTGATGTTACCAAGCTAATCAAAAACCTCGATTTAGTAAAGTAACCGGCCCTGACGGTATTCCAATTATAGTACTAAAAAAACCTTAACCAGAACTAGCACACATACTTACAGAACTGTTTAAACGTTGTCTTAAGGAGAATTGCTCCCCATCACCCTGGAAAATCTCATCAATATTCCCTGTATTTAATAATTCAGGTAATCGCTCATCTCCGTCACAGTACAGGCAATACGTCTCTTGTGCATCATGAGTAAGTTGCTGGAATCTGTGTGTAATAGAAAAGTAATCAATCATCTCATCAAAAATAACCTTCTTAGTGACATGATATTTTTTTCCGTTCTGCTAGATCTATAGCAGATTTGCTTACATTTATATCAAAGAGGATTAGCAAATCTTTCGACAGAGGCAACCTTTCTAGAGAAATTGCTCTTGACATATCTAAGGTCTTTGATAGGATATGGCATGAAGATTTACTTCACAAGATCTCTAGCTATTGTATAGCTGGAAATGTCTTCTCAATTATTAAATAATTTCTTTCTGACAGGTTGATAAGAGTTGTAGTTGATGGGCAAAAATCAGAAGCTCACAGTATTTATGCTGGAGTCCCTCAGGGGTCCATCCTAGGCCCAATTCTTTTCCTGATCTACATTAACATGGAACAGGTACAACTAATATGTTGCCAAGGCCGCTGTGAAAAATGGTGGGATCTTTCTATCGATCCAGTAGCTATCTTACTGCTGATGCAATTCTCTTTCTATATAAGAGCCAGGTACGTCCAATGATGGAATACTGTTGCCAAATCTGGGCAGGAGCTGCTAGAAAGGACTTGTCCTGCATTGATAGAATTCTAAATAGACTTTGTAGCCTCGTAGGAGATATCCTTTTCTCTTCCCTGCAACCTCTACCTCAAAGAAGAAATGTTACGAGTGTGTCTCTGCTGTGTCGTTATTTTCATGGAAAGTGAGCTTAGGTCTATGGCCCCCCCTCGCCAAACTTTCACAAGAAACACTCGTCTATCTAAAACATTATCAATCATTTTCCCCACTCGTAATCTGTGCCTAAACGTAAACGTAGATTCCATGAACAGAGCTTCTTTCTTAGAACTGCACGCCTGTGTAATTGGCTTCCGTTTTCCCGCTTTCAATCTTACTACAATATGGTTATCTTTAAGTTTTACGTAAACAATTTCTTGATGTTTCAAAAATTACCGAATTTCCACTACTGAAGATTACTATATTGTCCAATTTCTACTGTACACTCTTTAACCTTTATCCTCGAGAGGGGCTTAGCCTTGATATGTGGTAATGCCTATGTAAAAAAACATAGGCTCCTGTAATTGTACTACCCTTTGTCAGGCAATCTGTTATGACTACTCCGTCCTGGTCCCAGAAGACTGTGAGAATGACCTTGCCAGCGGAGGGCTCCACCCTTTTCTTCTTTGGGGTGGTGAGTCCAAGTGCTTCCACTGAATTGACTGGTCTCTAGATCATAGTGATGGACCCAGGTTTCATCCAGTATAATCCATCTCTTGAAAAACTTTGTCTCATCTTCAAATTAATCCTCAAATTAATCCTCGAGCACTCGACACGTTCTCGCTTCTGGAATGGTATGAGCAACCTGGCAATCTATCTGGCAGACATTCATGCATATGCAAATGGTCATAAATGATAGTTTCCATAGACCCTGTACTAATCTTGACATCTTGGGCTATTTGGCGAATAGTAATGCGCCGATCTTCCAAAATGGCAGCCTTACCTTGACAGGCAGATGCCTCATCAATGGCAGAAGGGGGCTGACCAGGTCTGGGAGCTGTTTCCACATACTTCCGGTCATGTTTGAATTCACCATGCCAGCGTTTTACAAGGTCATATAAAAGGGCATTATTACCATAAGTTTCTATCATTTAATCAAAAGTGTCCTATGGTGTGCGTCCTTTCAAATACAAAAACCGGATCACCGCTCGACATCTAACAGGCTCCATTTCACACCTGAGTCAGTTCAAACAACTGTAAAACAGAAATTAGTTCAGAGCTGTAATTTTTTACATAACTTGTAGAGATATAAATCATTGCACGTACAACATTTCAGCTAGATTAAACAATTGGCTGTGGGTCAGGGACATTACTCGTCGTAAATGTAAATTGGTAGGTGCATATGCGTATTTATCTGTATAGTTATGTTAATTTATGTTAGGTATATGCCTGTGTACGTTAACCATTATTTAGCAAGTGTGTAATAAATTACCAATTCTTGAATTTTCTAATCCAATGAATAACACCTTTAATTTCCCCATTCCAATGTATATACACGGGTAAAAAAAACAAGGATATAATAGACATAAAGAAAAATAGTAGTTATCTTTTCGCCCTATTTGTTTAAACTTATATGCTCCAAATAATTAGCATTATAACAAAGAATGCACTTATTTGTATAGATAATTTACACCCATGATAAAATATGCATGTTTTTAACTAAACTAAAGTAATGTAATAATATTTTTATCATCATTCACTTAAATAATCATAGTAAAATTAACACCTTTAATACCACACTTAATAAATGAAATAACTTACACCTAATATAACGCATAATATTGTTAATGGCTTCAATAATCTTGAAAATAATAGAAATATTAAAATGCGTACATGTACGCATTTTTTTATCCGAATGTGTGTTTGTGCGTTTTTATGTACCCTGATACTTTTTTTAAAATTTTTATAATAATACTATAACGATCTTTGATTGTAAATTTAAATATATAATATAAGGACTTCGTTTATGCATTTAGTATTTTAAACTGTTTATTATATATATATATATATATATATATATATATATATATATATATATATATATATATATATATATATATATATATATATATATATATATATATATATATATATATATATATATATATATATATATATATATATATATATATATATATATATATATATATATATATATATATATATATATATATATATATATATATATATATATATATATATATATATATATATATATATATATATATATATATATATATATATATATATATATATATATATATATATATATATATATATATATATATATATATATATATATATATATATATATATATATATATATATATATATATATATATATATATATATATATATATATATATATATATATATATATATATATATATATATATATATATATATATATATATATATATATATATATATATATATATATATATATATATATATATATATATATATATATATATATATATATATATATATATATATATATATATATATATATATATATATATATATATATATATATATATATATATATATATATATATATATATATATATATATATACTAGCCGATTTACCCGAGCTTTGCTACGGATATATTTGTATTACACAATACTAATTGACATTCTTTTAATATTTATGTAATTACAGGTTCGAAACCAAAACTTCTGGGTAAACGACATTTCTTGTACCACCGGTAAAAATGTAAACGAAAGTTCTACATTGCGTAGAAAAAAGAACTGTACAGATCCGTTTTCAGTTTGTGTTTCTCCCAAAAATGTAAATTAGGATTTCTGCGGATAAACTATGCTTGGTTGTGTATATAAAAAGTACCCCATTTTAATAAAGGAAGGACTTTCACATATACATTTAATTAACAAAAGATACGGCAAAAATTGAATTACACTTGTAAATCATATCTAAAAAATAGCACGGTTCGTAAACTGCAGAAGTACTTAACAGATAAAACACCCGCATTTTTGTACTTCCGCAATTATTTTTATTTGAGTGACGCTGAGACATAAAGCGACATCCCTCCCGAGCGTTTTTTAACGCTATTTGTTTAGAAACCTATTATTTGACATGGGGAAGGGAGGGTGTATTGTAACTATTCTGTACTTTCACCTAACAATTCAATTTAAAAAAAGGTAAATATGAAGAATTACTCCACCCTCGAAAATTCCTTTAAAATTACCACTTTTAAAAGTTTTCGGGGTCGCTGAAAACGAAAATAACGTTTAAAATTACGGCAAACGAGTAGTTCCCAAGATATGAAGAAATGTTAGTTTAAAAAATGTGGGGGATCACTTTTCTATAATAATTTAACGTAAAATGATCACCCACTTTGTAGCCACGAGTACCTATAAAAGGTTACGTCGGATCGGAAAAGAGCTCAAAATGAAAATAAAATAAATTCTCCGCTCAAAATAAGAAATGAGGGGGGGAAGTTAAATTCTCCGCTGTGTTAGTAATTAAAAACTAAAACAAATTCTCAAAATGAAAAGAAATGTTAGATTCTCCGCTCAAATACCAATATAACAAATGGGAGAAAAAAAATTATATTCGCTAAAACAAATTATTTTTTACTTGTAAACTGGTTTATTAATTGTAGAAAACAAAAACAAACGGGAGAAAAAAGGAGATCAAAATGAATGAAAAATAAAACAAATTAATTTTACAATTGTAGCCATCCGTATTATAAGATCTGTGTGACGTCACTTCCAATGTAAATAAAGAAGTGCACAGCGTCAGGATAACCAACAAAAGATAGTACTTATGCAGAGATGGTACCGTGCTGAAATAATACCGTTATTTAGAATGCTATTCTTAACATGGGGATGGGGGTTTTGCATCTATTATATACTTTCACCTAACAATTTAATAAACATAAATAGATAGTACATATGCATAGAAAATACCGTGCTGAAATAATATTATTTAGAAATACATTCTTAACATGGGGATGGTATTTTGTAACTATTCTGTCCTTTCACCTAAGAATTTAAAAACAAAACATGGTACTTATGCTACCCCGCTGAAATAATGCCATTATTATTTAAAAAGCCATTCTTAACATGGGGATAGGGGTGTTTTATAACTATTCTGGACTTTCACCAAACAATTAAATAAACAAAAGTTAAACTTAAGCAGACAAGGAGCAGTGCTGAATCATTAACATTATTTAGAAAGCCATTCTTAACATGGCGAGGGAGGATGTTCTCTAACTATTCTGTACTTATGGTGCTAATGCAGAGAGTGATCCGCACTATTTTTTAAATCGTATTTCCACGTTTAATTAAAGTTTTATGATATGTTTTTTTATTCAATTGTAAGGTTAAAGTACAGAATAGGTACAACCCCCTCCCCATCTTAAGAATGCCTTTTTAAATAATCACGTTATTATTTCAGCACGGATCACTCTCTGCATGAATACCGATTAATGTTTTGTTCTTTGTTTTTTTACCGTATTTTGGGGTTTTTTTTTTCAAGAAAACCTTTAACAAAAAATTGAAAGTACACGTTTTTTTTATTACAGAAGTTGCTTTTGCATAAGAAAATATGAATGCTTTTTCTTTATTAAAGAAAATGGGTACTCGTGCACTTATTGATCCGTGCTGAAATGATAACGTTATTATTAAAAAGTCATTCTTAACATTGGGAGAAGAGGGTGTTTTGTAACTATTCTGGACTTTCACCTAACAATTTAATAAACAAAAATTAAACTTTAGCAGACAAGGAACAGTACTGAAGCATTAACATTATTTAGAAAGCCATTCTTAACATGGAGAGGGGGATGTTTTCTAACTTTTATTTACTTTGGGTGCTAATGCAGAGAGTGATCCGCACTATTTTTTAAATCGTATTTCCACGTTTAATTAAAGTTTTATGATATGTTTTTATTCAATTGTAAGGTTAAAGTAATGATTAGGTAAACCCCCTCCCCTTCCCATGATAAGAATGTCTTTTTTAAATAATAACGTTATTATTTCAGCACGGACCACTCTCTGCATGGATACCGATTAACGTTTTGTTCTTTGCTTTTTTCCGTGTTTTTTGTTTTTTTTTAAGACAAGCTTTTTTTAACAAAGATTGAAAGTTCACGTTTTTTTCTTTTTTTTTACAGAAAGTGTTTTTATATAAGAAAATATGAATGCTTTTAAAGAAATTGGGTATTCGTGCACTTACTGATCCGTGCTAAAATAATAACGTTATTATTTAAAAAAGCCACTCTTAACATTGGGAGAAGAGGGGGTTTTGTACCTATTCTGTACTTTAACCTTACAATTGAATGAAAAAAAAATGGTAATTTTTTAGATTAGGTCCACCTCCACAATTTTCTTTTAAATGACGACTTTTGAAGGTTTTCGACTATGCTGAATACGGAAATCGCATTGAAATTTTGCAGAAATAAGTAGTTATCGGGATATTAAAAATTTGTATAATGCATTGTAATCTCTGGCAACCGTCTTTTTACACGCTTGCGCGTGTCACATTGATTTTTTTTTCAAGTTAAATACAACTTTCACAATATCTTTTTATTTTTTTATAATTTCACAATATCTTTTTTAATAATAAATTGTTAGTTAAAAAAGCACAGAATAGTTACAAAAAACCATCCCCTCTCTATGGCAAGAATGGTTGAAAAAATATTAGGTACTCATGTAGAGAGTGATCCGTTCTGAAATAATAACGTTATTATTTAAAAAGCCATTCTTTACATGGGGAGGGTAGGGTGTTTTGTGTCTATTCTGTACTTTAACCTTACAATTGAATAAACATCATATCATAATACTTTAAGTAAAATTGGAAATTTGAAAAATGCAAACGGTGATGGAGACTGTTGATGATGTTAAGTTTGAGAAAATGATTTAAAACTAAAAAAACTAAACAAAATACTATCAGAAACCCACCGAATATGTCAGCTTATGTTACAATAACATATAATCAGTAGATGTCTGACATTGTTTTGTATAGTTTTTAACTGATTTTCCCAAACTTAACGTATTCAACAGAGTCCGCAACCATTCGTCTTTTTCAAATACATAGATAAACACTGCGTTTTTGAGCCGATTAAACATTTTACATTAAAGAAAAATACACAAAAAATTATCCAGTTAGATAGAAACGTAATTTACCTTACTTTTGCTTTCATTTATTCGTTTTTGAACAACTTTTTCGAATCTGTTCATAGTAACACCCCCTTGCCCAAATATTAATTAAAAACTCACATTTTTGAATACAATAAAAAAGAAAACTATTTAGCGTTTCAATGGTTTAGCAACTTTCGGCTTAATCCACTGAATGTTGGTCGAGCCCAAGCCATGATTGATGGTAACTCCCGAGGATCCGGATCCAATTCTGCAAGAGTACCATATTTTTTTCATTTTCGCCTTTTTTTTTACTTTTTGGAGTGGATTGCTGTACTTAGAATATAAGAAACATGCATTTTCTTTTTTTATTAGAATTTTCCATTACACGAAATTAAGCCACAGCAACGCGTGGCAGGGTACAGCTAGTATATATATATATATATATATATATATATATATATATATATATATATATATATATATGGCGTTTAAGCTACATTGAATATTCCATGCTTCATCCACTCTAGGATTCTTCAGGCTTAATCGCCATATATATTTTATAAATTGCCAACTAGTTCTACCTACGTATTGAGCACCTTTGAAGTAAATAACTGAAGTTACGCATAAATGTATACTTTTTTATATTTATTTTATGTGAGTAAATGAAGTACTTATGTATATATATATATATATATATATATATATATATATATATATAGAGAGAGAGAGAGAGAGAGAGAGAGAGCATTTAACACAATCAAAATATAAGATAGCGGAATTAAGTATTCAACAATACTTATCTACATACATGCTTGTTTCCAGCAGCAAGTCTTAGCAGATTTAGGCGTAAATTGCACAACAAACGCGAGGCATCTTATTATATAGGTTAATTTTATTTGTTACGAAATATGTGATATACAAATTAGATCAATAAATCGCGGATTATGAACTATCTAGAATAAAGTAAAAGAAATATCAGTACTAATCGAAAGAGATCGTGAAATAGGAACAATCGAGTATTTACTATACATGTATAAAAGTATTAAGATAAGGCAATTTATGTTAGATCACAATATTTCTTAATGGTGCGATCACATCATCTTTTAGGACGACTTTAAATGTGAAATAGGCTAAAGAAATCTCTGGGGAGGTTAATTGCTGATAAAATTCTCCGTTTGAACATTGTAAAAAGTGGAGGATTTTGTTTTGAAAAGCTCTCTTTAAGTTCGTTTGACTTCTTGGTAAACATATCGGCATGAAGAGGCAAGTTCATTGTATGCCATAGATTTCTACGTGTAGATTAGTACATATAATAATATATATATAAAAAAAAACAATTGTTGAAAATAATACCAACAGTCAAGTTAATTTATTAATGCCTATACTTTTGTGGAGACAAGTTGCAAGAAAATTCAGATATCATTATTCGAATATAATTTTAGAAATATTTTTACAGTTTTGTTTTAATTTTCTCCTTTAACACAATTAGATATAACATTATAATTGCATAAGTATTAAAATGAATCAATTCTTATGTTTATATGATAAAACTATGACACTATTATATTGAACATATTTTGCCTTAGTTCAATCGCCGATGTATATTATTATGTATTATTTCTGGATAGATACACCATATGCATATTCGAGGTAATAAGAAATTGGTTAGCTCTTTTCGGACATGAAACACATTTTACACTGATGAATATGGTATTTCATATTTTACGTCGGTCAATAAAGTCGTTTCTGCCTCATAAACTGTTGCTTATCCACAATATTAATAAGGTTATTTATGAACAGGGCCCTAATCTATCTTGCTCCAAACTTTCATATTAATGCCGAAAACACTTCCGTTTCTATCAGGTTTATACGCCCTTAAAACATTTCAATATAACTACAATGCATTTATTGTACTACTAAAATTTGATTTTATAAAATATAATTTAGAAAATATTTACATGTACGAATCTGCATTGCTTTCGATGGATTACATTGTGTAAAACAGTTTGTTTTGTGTTTGAATCTGATCGACACAAAGAATAAGGAGTTATAGACTGCCATGAAGTTTGGAGAATTACATAGAAGGGTCTATCCAGACGTACTTGTCTATCCTTATTTAAAAAAAAACTCTATTAATCTTATTGTAGATGTTATCGTTACTTCCTAAGAATTTCCAAAAGAGGGTATGATACTTTGAAGACTTTTAATATATGTAAATCTTACACTAATTTTATTTCTTGCAGGACTTTGTTACGAGTAAAAATCAATATTTTCATTGTTATTTTGGAAAATTAGTTCAATCTTATATGTTTCTCCTTGATATTAACAATTATGTAAATATATTAAAGATTCAGTCTCTATGAAGGTATATACGTAGAACAATATAATATTTTTTAAATTGGTCATATTACAAATATATCAATAAGTATGTTAGGATAATGTGAATAAACCAGGGACAGAACCGTGAGTGTCGGGAAAATATTTCGAGACAAGGTAAAGACGAATAAAAAATGTGAACAACAGTGAAGGCTATTGAGAATGTACATACATGTCAGTCTGACTTTATAATATACTAAGCCTCCGTAGTTTTTGTATTAATTAAATAGTTGGTGCTCATGTTCATGGACGCCACGTTTTGATTTAGGCACTCTTTATCTGTGCCTAAATCAAAACGTGCATTCCATGAACAAAGCTTCTTTCTTAGAACTGTACGGCTGTGGAACTCTGTTCCGTCTGTCTGCTTCTCACCTGACTACAACTTGGATGTCTTCAAGTCCAACGTTAACAGATTCTTAATGAACCGCCCCCTTAAGTAAACACGTCATCAAATCTCCACACTAACGTACTGTATTTGCAATAACCCTTATCCTGAGTGGCTACCGGGCCTTGATAAGTGGTGACCACCGTGTTAAAAAAAATATTAACTGTAAGTTTTAGTTTAAGAAATAACTGCCTATCATGGATGTTGTCAGAATTCTGTTTAACAAACTGCCAATAAAATATTTTCGTATGTAACCATCATAGATCATATTGAAAACAGTCCACGTTGGCGATTGAGTTCTATCATTCAGTAAGTAAAATCATATCGTGCTATTGTTGATTAGCAATCGGTTTAAATCGATGCATTTTAGGGAGAAAATAACGTTTACCTTCTTACATGTAATTTTAAAATTAATATACATTTTCATGCATTTCCGATGGAAACATTATTACCCAATTATGTTTCATGTCGAAACAAATTCATGTAATACTTTTATTGTTTAGAGAGTTTTTTTTTAAATCTACGAATTTTAGGTGAAATCATGATTACTTACAGTACCCGTTGAAAAAATTAAAAATGGCCGTGCATTTGTTTGATGTCGGAATAACTGAAAACATATATTGCTTTTGTTGTTTAGGGTCTTTTAAATCTATGAATTTAACGTGAATACATTATTACACACACCTAAGCAATGGTTAAATGAACACAAATTCCAATACATTTCAGGGTAAAACATCATTACTTTCTAAAGTGTTAGGTCGAAACATTTACAATCATTAGCTGCTTTTATTGATTAAGGATCTGTCAAATCTACGCATTTCAGGCTGAATAATTCATATCCATATACATGACATGTTGAAATCAGTACAACTTTCAAAGAAATTTAAGATAAAAGCATTACATAAATAGTCACCTCGAAATAAATGAAATATTGTTTTTGTGGAGTAGGGATATTTTAAATCTACGCATTTCATGTGAAAACATTAACTGTTTATAAATCATGTTGAAATTAATACAAATTCCAACGCATTTTAGAGGAAAACAGAATAACCTACTAAGGAGTCACGTCAAAATAAGTAAAATGCTAGAATGGTATATTGTGGATCTTTTAAATCTACGCATGTCAGGTGAAAACATAATTACATACTAACATACAATAATTAAACATCCCGACGCATTTCAAGTAATAATTAAATAATCTGCTTAAGTAAGTAAACTTATATAGTGTTTTTTTTATGGATAAAGGATTTTATAAAATTACGCATTTTATGGTGAAAACATTATTACCTACTTACATGTCATGTTGAAATTAATACAAATTGCAACGCAAAATAGAAACATTATTACCTACTTAAATGCTGTGTAAAAATCAGTAAAATTGTATAGTGTTTTTGTGGATTAGGGATATTTAAAATCTACGCATTTCAGCTAAACACATTATTACCTACAAACATGCCATGTTGCAATTAGCACAAATTCTAACGCATTAACGATAAAAACACTATTACCTACTGACATCTATGTCAAAATAGGTAAGAGTATATACTGTTTTTTTTGGGTTAGGCATCTTTTAAATGAACGCATTTCAGGTGATTAGATTATAACCTACTCATATGCCATGTTTAAAAAATAAAAATTCCGAAGCATTTCTGCTGAAAATATTATTACTTACTATAATGTCATGTAAAAATAAGTAAAACATATAGTGGTTTTGTTGATAATAACTTTATTACCTAGGTATATGCCATCTTAAAAAAGTACGAATTCCAACACATTTCAGGTGAAAACATTATTACATATTAAGGTATCGTGTAGAAAATATTTACAATCAAAAGGTGACTTTCGTGACTAAGGAGCTTTTACACCTACGCATTTTAGGTGAACACTAACATGGCATGCTCTATAAGTGACATAATAAGGTGCTTTTGTTGATGACGGATATTTTACACTTGTGCATTTCAGGTGAAAACGGTATTATCTTCTTACGTGCTATGTTGAATATATTACAATGCAATTAGTACAAAAGAGTTATCTATAAATACGGAAAAGCAGACGAATTCCTTACATACATATGTAATCCAAGATGACATTAAATTGTAAACAACTTGAGATCATCAGGATTTACATAACATTTACCTGACTTGTATCACGTGAATATCATGCATACCTTGCTGAATTTTTGAATAATAATAATAATAATAATAATAATAATAATAATAATAATAATAATAATAATAAATATCTCACTACTGATGCAATTCTCTATCTATATAAAAGCGAAGTACGGCCAAGGATGGAATACTGTTGCCATATCTGGGCAGGAGCTGCCAAAAACAGCCTATCATGCCTTGACAGAGTACAAAATAGACTTCGTGGTTTAGTGGGGGATGCCCTTTTCTCTACCCTGCAACCCCTCTCTCACAGAAGAGACGTTGCGAGACTATCCTTGTTTTATCGTTATTTTCATGGCAGGTGCTCGTCTGAACTCCAATCCCTGGTCCCCCCTCGCCAATCTTTCACGAAAAACACCCGTCTAGCTGAATCCACTGTGAAAAATTTTCCCCACTCTATATCTGTGCCTAAATCAAAACGCGGATTTCATGAGCAAAGCTTCTTTCTTAGAACTGCACGCCTGTGGAACTCTGTTCCGTCTGCCTGCTTCCCTCCGGACTACAACTTGGATGTCTTCAAGTCTAATGTTAACAAATTCCTAATGAACCGCCCCCCCCAATTAAACACTTCATAAAATATCCTCACTAACGTAATGTACTTGCAATAACCCTTATCCGTGAGTGGCTTCCGGGCCTTGATAAGTGGTGATCACTGTGTAAAAAAAAAAAAGAAGAAGAAGAATAAGAAGAAGAAGAAGAAGAAGAAGAAGAAGAAGAAGAAGAAAAACATGTTCTAGAGATTCTCTTTCCGAATTTTTGTGTCATTGGATTCCAAAAAAAGAGGGCTACCAAACTGTCACATCACTATAATGTTTCGAGATCAAGATGAGTCAATAACTGTTCAATATAGTAATGCAAATGTCAGCAGAGTAACCAGGGCTCGAAGATTCAGAGTTCCGATATTTATGTTAGTCTTTAATTTTAAATGGCCCCTTCTTAATGTAAATTTTATTATGTTTCTTACTGTTGTGTGCGTGCGTTATTTTTTTAATTTAGACTACCGTGGAATTTCCACGGATGGTGCTAGTTACAATTTTCATACGAAACGCACATCGTGGTCTTGTTCCGAGGGTCGTTTGAAATTTAAAACCGTAACAGTCTATTAGAATTTCGTTAAAATATTATTACATGCAGAAGGTATTACTTAAAACGACTACAGTTTTAGAGCTGCGTTACTTTACATGGCTACCAACCGGGAACTGACGAAGCTCAATGTTGCTTGTGTTATGTTATATAACTACATATGTGTTATGGCTTGCAATAAGCCACAAAGAAAACAGAACAACGGATTAGAGTTTAAACAATGCATTACTGGAGCAACAACGTAAAAGGGTTACAACTGAAAAGAGTAGTAAACGTTGCCGAATAGGCAAGTGTCGCCCTGGTGTTAATATTTATTTGCATAAATATACACAAAATGTGGCACAAGTCCAAAAATAGGGGGGGGGTTAATGTGAACCTATCTAACATGAAGTTAACTTAACTAGACTTTCACCAGAATACCAGAATCACTCTATGGGAATCCTAATTATAACCCGAAAAATGATATATACATGATGTGGGGGGGTTGGGGCTAAAAATTTTATATACAAAAAGAATGAAATATTTACAATGAAAAAATAGTAGTTAGTAAAAGAGCCCCCCCCACTACTAAATTGTGGCAGATGGAAAGCTTTGTCAGTCGAAAAGACGCAGGTCCACACGAAAACTGACTTTATTGAATAAACACCACATACACGACCTGCATCACTGACAAAGCAGTCCATGCGTCACCTAATTGGGGTCGGGAATGGAGCTTATCGAACCTAAGGTGGAAAAAAGGGGGGGGGAGGGCAAACTAAAAGAGGGACTGGGACGATGAACACATACATACTCTAGCTAAGTTAAAAAATCAAACAATAAAGCCTAACTAACCCATACTAAACTAATCGGTCCGATACTGATGTCTTGTTAGTTCAGGATACCCAAAATCCTTTTGGACCTAAATCAAATCAGAAACGAATTCAAGGCCAGCTCCAGTCACTCTACACAGTCGTGAAGCTTTCACCCACCTTTCGTTGAAATTCACAGGAGTGAGTTTCACCTTCTCCAGCTTAATTCGCATTTTCAACCGATGCTTGAACATGAGAACAAGCTGGGGAGCAGTGAAGGTCTCATCTCCGTAAACCTCCTTCTGTCGTGTCGACCAAATCACGCCTCTAATAACAGCTAGCAAACACAGAAAAACATAACGTTCCTCTTTCTTCATACTCGGCGCCCAATTGCAGCACGGGGAAACCGCATCCAGCACAAAAAAACGCCCGTTCAGTATGCGAACCGTGAAGCTCTCAACTAACTCACATAACGGTCGAACGATAGCGCAGCGGAAGAAAGCATGGCTTAGGTCTTCCTCCCATTCTCCGCATCGGACACAACTAGGTGTCATTGTAAAACCCGCTATGAAAAGTTTTTTGTGAACCCAGAGGGCATCTCGGATTACCAGCCAGGTGAGCGATGCCTCGTAGTTATCGAAACAGCTCAGCCCGGGCGCCCAAGGCCATATCGAGCGACGCTCTTCATTCGTGAAACCGAACTCCTCAATCTTTTCGTCTCGGACAGATCCCCTCACTAAAACCCTATATAGCGCTTTGCGAGACAACAGCCGGGTGTCAGAGAGGCTTTCATTCACCCGTTGAAGGAACTTCAACGCCTGTCGACACTCGCGATAGAAATGGCATTCGTTTCGGGGCCTCCTGCGTGCCTCCCCCTCAGCCGAATGCACATTCTCCAAAGCCGGAAAGGCTTTCTTAGTGTCTTCCATCCAGAAGACACCGTTCCCTAAGAGGTGTACACATTCGGTCTAGGTATATAAGCCTTAGAGTGTGTCTACGTATTTTGATATTCGGCATACCCAGACCGCCTTCAGACGGATGCAGGCAACAGATCTCCCGAGCAACCATGGCTTGCTTTCCGCGCCATAAGAACGCGAAAAGAGCACGCACTAGTTCAAGTAGTGAGGACTTCGGGAGTGGAAGCACTGATAGACGGTATAGGATCAGGGGGTAGATATGAGTATTGCATACCTCCGCCCGACCCTTTAAAGTTAGATTTCTCAAAGACCACAAATGAGCTGTGGTCTGGACTGCTTTCAACACTTCCGACCAATTTTTCTCCAGCTGGAGGTCGGGGCCAAACCAGACGCCGAGTAGCTTGCAGGGCCCATCAGTCCAGCCAAAGGGCCCCTGAAGGGGCCTTCCCCTCCAGGCACCAACACGTAAGCCAATAGACTTAACGTGGTTGATTATGGCCCCTGTTACCTGTGCATACCGTCTTGTTTCCATGTCGACGACTCTAATCTCGGCATTGCTCGTTACAAGCACAGTCACGTCGTCGGCATAGGCGGTATACTTTACTGGGGTAGAACCACCCTGCAAAGTAATCCCGCGAAGGACCGGATTCACCTCAAGCTGGCGCAAAAAGGGCTCAAGCGCGATGACATACAGCATGGGTGATAACGGACAACCTTGACGGATAGATCTTGTTTACCTGAAGGGCTTCGATCTCACCCCATTCACCTCCACCATAGCACCGGGGTTAGCATACAAGAGGCGAATCCATGAGCGAAACTGGGGTCCAAACCCAGCAGAGCAAAGAACAGCCCCTAGGTAACGATGGTCCACCCTATCGAATGCTTTGGACTGATCTAAATTGATCAGCGCGGCTTCTGTGTCGACTTTCTCTATGATCAAGCGTATCGCGTGCAAATTATCTTGAATCGTCCGGCCCTTAACAGAACAAGTCTGTTCGGGACTTATGAGACGATGTAAAACAACCTGCAGACGATTTGCTAAGATCTTGGCCAAAATCTTTAACTCTGTGTTTAACATCGTTAAGGGCCGGAAATTGCTAATCCCATCCCCTCCATTTTTATCTTTGCGAAGCAATTTAATGATTCCCCTGGTAAAGTACTGAGGTATAGACCCGTTCCTAAACCAGGAGTTGAAGAGTGTGGCCAGCAAAGGAATAAAAATGGGCGACAGCCTCAAGTACACCTCGTAAGGCAGACCATCAATCCCAGGGGTTCTGTCTAGCCCGACTTGTTTCAGAGCCTCAAGGACTTCTTCCTCTTTTATGCTACCTTCACACGTAGCTGCTTCGGTCGCTTCAAGGCGAGAAAAGTCAGCTAAATACGTGTCAAACTGTTCAATCTCCAGACCGGGCTCCATGGTAAAAAGCTCCTGCAAATGAGCTCGAAAACCCTCCAGGATTCCATCATTTGATGTTACGGTTCGTCCGTCCGGCAATGTGACACTGGCGATGTGTCGATCAGTCGCACGTCGACGCTCCTCCGCACGCATTGACGCGGCCATGTTTGTTGCCTCGTTCGGCACTCTTTTTAACCTAGCCCTAACTACTAGACCCTGGTCCTTCCTGTTATCCAGGGAGTCCAGTTCAGCCTTAATTAAAGTATAACTATCACTATCCCCTCCTCCACCGCCCTTTTTAATCTATCATCTAGTGCCGCTTTCGCTGCTCTAGAACTAAGATTGAGTCGATGACTAAAATCAGCAGCGAAGGACCTAATTACTTGTTTAAGTTTTCCCCACCACTTATTCCCGATAATGGCTCCCGTCAATTCCCTCTGTATTGTTAGTAAAAGCTGTTCCCGGAAGCCCTTCACGTCGAACAACGACGTGTTGAACTTCCAGTAACTAGCCATCCTAGGTTTAACGCTATCAAAGTTTACCCGAACCCGGACTAACCTATGGTCCGAATAAACTATGTTATGAAAACTTGGACAGTCTAAAAGCCCTAAGTCGACTCTCTTAACTAAGAACCGGTCGATGTAACTCGAAAGTTGCACCGGATCGGAGCCGCGTCTACCTGTCCAAGTCCAAACTACATCCCCGGGCTTTTCGTTTCGAAATTTATCGACAAGATCAAACTTGTCAATAAAGTCTCGAAACGCCTTAGCATCCCGGTTCTGGTTGGTAGCCCTTGAAGTATTACCCCCGCGATCTAAATCGGGATCCAGGACCGCGTTCCAGTCTCCCGCTAAAACTATCCGCCGAAACGAATTCATGAAGGGCTCAATCCCCCGAAAAAAGGAAACCCTCTCGCCATTGCTATTGGGAGCATAAACCCCAATAAATCGAAATGCCAGATCCTTTACGATAACATCCAGCACGTGCACTCTTCCCTCTGGATCAGCATAGACTGGGTCACAGGAAGCATCAAGAGTGCGTCTAACTAGCCAGGAAACACCCCTCGTGTGGGAATCAAAATGTGCTGAATAGAGCTGAAATCTCTAAGCAGCACACCCTGATAATCACTGGGAATGAAGTGCGTTTCCTGTACACAGCATATATCCACCCCGAGGCGTTGAAGGTCGCGTGCAACTCGAAGTTTACGAGAGGCGTCCCTCAACCCTCGGACATTCAAAGTAGCTAACCTTAAAGCCATTGTGATCTATCTAGGGTTGGGTATCCTTAACAAACATGGACGGTGCCAAGACACCGACAGCTGTCCCCAATGATCCAGAGGTCATCTCATTAGTGATGGCCCCATCAGGGGACAGACCACCGATGTCTAGAGGAAATGTTAACTTAATCGCTCTATAAAGTGAAGGGTGGATTTTTATGGGGACCCGTCCAACACATAGTTTCTCCATTTTAAATATGTCGGAGTCGCTAAAAAAGGCTGCTGGAGGAATGATATTAAAAGCAAAGTTTGCTTCCTCCAGCATAGTCCAAACTCCTTTGGCCTCTTCACGACTTCTGACCACAGTTAAAAGTCTTTTGGCATTAGGAAAATTTTCTGGGTTTGTAATGTCCAGTTTGCTTATCTGCTTAACTGCGTAGAGGTTTCGGTAGTCTTTTCTAACGTGATTTTTGGATATGGTCTCTATATTAGCCGTGATCTTACACACGTCTTTGCCCTGAAAAAAAGGGGGTCTTTTCTTTTTTTGTTCTTTTTCTACGGAGGGACTTCTTTGTCTTTTCTTTTCAGAAGTAGAAGGGCGAGGTGATGGAGGAGGGGGCATGTCAATTTTCATAGGGGAAGCGGGAGGGGAGTTTTGGGGTGTATTGTTTGGGGAGAAGAATGGAGACGGTTTAGGGGACGGTTTAGGGGTCTTTTTGGATGGGGAGCCTAGGGTTGTCCCCTTTGGGTCTCTTTTTGGTACGTTTGCGGGAGAGAGGGGTGGCGCTTTACGGGGTGATCTTTTCTCTTTTGGAGGAGGGGCAGGCTTTTCGGGGAAGAGAGATTCGGGGAAATCTAATACTTTTTCTTTTTCTTTTTTCTTCTCGCTTTGCTTGCGCTTTTCACCAAGCGAGTCCTTTATTTTTAGCAGGGCCTTAAACTTGTTGCCCCCCGGGTCTTTACTGGTCCTAATGTCTAATATCTGCTCTTTGGTCAGTTTATCCGCGTACGTTAGAAAACGGTACCAGCGTCCATTCTCTCTTTTTAGGCGATTCCATCTCAGAGTTGAATTTTTTTTCGAATTCTTCTGTTGTGATTTCTTTAATCACTTCAATTTGTTTGCTTGTAGTTGGCGTTCTAGCCTCAGGTTCGAGGTGCCCAACAATCACCTCTTTAGGGTTTGTTGTGTTTGTCATATTGGTGTTGGTCTTTTTCGGACAAGTGTAGGTTAAGTGACCTACTTCACTACAAATCCAGCAGGTCGGCCGCCTCCCTGTGACCACAATGGGGAGTTTTTCAGCTCCCGCTTCCAGGAAGTAGGGTATTTCGAGGAAAGCTTCTTTATTTAAAAGGATGTCGAAGGACCAGACTCCGTTGTACTGGTCCACCTCTATACCAGTAATATCACCGAATTTCAGGAGGTAGGCAGCTAGATATTCACGTGGGACCGCTCCTGGCACTTCGAAAATCGAAACAGTCGTTCTCCTCCGTCCTAGGTACTCCATTCTTTAAATGTATTCTTGTGTAATGATTTCTTTTTTTGTTAGTGCGACGCATTCTTCTTCTGTTTTAAACAGGGCGGCCCAGGTATTGTAGCCTCTGCATTTCATTACACGATCCGCACGCATTCCTGCTGTTGCCAGTAATTTAGTTACAGTTTCCTTTGTTGACCTGATCAATTTTTTGGTCTTGCGATCTACCACAAAAAGTGAGATCGTTTTCTTGGCAAATTCCTGTAGCCGTGGTGCGTCTAACGTAACTCCTGTTTCTGTAACATATTGCAAACATTTCCTTGCTTCCGTTAAAAAGTTATTAACGTCTATTTTAACTTTAGGTGGTTTTGCCCACCCATTCTTTTGTTCGCCACTTTTGTCCTCTTCCGACTGCACATTGCTGGCGGACGCCATGGCCGACGGGTTAGCGAGGGGAAAAAAAAAAAATTAAAACAAAAATAAGGTAAAAGTCCCGTTCAAAAATAACAGCAGGAAAATAACAACTTGGACAAATAAAACAAATTTAACACGCGCAGGAAAAAAAACCAACGTGACGATAAAGACTCCGGGAGCTCTGGCGTTAATATTTATTTGCATAAACATACACAAAATGTGGCACAAGGCCGAAAATAGGGGGGGGGGTTAATGTTGACCTATCTAACATAAAGTTAACTTAACTAGACTCTTTCACCATAATACCAGAATCACTCTATGGGAATCCTAATTATAACCCGAAAAATAATATATACATGATGTGGGGGGGGGGCTAAAAATTTTATATACAAAAAGAATGAAATATTTACAATGAAAACACAGTAGTTAGTAAAAGAGCCCCCCACTACTAATTGTGGCAGATAGAAAGTTTTGTCAGTCGAAAAGACGCAGGTCCACACGAAAACTGACTTTATTGAAAAAACACCACAAAGACGACCTGCATCACTGACAAAGCAGTCCATCCGTCACCTAATTGGGGTCGGGAATGGGGCTTATCGAACCTAAGGTGGGAGGGAGAGAAAAAAAAAGGGGGGGCAAGGGCAAACTAAAAGAGGGACTGGGACGATGAACACATACATACTCTAGCTAAGTTAAAAAAACAAACAATAAAGCCTAACTAACCCATACTAAACTAATCGGTCCGATACTGATGTCTTGTTAGTTCAGGATACCCAAAATCCTTTATGACCTAAATCAAATCAGAAACGAATTCAAGGCCAGCTCCAGTCACTCTACACAGTCGCGCAGCTTTCACCCACCTTTCGTTGAAATTCACAGGAGTGAGTTTCACCTTCTCCAGCTTAATTCGCATTTTCAACCGATGCTTGAACATGAGAACAAGCTGGGGAGCAGTGAAGGTCTCATCTCCGTAAACCTCCTTCTGTCGTGTCGACCAAATCACGCCTCTCATAACAGCTAGCAAACACAGAAAAACATAACGTACCTGAAGGTCGCGTGCAACTCGAAGTTTACGAGAGGCGTCCCTCAACCCACGAACATTCAAAGTAGCTAACCTTAAAGCCATTGTGATTTATCTAGTGTTGGGTATCCTTAACAAACATGGACGGTGCCAAACACCGACAGCTGTCCCCAATGATCCAGAGGTCATCTCATTAGTGACGGCCCCATCAGGGGACAGACCACCGATGTCTAGAGGAAATGTTAACTTAATCGCTCTATAAAGTGAAGGGTGGATTTTTATGGGAACCCGTCCAACACAAAGTTTCTCCATTTTAAGTATGTCAGAGTCGCTAAAAAAGGCTGGAGGAGTGATATTAAAAGCGGAGTTTGCTTCCTCCAGCATAGTCAAAACTCCTTTGGCCTCTTCACGACTTCTGACCACAGTTAAAAGTCTTTTGGCATTAGGAAAATTTTCTGGGTTTGTAATGTCCAGTTTGCTTATCTGCTTCACCGCGTAGAGGTTTCGGTAGTCTTTTCTAACGTGATTTTTGGATATGGTCTCTATATTAGCCGTGATCTTACACACGTCTTTGCCCTGAAAAAAAGGGGGTCTTTTCTTTTTCTGGTCTTTTTCCACGGAGGGACTTCTTTGTCTTTTCTTTTCAGAAGTAGAAGGGCGAGGTGATGGAGGGGGCATGTCAATTTTCATAGGGGAAGCGGGAGGGGAGTTTTGGGGTGTATGGTTGGGGGAGCAGAATGGAGACGGTTTAGGGGACGGTTTAGGGGTCTTTTTGGATGGGGAGCCTAGGGTTGTCAACTTTGGGTCTCTTTTTGGTACGTTTGCGAGAGAGAGGGGTGGCGCTTTACGGGGTGATCTTTTCTCTTTTGGAGGAGGGGCAGGCTTTTCGGGGAAGAGAGAGTCGGGAAAATCTAATATTTTTTCTTTTTTCTTCTCGCTTTGCTTGCGCTTTTCATCAAGCGAGTCCTTTATTTTTAGCAGGGCCTTAAACTTGTTGCCCCCCGGGTCTTTACTGGTCCTAATGTCTAGTATCTGCTCTTTGGTCAGTTTATCCGCGTACGTTTTACGAGGCGATTTAGAAAACGGTACCAGCGTCCATTCTCTCTTTTTAGGTGATTCCATCTCAGAGTTGAATTTTTTTTCGAATTCTTCTGTTGTGATTTCTTCAATCACTTCAATTTTTTTGCTTGTGTTTGGCGTTCTAGCCTCAGGTTCGAGGTGCCCAACAATCACCTCTTTAGGGTTTGTTGTGTTTGTCACATTTGTTTTGGTCTTTTTCGGACATGTGTAGGTTAAGTGACCTACTTCACTACAAATCCAGCAGGTCGGCCTCCTCCCTGTGACCACAATGGGGAGTTTTTCAGCTCCAACTTCCAGGAAGTAGGGTATTTCGAGGAAAGCTTCTTGGTTTAAAAGGATGTCGAAGGACCAGACTCCGTTGTACTGGTCCACCTCTATACCAGTAATATCACCGAATTTCAGGAGGTAGGCAGCTAGATATTCACCTGGGACCGCCCCTGGCACTTCGAAAATCGAAACAGTCGTTCTCCTCCGTCCTAGGTACTCAATTCTTAATACGTAATCTTGTGTGATAATTTCCTTTTTGGTTAGTGCGACGCATTCTTCTTCTGTTTTAAACAGGGCGGCCCAGGTATTGTAGCCTCTGCTTTTCGTTACACGTTCCGGACGCATTCCTGCTGTTGCCAGTAATTTAGTTACAGTTTCCTTTGTTGACCTGATCAATTTTTTTGTCTTGCGATCTACCACAAAAAGTGAGATCGTTTTCTTGGCAAATTCCTGTAGCCGTGGTGCTTCTAACGTAACTCCTGTTTCTGTAACATATTGCAAACATTTCCTTGCTTCCGTTAAAAAGTTATTAACGTCTATTTTAACTTTAGGTGGTTTTGCCCACCCATTCTTTTGTTCGCCACTTTTGTCCTCTTCCGACGGCACGATGCTGGCGAACGCCATGGCCGACGGGTTAGCGAGGGAAAAAAAAAAATTAAAAAAAAAAATAAGGTAAAAGTCCCGTTCAAAAATAACAGCAGGAAAATAACAACTTTGACAAATAAAACAAATTTAACACGCGCAGGAAAAAAAAACAACGTGACGATAAAGACTCCGGGAGCTCTGGCGTTTAATGCACGGATAGGATCATAAGGTTTATAGTTTATATAATTGATAGAACAGTCCATTTGGAGGGTGATTCCCCCACCACAATATGTTGTAGACTATTTCAATTAAATATAATACAGCCATTGCCACCATATTTTCTTCATCTAACATTTTCAATCTTATTAATTTTACTCGTCTTTCTGAATAAAGATTTTTTTTTTATTACATTTTCACCCCAAACATGGCAAATTGCCACTTTGGTGTAGGGGGCTACTATCAGGAGCAACAACTACTGGGGTACTATGTAGGGATTTGGGCAGCAAGGTGTCGGTTCACGTTACACTTGAACTTCTGCACGTCAGTACTGTTGGGGAAGCAGGGACCTGGAATGGAATTCCAGAGTCTTGCGGTTCTGGGGAAGAAACTATTGGAGTAAAAAGATCTTTTACATCTAGGGATCTCTACAGTGTGGGGGTGGGATTTGGTAGCCTGTCGGGTTTGTCGAGGGTGCTCGCGTCGTGGGGGCACAAGTGTTTGCAGTTCGTCAGAGCATTCACCACTAAAATACTTGTAGAAAAGGCAGAGGGATGCAACATTTCGTCGATGGGACAGAGGCTGAAGCTTAGATGTCAGTTCAGGGCCTATCAGGTTTGCGACTCTCTTTTGAACCTTGTCAAGGAGCGAGAGACTAGTAGCAGATGCACCAGCCCAGATGTGGCAGCAATACTCCATACATGGGCGAATGGTGGCCTTATAGAGGTACAGGATACTTTCGGGTGTTAGTAGTTTTCTAGCACGGTAGAGAGAGAGCCTCCCTTTCTTGCAGCGGCCCTGGCAATGCCTTCAATGTAATTGTTCCAACTCATGTTTCCTGTGAACGTTAGGCCAAGGAGTTTGAAAGATGGACTCTCAGATAAAGAGTCGTTCGCCATTGCTATGGGTGGTAGAGAGGGTTTTTTGTAATTATTGAATGAAACTAGTTTAGTATTGGCAGCATTGAACGCGACCAACCACTTTTGTCACCATTCCACTACAGATTGGAGGTCTTCCTCTAGTGTTTCTGCCATTTCTTTAGAAATGTGTTCATTCGTCTTCCTGTCGTGTCTGCCATAGAGTGTAGTGTCATCAGCATATATACCCATCTCAGATTCATTGATTATACGCTTTGTTTGGATTAAATTAAAAGATAATAACCAAATTAAAAGACGATTCTTATCAATTCGTTTTTCAGATACGATATCTCTGATAAATAATTGTATTTCTAATTACATTTACACGATGCTAAAGTTTTTATTTCCCGAACATATAGTCTGAATATTTAAGGAGTTCAAATAATAAAAAAGCCAATTCTCATCGAACAAATAATATAAGCTTACACAAAAATAGCTTTAGATAAACTATCATGTATGCATATGTCTATGTGAGTATATATATATATATATATATATATATATATATATATATATATATATATATATATATATATATATATATACTAGCATGGGCGCCCCGCGTTGCCCGGGTGTTTGGATGTGTATGCTGAGCAAAAAAAAAAAAAAAAGTGGTAGTAGGAAGGCAGGCTCGAACCACAACCGCAAAGGAGGAAAAGAACGGAGTAAAACCTAACGTTTATGCTGTTACGACCACCGCCAAACCGGAAGCGACATTTTAAAAAATTAAGGCTAGATAATATAAAGGAGATATAACTTTCAAAAATATCGGCGAAAAAAGTTACCCCCCCTGTAGAAAAGTGCCTAGTTGAAGGGGAAGATATTAATGTTTTTAGACAATTTTTCGATATTTGTCGTATGAAATATGGAACTTTAAAACGATACTGATCTTGAAAAAATCCGTCGCCTCTATTGAAAGTTGAAGGCAGACATGCAAACAGACATACATACATACAGTTACATATTGGTAACTAAAGATTTTCGACCCAAACTGATAAAAATGCTTGCCCTATCTCTGAATACACTTTATGTAAAATTTCAAATGTTTAGACCAGAAATTGTGTGAATAATTTGGTATAGACCGCAGACGTCAATTTTTTTTAAAATTTGACCCCTATTATGTCCCCTTAAAATTTATAGTTTCGGGCTCAAATCACTTTATTAAGTTAGATCCAGGTTCAAGGAACCTATATCTAAAATTTCAAGTGTCTAGACCCAAAATTGTCGGAGGAGTTTGGTAGAGTTCTTAAAGGTCAAATCGTTGAAATTTGACCCCTTAACAGCCAAATTTCTGGCTGACACCCGTCACATCGATTTTCCCAAATCTCAGTACCCGGTATTTCAAATTTCGAGTCTATAGACTAAAAATTGACAGAGTTATTGCGTAGGGAAATGTACACAGACAAACAGACAGACAGACAGACACGTTCACCTTTATATATATATATGTATATATATATATATATATATATATATATATATATATATATATATATATATATATATATATATACTATGCTTGTATAATTTTCGATTCGTACATGTTAATTCATTAAAAAATCTGTGTATAGGAGAATGTCATGTGTACAAACATTACTGACAAATATGTGCATACATTTTCTGCAGTACCTGATTTCGGGGACGTTACTACATCATACAATCGTGTTTACCTGAGACCAAACTCCACAATACAAAAGTATTTGTAAACACCAGTTTTATCTAACTAAACTAAAAAAAGACAACAGGCAACAAAAAGACAGCATACGTAGAGCATTGGTTAAGACAAATAGAAAGCATAGGTGCACAGAAGTGCGACGTAAAAAGAATATATGTCTTCGTTATAAATTTGTCTTATTTATGTGTGTGTGTTGGTTATAAATTTGAACGTCTTCTTTATTTATGTTAATGAAGATTGTTTGGCTATTTTGTCTCTATATTTATATACTATTTGGAATCATTGGATTTGATCATAACGACACCTAATGTAAAATATTGTAGACTCTAGTTATCTCTCTATAATATACATCAACATTTTAATATTGTTCAATCACCTTTTCAGATAAATAAAGACATAGCAGTAGTATCAAAGTACATTTCGATAATACCAGCGACAAATATACACACATATTTAGGCGTATAAAACACAATTAAAATACATGCTTCCATACATTATTGTGCGTTTATAGCAACATATACAAATATACTTATCTAGATATCTGTATTTATATATATATACATATATATATATACATATATATATACATATATATATATATATATATATATACAATGTATGTCTCTAAACTCATACACACATGCCCATACCCATACGTATATAGAAATTAAAATATATCTATACCTATATACGCATATTCATATAAGCACATGGACACAACGTAACTATGAATTCCCACACATATATACATATACACATAAATACATGCATACAGACATACACCACAAGCATGAACATCTTTCAGCATTTCGACAATTGTATATGCATGCATTTCGGTTAATATATTGATCAATATATTGATCAAGTAATCTTATTTTCTTAATATTATGTTTATAAATACAGATCAATAATCTATATGGACTAACCGATTTTCATATATTACTATCTAACCCTCTCCCTTTCTCTCTCTCTCTCTCTCTCTCTCTATATATATATATATGTGTGTGTGTGTGTGTGTGTGTGTGTGTGTGTGTGTGTGTGTGTATTTATATATATATATATATTTTTTTTTTTTATATTTTGTGTACAGAAAGTTGTTAGTTGAGACGAATATTGGCTGAAGAGAGCTTGATAAGGATACCTTAAACGGGCCTTATTATCGGGCTTGAAACCGACGGTACCAATGACCTGTCTCAACTAACAACTTTCTGTACACAAAATATGAGCACGCTCTTAAAATTTGGATTTTCCTTTTAATTGAGCACTCTGCTGGAATTCTTTTTCCAAAAAAAAACTAATCAAATTATATATATATATATATGTAGAGAAAATAAAAAAGGAACAAACCGTATTATGTTTTCACCAAAGTTTCGTCTTTATTTCGAGACTTCCTCGAAATAAAGACGAAACGTTGGTGAACACATAATACGGTTTGTTCCTTTTTTATTTTCTTTATTTTGTCGGAATACTATTTCCATTATTTTCATCATATATATATGTATGTATATATATATATATATATATATATATATATATATATGGTTATCTCTATTGCTCTGTATATACATACGCAGACACAAATATATGTTTATTCACACAAATGTATACACATATCCACTATAGATTTATACATAAACACAATAATACTGCTTATCTTTACCAATAATATCTATATTTATTATATAAATAATGTTATTTTTTTATCCAAAACTTTCTATAAATGTATACACATTATTATCTGTCATTTGCGTATTCAAAAGTGTAGAACGCATGTATACATTCTCGTATAACCAAGTATAAGCATTGATATACAATTAGGACGAAAAATTCCCGCTCAGCGAGTTCGACCCACATTTTTAAAACAATACATGTTTCAGATGTTGACGTCATCTAAAAAACATAATAGACATGTGAAGCGATCTCAATAGGGGGACACGAGAGGGAGTGCTAGACAACACGTTCCTTTCCACAGACTACAGTCCCCGACACGCAAGCCATCAAACTTGTACAAAATCTGGCACTTAAATACCGAATAGTTATAGTTTGATTAAACAGAATATGGTTTACTAAAAATAGTGGTTCAAACTCGCTGACTGAGGATTATACGTCTAATAAAACTTTCATTGATATCATTGCCAGACCTTCCATTCAGACTTGTGACCTATTTTATTTGGCGTCATTTTCTGAGATCTGAATTGTTCAATAGCATATAAACCCATACAAATACATATTCACACACAAAAACGAAATATGTATGTTGATAATAGGTGTTAGACTAAATCCGAAAAAAATTATATTGTAATTACTTTCGAAAGAATATACTATTTTTTGCCAATATATATTAGCTAGTACATTACTCTATCTATGTACACCTGGTTGCATTTTCAAATTATTTTTATATATACAGAACTTGCAGTAACATTTACCGTTTCGCGTTATAGATTGTTAACTTTGATTAATACATAAATTTAAAAACATATTGCTAATTCTAATTTACTTTTTTTTTTTTTTAATTTTTTCGATTTTATAACATGCAATACGGACATATGATTTATTATTATTAGATTTGCATAATATATATATGTATATATATGTATATGCATATATATATGTATATATATATATATATATATATATATATTTAAAGAGCCAAAGAGAATTTTCACATTTTACATTTTAAATAATTATTACATATGTATCCTAAAACTTGAATAATTTAATATACGTGTAAAGTTTGTAAACTTCTATATATACGTAAACGTATAAATATATATATATATATATATATATATATATATATATATTTATTTATACTTATATGTATAATAATATATATACATGTATATGTATATATATATATATATATATATATATATATATATACTAGCAGATACGCTCGGCTTCGCTCGAGCCCTATCTACTCTTCATAAGGTTATTTACATCTGTATATATAAAAAAAGTTTGATTATGTAAAGTAACACCTTTGTGTATAATAGTCTTTCTTAAATACCGTAGAGAAAAGACAGACATACATTTGCATTTTTATAGATATATAGATAGATGGATTGGATGCAATATGTAGTAATGATTTAAAAAGTATAAAAACAGGCTCGTGCGCCACCACCGAGAATCGAAACCAAAACGTTCAGCTCACGATGTATTTTCCTCTGCCGTCAATGACTGGGCTATGAAACCTATTTGCTGCAAGGCTAAAAATGAAAAGATGAACCAATAGCTACTACGTTACGCATTCGTAATTCCGGCATTCGCCTTCAACTGGCAAATTTCTTTCTTTTGTTTTAATTTTCAGATGTTGGGCCGATTCTGCCGGGTAAAACACAAATATACAGTTTCGCATGGATTCAAATACCTTATATATGAAATTTCCTGTCTGTAGACAAACACTTTAAGAGGAGTTTGGTAGGCAAAATTTGTGAAACAAACCTATATACATATGCATGAATATATATGAAACCAATTTTGTGTTTACTATAAACGTTTTACGCAAATATTACGCAAGTATAAATCAAGTAGAATATCTGCATGAATATATTTACAGTTAATAGTTAACTAAAGATGATTATTCCATTAGAAAAACGAAGCTACTAATAGAGAACTAATCAAATGAATTTTTAAAGAATATGCAAATTAGCTACATTATTTGCAAGTGAGTGCAATACCACAACCCATGAATAAGAATATTGTATTTTATTTTAAATAAAATAAAAAAGAGGGTTTTTTTAATATGAATACCAATACACACAAAAGAAAAACGTGTAAAGATATATATATATATATATATATATATATATATATATATATATATATATATACTTATATATACTTATATGTATATATGATAAGTGTGAACATATTTCTCCGGAAATATACTGAGATAAAAAAGAAACTAACAACCAATTCACACCTCCAGCAACGTTGCATATTTATTGTAAGGCTCAGTGTGACTTAATGAATCCAAGAAAATAAACACCAGTACAATATTTAAAAATAAACTATTTGTCATGAGAAGTATATATTTTAATTATGTTTACAGTTGCAAATCTGATAGGCCCTAAACTGGCATCTAAACTTCAGCCTCTGTCCCATCGTCGAAACGTTGCATCCCTCTGCCTGTTCTACAAGTATTATAATGGTGAATGCTCTGAAGAACTGCAAGCACTTGTGTCCCCACGACGTGAACACCCTCGACAGACCCGACAAGCTGCAAAATCCCACCCCCACACTGTACAGATCCCTAGATGTAAAAGATCTTTCTACTCCAGTAGTTTCTTCCCCAGAACTGCTAGACTTTGGAATTCCATTCCAGGTCACTGCTTCCCCAACTGTACTGACATGCATAAGTTCAAGTGCAACGTGAACCAACATCTCGCTGCCCTAATCCCTACATAGTACCCCAGTAGATGTTTCCCCTGATAGTAGCCCCCTACACCAAAATGGCAATGTGCCTTGTTTGGGGTTAAAATGTAATAAAAAAAAATTCTTTTTGAAAAAAACACGCATAGATAACTGTGGAAAAACATATAAGACTTAGGTAGACCTTCCATAATTTTTCCTGTGAAACAGAAACCAATAAATCATTTGTTTTCCAAATTTACTTTTTATGAAATCCAATAATAAATTATCCTTCAAATTATTTTTTTTCTAATTAACTCTATGAAAATATATATCATATTTTAAAGCATTTTCGACTGGGCAATGGCAAATGCTCTCTCTAGTCTATTATATCATCTCAGATACCTTGCCAATTGTGTGATAGTATGTTAGCTAAAACATTAATTATTCGCATCAAACAGTCATTAACCTACTACCATTAGAAATTGCAATCTCTCGTCCACATGTCAGTAATTATTAGAAAAAATGCCAATTATTTCTATTTGAGATTAAGTTTTCTATGAAAAAAATCTTAGTTTTATGTTCTGTGTATATCGCACATGCGCAAACGGTCAGTTTCTTCTTTTATTTAAAATAATACATAGATTTGCAGTGTCTTCTTTTTCTTATCTGTTGTGTGTCCGTTTACAAACTTACCTTTTGCAAGTTCGCTCCCATAACGCAGCATTTTTATAATAACCATTTCTCCCTCTTATTTCGTTTTAAATTCTCAACTGTCATACACGTTTTTTCTTTCTTAACTTTAAAAACTCCTCGTCGTTTTTTTACGGCGATTACGTTTAAGTATCTTCACTGTCTTTTTGTTGTTCGTTAAGTTTGTTTCTTCTACATTTTACCATTCTTAACTATACGGAACTTTTAAAACTGGGGCAGTTTTTAACAAATTTCTTAAAACCACTGAACAATCACGTTCAAAACAGTGCTAGCTACATGTTCATGTTTATATCTCTGCTACCGTTTGTCTTTCTGTCATATTTTTGCTTACAAATTTTGCTTTCGGTTTCATTTCTTGCCGGTGGCACCCAAGTGCAGTTACTTTCTTTAATTGACCCTATTAATCAAAATATCATAATAAATTGTATTTTATGATCGCCTACCTTCCGCTAGACTAATAGAAGTTTTGTTAATCGATTGTTTTATTAATAGATCAAAAGAAATCTGAAATATATAATCCAGCCAAAATGGAAACTAACTTATGAACATTATTCTATAACCTTTGGAATTTAAAAGTAATCCCGTACAAAACCCCAATAAAAATAATTTTACAAAACTGATGAACATGCTATTATAAATATGCAATATACATTCTTCAAAATATTATAAGTAAAAGGAATTATGTTTTTATGAATATAGAACTTATATAGTAAATGTCTATAAATATAAAGTTGAGTTTTTATTCGCTCTGACAATAATATTAAAAGCGTACATTTTCTGTTACAACATGATTAAAGCGAAATTCTTTATATAATTTTTAAGTAATAAAGAAGCCGTCACAGCATATGTGTTTTCTAACTTGTATATTGATTTAGAAATAATTTATTTCTTATTTTTCTTTTTGATTGCTGATCAGATGATTTGTTTTATTGCATTTTTACCCGAAATTCTTTTACGTTAATAAAAATATTTCTTGCGGAAGTTTTAGTTCTGACTTAAAATCATGTATTTTTATATAAGTAATCGCTATAATACCTTTAATTTAAATATAATTTTAAAAAGATAAAAACGCTGTATCTAAATGTTGGAAGTACACTCGTATGAAATAAATTATAGATTTTCAGAAGGTTTAATACAAAATAGCAAAAAGGAAATTCACATAATTTTCTAGTTTCAATTGAAGCTAGGCCGAAAAGCCTCTGAAACAGCTATCGATATTAATGAAGCGTTTTGTCCGGTTTCACTATTATTTCAATTAGTGAGGAACCAATTTATCACGGCTTTTGTCTTTCACACGTCTTCCTAGTTGTTGAAATTCTCAATACAGGTTACATCTAATTAAAAAGCAAGCTCTCACGTACTTGTGGGTGGATCGGGTTAGACTAAGGCTCTTAATCGATAGTTGTTAATTATCTTAAAGAAAGAAATTTCTTAAAGTACAATTGTGCTGTGCGTTCAGTAGTGGGGCTAGGCGATGGTGCCCCATGTGAACGATGTCCGGCCTACCCTAAATACGAAACAGTTGGCAAGTAGTGATAATGGCGAATCATCCAACGATGACCAGTGTATTCGGCCTATACTCCCGTGATAGTACGACTGCGAACCCCAACGCTGATGTTGAAAAAATCAGCATCCCTTCTGAGAGTTCCGATAAAGATGAAGAAGTCTAGCCTCTGCAAACCCTAACGCCGATGACATAGTTCCGACGCTCATCTGAGAGTTCAAATGAAGATGAAGTAGCCCAAACAATTTCCCTTCGTAGAGGTGGCCGCAACAAACGACCAATTCCACAATGCCACATATGTGATCTGAAGAGGAGGTGGAAATTTAGATTTGAATGTAATAGTCAAAGAAGCACGCGCCCACGAGTGTGTTCGTTGTGTGCCTATAGGAGTTGCCTTCAGGTTAGATCTGAGCGAAGTAGAGACTAAATATGGCGGTTGCGGCTTTATAAGGTGTGGAATCGCACGAGATCACATCGCCCACTGCACAGATATGCAAATGAAATAGTCATTGTTTTTAAATAATAGGCCTGCTCGTATAGATGACGGGGGAAGACGCGTGCTTGAATTTGAGAAAGAAGGTTGTGAGGAGAAAATACCGTAATGGATTCTATACGTGAACATTATCTGTTTTGTTTTTTTATTCTCCCAAAATATCAGTCCATTAAACATTAAAAACACTGCTTCATTTGCTATACGCTATAGACCTTTCACCTAAGCATTGCCACTTTTTATCATCTCGACAACGTTCGTCGTGAAAAATGCTTTGAAGACCAAGGTATGGGAGGTCAGAGCGGTAGCTGTAGATATATCTAAGGCTTTTGACAGGGTATGGCACAAGGGTCTCCTCAGGAAAATTAAATCATACGGTATTACTGGTAGAATACTTAGCATAATTAAATCCTTCTTAGATAAGAGAAAAATCCAGGTTGTCCTCGACGGTCGAACATCTAAACAGTGTGATATAAATGCGGGAGTGCCTCAGGGGTCTATTCTTGGACCTCTACTGTTCCTGATATTTATTAATGACCTCCCCGACAAAACTGCCTCTGAGATGGGTATATATGCTGATGACACCACACTCTATAACAGGCATGTCAGGAAAACAAATGAACACATATCTAAAGAAATGGTAAAAACACTAGAGGATGACCTCCAATCTGTAGTGGAATGGGGACATAAATGGATGGTCACATTCAATGTTGCCAAGACCAAACTGGTTTCCTTCAATAACTACAAGAAACCTTCTCTGCAACCCATAGCAAGGCCAGTGACTCCCTGTCGGAGAGTACACCTTTCAAACTGCTTGGCCTTATGTACACAGGAAACATGAGCTGGAACAATTATATTGAAAACATTGCCAGGGCCACTGCAAAAAAGATAGGCTCTCTCTCCCGTGCTAGAAAACTACTGACACCTGAACGTATCCTATATCTCTATAAGGCCACCATTCGCCCATGTATGGAGTATTGTTGTCACATCTGGGCTGGTGGGTCTACTACTAGACTCTCGCTTCTAGACAAGGTTCAAAAAAGAGTCGCCAATATGATAGGCCCTGAACTGGTATCTAAGCTTCAACTTCTGTCCCATCGACGAAACGTTGCATCCCTCTGCTTGTTCTACAAGTATTTTAGTGGTGAATGATCTGACGAACTGCAAACACTTGTGCCCCCACGACGCAGACACCCTCGACAAACTCGACAGGCAGCTAAATCCCACCCCCACACAGTAGAGATCCCTAGTACTCCAGTAGTTTCTTCCCCAGAACCGCTAGACTCTGGAATTCCATTCCAGGATACTGCTTCCCTAACTGTACTGACATGCAGAAGTTCAAGTGCAACGATAACCGACATCTTGCTGCCCAAATCCCTACATAGTGCCCCAGTACTTGCTGCCCCTGATAGTAGCCCCCTACACCTGAGTGGTAATGTGCCTTGTTTGGGGTGAAAATGTAATTAAAAAAAATGATATACAACCGTCTTCATGGATTTCATCCACAACACTACCTAGGGTTTTTACTAACTTGCATAAATACACATTTTGAGGGGTTAGTGAAAGTGTACTGATTCTGATGGTACTAATTTCGATCAATAAATTTTTGTTTCAACTGAAGTATCTTCATCTGAATTTAAAAGTTTAAAAAAACAACGAGTTTCTTATCAACCTGATATTATGCATAGATTTTTTTTTAAATTGTGCATATTAACCTGAAATTTTATATGAAAACGTTCTAGCGCACGCATATATATATATATATATATATATATATATATATATATAATCTTCTCGCAAATCTAGATAACAAAATCTAAAATGGTAACTGATATGTATTTTCACATGCGTTGCAATTGTTTCGTAACCATTTCGAAAATGTTAAATCATTACAGCATATTTCCAAATAGCTCTTCTGCAGACGGCAAATGCATTATATATACATATATAAATGTATTCATAGTCTCTATTTTTCAGTAAACATAGACTAAATAATATGCTTAAAAGGTTTTCGAAGTAATTGATACGAACTTCTCCTCACAAAATTGATTAAGTAAATTAATTCATAACAACAAAGTAAAACTTTTATTCTCAAGAGCTTTCAATCTTCAATGTATACATATGTTCAATATATATAATAGGTTCTAATAATGGTAAAATAAACAAAACAATAAATAGGAGTGAGTAAGCTGAACACAATTTGCTGAGAAAGTGTAACTTTTGAATGCCTAAGGATTGTCCATTAGAAGGAAATTGCTATATTATAAAAAGTATATATATATTATTAAATTTGGGTTACTAATAGTTTAATCATATACATAGGGAGCACTGTATATTTTAAGGACATATACTGAAATCATGTTTATCATTTAAAATTGAACAAGAGAATGCATTAAACGGGTTGAGAATAAGGATAGATAATAATTGATCGAAATAAGAAGAGGAAATAACTGCACTAGGAAATTGGGTTCGGGGAATAAGGAGGAATAGAAAAGAATTTGAATGAAAATGGTCAGTAGTAGATAAAGCTAGATAATTTAACCCGAGTAAATCAAAAATATATATCTAGGTTTCCTTCAGGCATCCAACATACTAAATTTTAAATAGTGTTTTAGTTCCTGCTATGCACTATTCGGTGTCTTCATAGATACATGTTCAGCAGTATACTGTTCATAGTGGCAGGTAGTTTTATTATGGCTTTCCAATCAGCCGTTTAATAATACCTTATCGTTTTGAGCAATGAATTCTCACCTTTGGGTTCGGATTTGAATGCAATGTCTAATGTTACCACTAGGTGGTCTGCTTTTCCGGATGGACTTGTGACAATCGTTACACAATACTCAGATAGTGTTGTAAGGAATAGGTCTAGAATTGAAGCTTGTTGGTTGTCACCATATGGGAAATCGGTTAGGGACATTACTTTACATTATAGCTATACGTAGAACGTCCAGTTGCATCTGTGTGAGAAAAAAGCCAAGTCTGATGGTGGGCATTAAAGACACCAAGCACATTAATTTGGGAGTTGCTATCTATGGAGAGTGTTACATCTGTACCATAAGAGGTATAATGGATTAGAGTACCGTCCTGACTTTTAGGAGGACGGTAGAGGAAATATAAGTAAGTAACGTAGTCGAAAACACATAATGGTCTAGTTATGCGGTTGATGACATGCCTCTCTTGTTAAGGAAAGGGTGCTTCGAAAATAAACTCCGAGTCCGTGCATATATCTCTCCGAGAAGTTACGGCAGATTGCGAGATATCCTGTCATGTTTAGTTAGTTAAAGTGTAATGAGGAGGGTAGGCTTGTTTCGCTAAATGCTAAGATACCCGGTGATTTTACTAAGAGGTAAAACTTCATTATCTAGATTACTTCTAACCCTACCCATATTTATGAATTCGATCCTTAAATTAGAAGGTGAATGTGTTTTGTTTGGGTAGTTTTTTGGTTTAATCGTATGTGTAGGGGTTGTTATTTTATTTTGTTACGTTTTATTTAATTTAGATTGGGAAGAGAGGGTTAGGCAAATCGGGCCAGTTTTGAGCCAGGTATACACATAAACCAAGCCCATTGTTGTGAGTTTAGAGCGCTAGTGCGCATGCGCACCAGATGTTTACAAATAGAACGAAATTGGCGCCTTTTCCCAGCTTAGTCGTTCGTTACCGACCATGTTGTTGGACCTGCTGAATTTTATGTTGATTAAAACCTTTCTAATATCTTAAAAGGTCTTTATTTTTCATTACAATTTATTCAACATAAAATTAAAAATTAACAGCAACAATGGATGCTATACTGAGAACTGGTAAATTCGAAGGATCGTCAGATACAACCGCTGACGAATGGAATCATTGGTATCGTACCCTCATCAACTGCATCGACTCTCTTACAGTCGCTCATCCTCAAAAAAAACTGCATCGACCCTCTCACAGTCGCTCATCCTCAAAATCCTCCGAATAAGTAAAGTGTTCTGATTAATTTCATCTCATCGAAAGTCTATTCTCTTATATCTCACTGTTCAACATTCGAGAGGGCTATTAGCATCCTTCAAGCAACCTATGTAAAACCGGTAAATTCTGTGTTTGCTCGTCACCTTCTCGCCACTAGGAAACAAAATGAAGGTGAATCTATTGATCAGTTTCTCCTAAAACTAAATAATCTTTCTAAGGATTGTAAATTTGAAGATGTTACTGGCTCTCAACATGCGGAGCTAGCGATACGTGACGCATTTATCACAGGTCTCACTTCCTCAACTATTAGGCAGAGATTACTTGAAAGTTTTGAAATTAACCTAGATCATGCTGTAGCAACTGCATGAAGTCTAGAAATGGTCCAACATAATGCAGCAGCTTATTACACATCAATTGTAGCAAAGGCATCTATGCATGCAGATGAATCTGAAAATAACTCTAGTTTGGAACTAACTAATGAATGTGCTGCTGTTTCCAGAAATAATCAGGCGACTCACTTCGCCAGATGCCAATTCTGTGGACGATAAAATCATTCTCGAAATATTTGCCCAGCTCAGAATGCTGACTGGCTGTAATGTGGAAAGAGAGGCCACTTCTCTAAAGTCTGCCGATCTAAAATAAAACAAACAACTTATAATACCAGGACTAGTTCTGCATATATTGCCCCACTGCGTCATCCCAATGCACTCCATGCACACAATATTCTGTAGTAAATGCAACAATTAATAGTACCTGTTTGAAAGCTATGGTAGACAGTGGAAGCACTCATAACTTTATACGAATGAACATCGTGAGATCACTCGGCCTTAGTATATTACCTTCTAATGATACGGTAAGCATGGCTTCCTCGAATCTCACGGACACTGTGTTGCGTCCATCGCTGTTAATGGAAAAATTTACACTAATATGCGTCTATCTATCCTTCCCAACTTGTGTGCTCCAATTAAACTAGGACAAGAGTTCATGCAATTGCATAACCGGGTGGAATTCCGTTATAACGGAAAGATACCATCTTTACAGATTTGTAACGTCACTCAGATGAAAATCGAGCCACCGTCTCTTTTTGCTAATTTAGCAAAGAATTGTAAACCCATCGCAACAAAAAGCAGAAACTACTGAGCATCGGACTGCGAATTTATCCAGAATGAGATACAAAAATTATTAAAAGAAGGTATCATAATCAAATCGAATTCCCCATGGAGAGCCCAAGTACAAGTAACTAAAAATGAAAGACATAAGCGTTGCATGGTCGTTGACTATTCTGCAACTATAAATCGGTGTACACTTTTGGATGCTTTTCCGCTTCCCAAAATTTCGGATGTCATACGCCAACTATCACAGTACAAAATTTTCAATAAGTTGGGCCTGAAGTCTGCATATTATCAATGCCCTATGCGTAGAGACGAGAATATTTACACAGCATTTGAAACTGGCGGAGGACTATACGAGTTTTCTAGGTTACCTTTTGGGCTAACGAACACAGTAGCTGTGTTTCAACGTATTATGCATAATCTGATTCAAGAACATGAACTCCAAGGTACATTCACCTGCATTAATGACATTGTCATCGGAGGAAAAACTAATAAAAATTAAACGAAAATATGTAAGCTTTTAGAAAGGTTATCAACTGTCTTAAAATGTCAACTAAACCCTGTAAAATATGAATATGGTATAACCAAATTCAAGTTTCTAGGGCACTTATTGGAAAATGGAACAATCAGTCCTGATCCAGACAGACTTACACCACTAAAAGAATTACGGATTCCAGACTGCAGTAAGTCACTCAGGCGGGCTCTAGGTCTCTTCTCATACTATTCACCATGGATAGAGAATTTTTCAGATCGGATTTCACCTTTATTAAACATTACGTCCTTTCATATCACTGAGAAACTCAAAAATCAATTTCAAGCCATGCAAGATGAAATTTGTAAGGCTTCGGTTGCAGCCATTGAGGATGAAGTTCCTTTTACGATAGAAACTGATGTATCTGCTACAGCATTAGCAGCCTGCCTTTCCCAGAATGGACGTCCAGTAGCATATTTTTCCAGAACCCTAACGCAGTCAGAGCGTCGACATTCAGAAGTGGAACGTTAATCGGCAGCCATTGTAGAATCTGTGCGTAAATGGCGTGACCTCTTACTCGGTCGACACTTTACCATTATTACTGAACAACAGGCTGCATCATTTATGTTCAACACGCAGACACCAAATCGTATTAAAAACGATAAGCTGTTTCGGTGGAGACTTGAACTTTCAAACTATTCTTATGAGATAGTATATAGACCAGGTTCTCTTAATAACTCTGCAGATACCCTTTCTTGATCATGCTCTGCTTCGCGCTCATTATCAATAAAGGACCTGCACGCAGCACTTTGTCATCCTGGAGTAGCGAGACTCTATCACTTTGTGAGGCAGAAGAATCTACCATCCTCCATGGAAGATGCTAAGCGCACCTGCGCTGAATGTCAAATATGTGCTGAACTAAAACCAAGGTCCTTCAAACCCCCATCAGGTCGATTAATCCATTCTCGATCCCCCTTTGAACGTCTTTCAATAGATTTCATGGGACCGAAACCATCTACGAATAATCTCAAATACCTACTCGTGATTGTAGATGAATATTCACGCTATCCTTTTGTCTATCCATGTAAGGGCATATCAACAAAAACTGTTATAAATTGTCTCCAGAATTTATTTACCTTATCTACGTTTGTCTAGTCCGGGGGAGGGTATTACGAATGTAAATTCCAAGTCCGTGCATGTGTCTGTCAGAGTCCTTACGGCAGAGTGGGAGATATCCAGGCATCTTAAAGTGGTTAGAGGGGATGGAGGAGTGTAGGTTAGTCTCACTTAGTGCTAAGATATCCGGGGTAGTTTTTATACGAAATGCTTCAACATCAGCTAAATTAGTTCTAAGCCCACGGATATTTGTGAATGCAAGCCTCAAGGGAGTTCCAAGTTGAATTTGTTTGTCCCTAAGCCTGGTTTAAGCTTATTTTTAGATTGTACTGTTGTCATATTTTTAAGTGTTTCGGTTTAGGTAAGGGGGAGCTAAACAAGAGGTTATGCAGAGCATTAGACATGCATCACAAGTAGACCATCAGCTGACTTTTTCCAAAGGATTGTGGCCTCAGGAAAACCCACCGGGGATGAGTGCAGGGTCCATTTCCATGCGCGTCATGGCACTACAAACACACCGATATTATTAAACTGTTGATGGAGCAGCCGGTCTAAGCTCTACCAAAGAGTTAGAGCCTCTGTACTACCAGTCGGGAACAGCAGCCATGAACTGTCAATCCGGTACCCTCAACCCATTAGAAGAAGGTCAACCCAATCTAATTGCTCAGGTATATATCAAATATAAATAAAAATTTAAAAGAAGAAGATATAGACAGCTGGTAAAAAGCTCCAAACATAAAATTAAATAAATACATACATAAATAAATAAAAATAGAGTATTATTATTATTATTATTATTATTATTATTATTATTATTAATGTTATTATTATTATTGTTTAAGCAGTTTTCATGCTTTTATCCACTTATAGCTGCTGCTCTGCAAAGGGTTGTAGAGTCGGGAGTTATCCCTAGTTGGCTTGTGAAGGGAAGAACAACACTGATTAGGAAAGATCCTGCAAAAGGAACAGATGCAAATAATTATAGACCAATTACATGTCTGACATTTATGTGGACACTGTTGACTGGAATATTTGCGGAAATAATCCATGAACATCTAGAGAGTAATGATATTTTCCTGAGGAACAAAAGGGGTGCCGGAAAGGCTCGAGAGGTACTAAAGAGCAACTAATAATTGATAACACAATAATGCAGGATGCGAAGAAGAAGAAGAAGAAGAAGAAGAAGAAGAAGAAGAAGAAGAAGAAGAAGAAGAAGAGAAATCTGTGCGTAGCATGGCCGATTACAGAAAGGCTTATGACATGGTTCCTCATTCATGGATACCTGAACCACTATTGATGAAGGTTGCTGAGAATGTGGTAGGGCTTTTGGAGACAGGTATAGCTCAATAGAAACGGTGCTGACAGCAAACAGACAGGAGACGGGGTTGGTTGGCATTAAACGTGGGATATTTCAAGGAGATTCGTTGTCGCCACTTCTTTTTGTAACGATAATGATGTCACTGTATCATCCTCTTGAAGAGAGAAAAGCTGGGGTATAAATTTGGATAGCCTCAACGCCTGTTTATGGATTTGAAAATATTCGGTAGAAATGAAAAGGAAATGGAGAGAGTGGTATAACTTGTGGGGACATACTCACAAGACGTTGGAATAGAGTTTGTGATTAGTAAATGTGCGGTGCAGGTGAAGAAAAGAGGAGTAAAGGTTGATTCGAATGGAATAGTGCTGCCAAATAGAGAGATCATGAAAGAAATACAAGATATAGGATATAAGTAGTTGGGACTGTTGGAGGGTGTAGGCATCATGAAAAGAGAAATGAACGAAAAAGTCAGGAAGGAGTATCTTAGAAGAGTGAAACTAATTGCAAAGTCGAAACTGTATGGAGGAAATCTAATGAAAGCAGTAAATGCATGGGCAGTCAATGTTATGAGATAAAGTGCGGGAATTTTAGAATGACCTGACAAGGATTTACATGCCATGGATATCAACACAAGAAAAGTTTTAACAATGTTTGGTATATTTCACATTCGAAGTAGCATAACAAGGCTGTATCACAAGAGTAAAGGTGGTGGAAGAGGGTCGAAAAATATAAAAGATTGTGTTAGAACCGTTGAAGTACATGTGGTTAGAAGTGAAGAGTTGATGCTTAAGGTTGTGGCCAATGAAGTAGAGGTATGTGAGACAAAGTCTGATTATGTGAAACGTAGTGATAGAAAAAGGGCAGAGAAACTGCCTAGGAAGAATTTGCATGGACGGAAATGCGTATAAGGTTCTTACAGGATATAGCAGAAGTAAGTTATGAAAGATCATGGCAATGGCTTAGAGGTGGGTATCTGACTAAGAGTATTGAAGCTTTTGTTTGTGCAGCACAAGAGCGGGCATTAGGAGCACGATTGTTCAAATAAGTGGTTCTAGGAGAAGAAGTTGCTGCAGAATGCCGGATTTGTGGTAAGACCTCAGAGTCAATTGCGCACCTTGCAGCAGGGTATAGTGGACTTGCCCAGAGAGAGAGAGAGTACCGCAAAAGACACGGGACTCCGGATATATTGGGAGGTGTGTAAGTGGGTTGGCGTGAAGTGTTCTTGAAAATGGTTTGAGGAGGTGCCTGATGAAGTGAGAACAAGTGATTATAGCAAGATAGAGGTATGGTGGGACAAAAGTGTCATAACGCGAAGCAATTGGAACATAATCGTCTGGATTTGGTCGTCATTGACAAGGCCTCAAAAAAACTGGCAGATTGTAGACTTCTAAGTAACCGGTGACAGGAATGTGAGAGAGAATGAGAATGAGAAGTGGAGCAATTATGCTCCATTGGTCTTGGGGATAAGGCGTATACACGGGGTTAAACGCAAATAATCCCTGCCGTAGTAAGTACACTAGGAATAGTATCAAGTTATCTGGAAGGGGAATTGATAAAACTTCAAATCATCGATGTTTTGATCTTTGAAGTTCCTGGTTTGAAGCCGGGGTTAAGGGAAATCCTCTGTAAATTAATCCCACCCCTACCAGAGAGACTTTCATAACCGAAATCAGAATTATTATTATTATTATTATTATTATTATTATTATTATTATTATTATTATTATTATTATTATTATTATTTGCACACGAGCAGGCATTAAGGATACGACTGACCAAAAAAGTGTTTGTTTGGGAGGAAGCTGATACAGAATGCCGGATTTGTGATGGAGCCTCGAGGTTAATTGCGCACCTTACAGCAGGGTGTAGCGGATCAACGTTTAGTTTTAAATATGCAAAGGTAGAAATGACTTGCGGCGAGTTTAAATGGTATTTTAATCATAAATTGAATCCATGATGAAAAATTAAAATGGTGATGCACAACCGGGCTTGAACGGAGGATGATTCTATCTACAGTCTATCACTGAGCTATATTATCGGATGTCATTCTTTTATATTTGTTAAAATTTTATTATTGTCAGTGTAATGTGAAATATTTTCCTGTAAAAATTGTTTCTTTTTTATCAGATAAAAGACGATTTAAGGATTGGATTTGTTTTCGATTTTTTATACTTATTTAATGATTTTTTATACACAAAATATCTAAGAACACCGCCAGCCATATAACTCACCTTTGTCTGAAATGCGCAAAAGATAGACTCAGCTGTTTCGGAACCTATGAGGAAGGAACTCACCCAAACTAATTGATTTTATATATATAAATATGGTCTTTACTATTTTCTTAAGTTTTGACGAGATTCTTGTCCTTCTGGGGGTTTCCCCTAAATTTACCTTTTATTTTCTGTTGCTCGGAACTCTCAAATATTTGAAAGTGTAAAGTTCAACTGGTTCCCTACCCCATTTTTGTTCATTAGTTCAATACTTTCAGTGGCTTCTATTTTCCTTCTTATAATCCACAACATTCGCCTTTCAATACCGGATTCAATTCAGATTCTGGTTGTGCTTATTTTCCTCTTCTTATTTCCTTCTTTTTTCTACAAAAAGTTTCAAGTCATCCTTGTACCTTTCGTGGCTATTCTTTCACCTGTAGTAGTGAACTTGTATCTGACTTGACACGTGCTTAGTGTATTGTTATGGGTGACGGAATAATATTGGAAAATTGATATTTGCATTATTATCTCACCTATGTATTGCCCATCAGGTTTCAGTTTAAGTTATAATGTTCTCATTGAATTTTCTGTGAAGTCGATAATCTTACCTTGTGTTTTGTCCATTCTCAGACATTCCATTAAACACGCTTTTGTGACCGTCATACGAATTTTTCTAGTGGAGCATGCGACTGTTATATACTTTTTACTACTTTTTGCCCCTTCAGAATTCTTTGGCCTATGTATAATAATAGGCCATGTGTTCCTTTATTTCCTTTAACATTTTCTTTCTGTTTCTCAGGGCGTAGTCCGCGATTATGTGGAGAATCATTAATTTATTTCCTCAGTTATGCTTTTAGTATTTTCCATGTTATATTAAACATGTTGTAAGTATAGTTTTTTTTTTTTTTTTTTTTTTTTTTTTTACAAAGGCATCACCACATTATCAAGGCCCAGAGGCCACTCAAGGATAAGGGTTAAAGAGTGTACAGTAGAAGTTGGTCAATTTAGTAATCATTAGTAATGAAAATTTGGTAAATTTAATAACTTACACGGAACGGCTCATCAAGAACCTATTTACTTTAGACTTGAACAAAACCATATTGTAGTCAGCCGGAAAGCAGGAAAACGGAAGACAATTCCACAGGCGTGCAGTTCTAAGAAAGAAGCTTTGTTCATGGAATCTACGGTTAGGTTTAGGCACAGATAAAGAGTGGGGGAAATTATTGATAGTGTTTACAGCTAGACGAGTGTTTCTTGTGAAAGTTTGGCGAGGGGGGACCATAGATTGAAGCTCAGTTGAACACTTTCCATGAAAATAACGATACATCAGAGACAAACTCGCAACATCTCTTCTGTGAGATAGAGGTTGCAAGGAGGAGAAAAGGACATCTCCTACGAGGCTACGAAGTCTATTTTGAACTCTATCAAGGCAGGACAAGTTCTTTCTAGCAGCTCCTGCCCAGATGTGGCAACAGTATTCCATCCTTGGACGTACCTGGCTCTTATATAGATAGAGAATAGCATCAGCAGTGAGATATCTACTGGATCGATAGAAAGATCCCACCATTTTTCCAGCGGCCTTGGCAACAGATTTGATATATGTGTTCCATTTAAGATCAGGAGTAATGGTCAAGCCCAGAAGCTTGTCAAAACTTGAGGCCTCCTGAAGACGAGAGCCATTCATTTCAATTGATGACAAATGTGGATTAGAATGTTGATGATGTAAAGAGAGAAGCTTGGTTTTAGATGCATTAAAAGTAACCAGCCACTCCTTTCCCCATTGTACTACGTGCTCAAGATCAGAGGAGAGAGAATTGGAGAGAACTTGCTCGTTTACTGTCTTAGATGTGGTACCATAAATGGTAGTGTCGTCAGCATAAATGTCTACAAATGATGTAAGGATATGATTTGGAAGATCATTAATGTAGATCAGGAAAAGAGTTGGGCCCAGGATGGATCCCTGAGGGACACCGGCATTAATATTGTGAGCTTCTGATTTTTGCCCCTCAACTACTACTCTTATGAATCTATCAGAAAGAAATGATTTAATAATTGAGAAGACTTTTCCAGCTATACCATAGCTAGCGATCTTATGAAGTAAACCTTTATGCCATACCCTATCAAAGGCTTTATTTATATTATTTAGTTACTTGAGATATTTTCTTTTTATGAGTTATTTTGCGCCAGTGTGATTACGCCTTTGGTTATCCATTCTAGAACGTCATCGTTGTCGATATCTTTTCAGATTCGGAATCATTCTTTTATGTTTCGTTGTAAACTTCTTAAACCGATATGCAGATATTAAGTAGTAACCTGGTGCTCTCCAGTTTGCAATTTTCAATTTTATTCTAATATATTTTCATACAGATCTACTTATACATTAGAAACGTCGATTTAAAGAAACTGCATAGTGTGACCGAACTATTTGTGGTAATCTCAATATATATAATTAACGGTTATAATAGAATAACAGTACATATTTTATGATGCGAACAAACCCGGATAAAAGCCGGTATATTTGCTGACACGATTTATTTTGTTGGGGACGGTACAAAACTAACAAAATAACTTTAGTTTACGGATTTTGATTTGATAACAATACACAATAATATTGTTTGACAAGATAAACAATTGATTTCGAGAGAAGAGTATTGATAATTCCAGCAGGTGTATCTAACCCCGAGGTCAACGTCCAAGGACTCTCAGTGTGGTGATAAGGTCAATGGAAATTAACTTCGATGCGCGATTATGTACGAAACCAATCAGAAGATAATGAGCAATGCCGTAAAGATCCCTTCCCACTCATCCCCTTCATTATATAAGCTTCGGAACTTGCGGTTTTTTAATTTTTTTTTTAGTTAGGGGCCAATTGAGGGCAGCTGAGCATTAAAATTGGGAGAATTTAGCGTACAGCGAGCTGAACCCAAAACGAACATGCCCGCGTCTAAATTACGCCGACTTTGAGACGCTGCCGTTAATACTTCGTTTGTAAGCTGATTAACATTTTCATCACATATCGTATTTTGCATCAACAAAAAAGAGAATAGATTAGTACGTGGCGTGAAATTCCTCACTACTGACATATTTCCAAAAAAAAAAAGGCCCCCACCTACATCTACCTCTGAAGATTGTTTGTGATATCCTAGAAAGAAAAGAAAGAAAAAAGCCAAATAAACCTAATTGTGGGTATAAGCTTTCAATCTAAAACGTTTACGATATAGAAAAATGTATCTAGAATTATGGATGACCGTTTCATCAGATGATACGACATGCATAACTGTTGACATTGAAGTGATTTCGTTTTAACCGCATATACATTTATCTTGCGCAGAAGTATTATATTAGAACTAAGCGATATCGGTTGCAGACGATTTGACATATTTTGACTGTTTAATCTGAAATGATTTAATTTCAACTACCTTTACATTAATTATGTACTGTTGTATTATATTAGAACTGCGTAGGTTTATTAAAAAAGTATGGCAACTACTGGAGTTTTTAAGCATTGCTTCTCAGAAGGAGTTTGGGTTTCTATTAGATCGGGTGTTATATATTCGGACACATCTATCAGGGTGAATAAAAACCTCGACATTAGAAAGAGGGCTGTGAACCGCGGCTCAGCAGTAACAAACACAATGTGTCTTCCGTTCAACCTGTCTCTTTTGATTGTCGGATTTTCTTTTTTCCTAAACAAAATAATCTGAAACACTCATAAAACGCTGTCTCTATGTAGACGATCAGACTAAACAGCCGTGTCCTGGAAGTTGTTCTGGGTGACCAGAATAACCGTTGACTATTTGGGACATTTCATCATTGACGCGTGGGTTCCCAATGGGCCTTGTTTGTTTATACAATTTTATATATATATATATATATATATATATATATATATATATATACATGTGTGTGTGTATCTCTGTGCGTGTGTGTGCGTGTTATCATTTATATGCATATGTGAATTATTTGTCACTCAATTTCTCTCAACAAATTTGAACACACGTACGCTCCTATATCCAATTCTAAGCTTAAAAGAACAACAATAACATATCGTAGATATACGCATTCTTACATCATAACCGTCCTGTATACAAAGAAGAATATCTCTACGATGGCGCCAACATAACTAAAATGTGTGGCCCTAAACGTAAACTTCCCGCGTCCGCGCATTAAAAAAAAACGGAAGATAAAATAAGAATTCATGATCAAACATAATTTGATTTGTACGTTTACTGGTACACACTGCCGTGTTGTCTGTCATGCGAAAATGTTACTTATACGATTAAAATATATTCATCTATAATCTATACAAGTCCTTTCACTTTATCACAGTGTTGGAAAACGATCATTTCCCAAGATTCGGATTGCGAAATAAATTTTATCACAATGCTCTTGCCCGCGATTTTGCTACAATTATGTCTTGCTTATATTGTAATTATTTAAACAAGTGAAAGTGTTTTTATACATTACATTATTTAAAACTAATAAACACCGCATATATTTTCCAACCGGTTACCGGAATGTGTAAACTAAAAACAATCTGTTATTTTACCATTAATTACAATTGGATCGTATTTTAATGACGCGCTAAACGTTATTATGGTGGACACATACTCACTATCGATTATAAACAATTACGCCGATCGAGGCAGTATCCATGAAAACAATTAATACGGTCTAAAAAAAACTGTTGTCTATTGTTTTGCAAATCTCTCCGTCAGAAAATACTATGTATAAATGGGGAAACTGTTTGAATTTGGACATTGTTTACAACAATTAAGAATTTATTTAAAATAAAATATTATACTATTTAATTAGATCTTTTGCATTTTTTTCTGAAAATACATTCTTGATGATTTTCTTGCTTCAGGAAATTTGGAAAATTGGTGGTTGATCTAACCCTGTCAATATAATTTCACAGGTAGTTGCAAACTCTTATTTTTAAGAGTGTAAGACTTCCGAGCCCGATTCAATATCTTAAAATTTATGCTGCCGTTTCTACTGTCATCTCGGAAATAATAACATTTTTGTAGCAGTCACGTTTCTTTGTTGTTTCTATCTTTAATAATATATGTTACAAAATTTGGCATCGTCATGTAAGTCATCCTCTAGTTATTGGAAACGGTTGAGAAAGTTTTCTCATCGACAAGATTGTTAAGTTTCTAAATATTCTAAGCTTCTTAGTTATCTGAATTATACCGCTCGTAGTTTTTGTGTAACCATTGCTCATGTGACTGTTATTATTGTGCAGATCTATTGGAATTTCGATAGTTCCTGAGAGGGAAAATCATTGTGCTTGAAATATCGAGTGCGCTCGAGGGAATTCTACGTACTTGTCTTGTCCACAACTGTAAGGTTATGGTATTATTATTTAGGTTTTTGACATTATTAGTTATTTCTATTCAGGTGTACTTTTGCAGATAAATCTGTATGGTGTTCACTATTGTATATTTTATGAATAATACACTTTCACAAAGCTGTATCCTAGAGCAACATCTGTTTATTCTCATATCAATAATATGCACGAGAATAATGTTTCAAGATTAACATTTAACATTTATGCTTGTGACACGGCTCTTTATATGCGATGTTTTTATCTCCGATCTCCTTGAGATTTTAATGCGTAAATCTAGTTTCCTTTAATCTCGATTAGGCTTTTTTGTAGATCTTAATCAAACGAATGCCCATTTCGTCCTTGGATTATCATAGGCATCCTGGCTATTTATTGGAAATACACATTCAAAATGATTAATATTGGTTTCTCATGATATAATTAATGAACTTAATACATCAGATGTATTACACTTTCTTCTCTTCAGGATAGAGACGTTGAATGAGGTGAGTATTCTCTGAAGATAGCGGTTCCAATCCTGCCCAAAGCCGGCCAGAGGCTTACTTGGCCAAACAGCTTGTGAGACGACAACAACTATGGAAGGCAGTAATTGCTGAGAATGCAGTTAGGAGATTCAGAGTTCCTATCCTGTCGTGGTTACCACCTGACGAAAGCCAGAGGAATAGTTGGCCGAAACGTTGTGAAATAACAACGTGAAAAGATAAGAATAATAATCCACAATATATTTAAGAAATCTATTATCACACATACGTACGGATAAGTGTTTTAATGGTTGGGCTATTTGATATTAGCCTCATTTAAGTGTTCATGATAAAATTCCATGGCGTATACCCAGTTTGAGCACACTCGCCGTTTCCTCTTTTTCTAAAATGTTTTTCTCAGTCATATTATATATCTAATCTCAGTATTTTAGAATTGTCTGACATTTTTCTAGCTAGTTGACTCGTTAGTCTACCAGTCTCCATGAAATCGATGTGTTAATACGTTATAATAATATCCTTTCTTTTCAGTAGCGTTTTATCAAGAACTATACATTGAGAACACTCTAGATTTTTTCTTCCTACATATAGCTATGACATTTTTACGATGTAGCTAATTTTTTCGATTATCATATGTAATTAAATTTACTCCGTGCATCAAGTCGATTAATTCATTTTCATGACTGATGTTGTATATAACATATCATCAATGGCAATGTATTATTTAATATGACATGTCTAAACGAAAGACATATTTGAAAAAAATACTAATTTAATCGCAGATATAATATTAAAGTCTAACCCTCATAGAAATGTGCAAGTTTGTTGTTGCGCCATGTGATTCGCAGATGTTGTTTAATGTGTAAAAAAGCTTGTTTTCTTCCTGTTTACAATGTTTCGAAAACAAATTTTATCGATTTCCATTGATTTTCTGCAGAAAAAAGATTTTGAAAAATGGCTTTAACCATGTTTTCATGTAATTTTCTGCTGTTTTCCCGACTTGTTTTTATTTTGAACCGACACATATAAAATATAATTAAATAAATAAATATAGTCAAACTGCATGTTGCTATTTTTTACACTCGTACAAGATTTCGCAGTAATTGATGAGAAACAGAATATTTCTTATGCAAAAAAAAAAAAGAATATGATGGAAATCAAAGGATCAGGAACAAGCAATTCGTATATATATATATATATATATATATATATATATATATATATATATATATGTGTGTGTGTGTGTGTGTGTAGGTATATCGGTTGGTAATATACAGGAATTAAACATGAACATGTTATGCAAGGCGCGTAAAAAAACTTATTTCAGAAACCTGCACACACATATACACACGCAGATATATATATATATATATATAAATAAATATATAAATAAATAAATAAATAAATGATGGACTCTCCCGTCGATTTCGACGCATGAGGTTCGGACAACCCATATTTATAAAACTTCTTTATGCTTTTGCCTCTGAGGACTTGTTAGTCCAGCAAGGGACTTGCAAACAAGGCCACAAATAGAACATGAATGTGAATTTAACGCTGCAGATATTGGTGCGGTTGCTAGTCGTTTTGCTCATACTCTGTTTTCTTTCAGTTGCCTTATGTTTTCAAATTGAAACCTCTGGAAACCTTTAAAACACCTTGATCTCCATCCTTTTCGGTCATTCACCTCATCTTCAAGACTCCTGTATGGTAGGTTCACTGCAGACAGTTTACTCTTCAACTTGTCCTTGTACCTAAGCCAAGGATGCCCGACAATTCTTTTACCACCCTCAAATTGACTGTACATCGCAATTTTTGGAATTCTGTCATCGGGCATCCTCAATACATGACCAGCCCACCGCAATTGCGATTGAATAAGGAATGATTCAATGCCAGATATTTTGCATTTTGTGAATAATTCGGCATTTGATACCTTGTCGCGGAGGCTAAAACCACATATGGAGCGTAGACAGCTTTTGTGGAAAACGTCCTGCTGATTAATGTGATGTCTGTATGGGGTGAATGACTCAGATCTATAAAGAAGAATGGAAAGAACAACAGCACGGTAGACAAGCATTTTTGTGTCTAGTCGAATACCCCTTTCGTTCCACAAGCGATGGCGAAGATTTCCAAAGGCAGAAGTGGCCTTATCAATCCTGTTGACAATTTCATCATCAAGAGAACCCCCCTGTTTCACCTTGCTACCAAGGTAAGGAAAGGACTTGACATAATTGATATCATGACCGTCGACTTTCAGCTTGCGCGCAGGAAATCTGGTGGATTTTGCTTTACGCCTTCAACTTGTGTTGGAGTAGGGCGTGGCTGATGCACTACCTCAGACTTCCTTATGCTAATTGTCAGGTCAAAGGCTTTGCACGCAGCTGAAAATCGATCAAGAAGAACCTGGGCTTCCTCAAAGGATGTGGCTACCAGTGCGGCATCGTCAGCGAAGAGCAAGTCGCTAATAATTTCGGTGCGAAGAAGAGTCTTGGCCTTAAACCGTTGATGGTTAAGTAAGCCACCGGATGACCGAAATTGAAACTTGACACCAGTATCCAAATCATCAAATGCATGTTTCAGCATTAGTGAAAAGAAGATCGCAAAGAGGACTGGCGCAATTACACATCCCTGTTTGGTCCCATTCGTTACATCAAACGATCAGACATCATACCATCTGAGACAATATAGGCCTTCATCCCCTCGTGAAAGGAAATGATCACGTTCAGCATGTTTTCTGGAATACCAAGCCTTCTTTAAACTTGCCAAAAGCATGGCGATTCAGTGTCGACGACTTTCGTCAGGTCAACAAACACCATATACAATTCCTTATTTTTCTCACGGACCTTTTCTGCCACCTGATGTAAGGAAAATATCATGTCAATGGTGCCGCGACCCGGCCGAAACCCACACTGGGACTCTGGATACACCTTATCAACAAGACGATTTATGATTCAGTTTAGAATGAGCCTAGCCAGAATCTTTCCTGCAATTGAAAGCAGAGATATCCCCCGATGGTTGTCACAGACATTCTTGACTCCCTTATTTTTGTAGAGATGTTTGATGCATGCATCTTTGTAGTCCTGTGGAACTCGGCCTGCTTTCCATATATTTACAAAGAGAGCATGGAGCTTTTTTACCAGCACATGCCCACCATGCTTGTACACTTCAGGCGAAACTGAATCCTTTGGTGATGGGGACTTGCCAGAAGCAATTTGATTGATGGATTCCCGAACCTCCTGATAAGCAGGTTCCAATGACAATTCTGGAATATCTGGATTCTGAGGAATAGAGGGCACGACATCGTCGTCAATGACAGATGAGGTGTTTAAGACAGGTTCAAAGTGCTCCTTCCAACGATTGAGAATATCTGATTTATCAGTCAGCAATGCTTCTCAATGGGCTGTGCTTAATGGGGAATCACCACTTTTCTGAGGACCAAATACCTCTTTCAGACTATCATAAAAGGATTTCGTGTTCTTGCTGTCAGCATCTCCCTGCAGTGCAATTGCCTTATTGTACCACCATTGTTCTTTCATAGGTCGGAGAGCTCGTTGTACCTCACCTTCACACTTTTTGTAGGCCGTGTGCTTCACTGTTGAGTTTTTGTCCTCAATCAAACATTTGTGAGATGAGTGCATTTGGTTAATCAGTGCTTTAACTTTATCGTCACTTTCGTCAAACCAATCCTGGTGTTTTCTTTTCGGTATTCCAAGGACTTCTACTGCTACAGCGTGAGTTGCTTCTCGCAATGCATTCCAAGAAGATTCAACATCATCAGTTACATCAACACCCTCAAGGTTTTCATCAAGCTTATTGCAGAGCCCAGTTCTCTTTTCCCTGGATTTAAGAGGCCGCACATCAATGCGTTTGGGGACTGTTGATCTTGTAACCATGTGCCTTCGCATATGCATCGACAGTTTACTTCTGAGAAGGGCGTGATCTGAAAGATAGCAAGAAGTGTGGAAAGAGCGAGTGATTTTGAAGCCACATGTGCTTCCGTTTTGTTATGAGGAAGTCAATAAGATGCCAGTCTTTTGAACGAGGATGCATCCATGTCATCTTCCGCTGCACAAATATATATATATATATATATATATGATTAGTTTTTTTGGAAAAAGAATTCCAGCAGAGTGCTCAATTAAAAGGAAAATCCAAATTTTAAGAGCGTACTTATATTTTGTGTACAGAAAGTTGTTAGTTGAGACAGGTCATTGGTACCGTCGGTTTCAAGCCCGATAATAAGGCCCGTTTAAGGTATCCTTATCAAGCTCTCTTCAGCCAATATTCGTCTATCTTATAACCGGAAGTGTGAAGTATATATACCTCGCGAATCCACGTTCAAATCTCGTTTTGTTTAATCCCCCCCCTTTTTTTTATCTATATATATATATATATATATATATATATATATATATATATATATATATATATATATATATATATATATATATATATATATCGGGTAATGTAATACCTAATTTTCAACTTTGAATTATTTAAATTTAAGATCTAATTTCGAAAAAATGTTTTTTTTATATGAATCGATTTTAATTTGAACCCCATTTAATTTTAAAATCTCTTTCCTTATGTATAAAAACTTTAAAATCTGTATTGGTATCGGTAAAAAACTTAAAAATTCGTTTAATTATATCGAACATTTAAAAATTTCCAAAAATACGTTTAAAGTTTTAAAAAATATATTTTTAATTATATCGAATCACGTTTAAAAATTTCGAAATACGTTTAAAAATTATTTTTTAAAAACCCAAATCTTTCAAGGTTTGGGGAAGTGAGTATTTATCTATCCTAAGTGATTTCCCTAGTTTATTAACATTATTATATTTTTCTATAGTTTTAAATTCGAAATAGATTATAAATTACATTTATAAAATATAATTTTTTTATTTATTTTATTTATATATATATATATATATATATATATATATATATATATATATATATATATATATATATATGACATTAATTAAAAATCTATAATATAATTGCGATTAAAATCCAAGTTTACCGACTAATTATTTATGTATTTACAATTTTTTTTCCTTATATATATATATATATATAAAAACAACATCTAAGTGTTGTTCTTTTCATTGATCCAATTTATTAGGAGCCCCTTCCTTCTATGTATGCAACTTTTCAAAGCTTCACTCCTCACATTTAAACATTTTATTTTTGGGTCATGAATGGACCGGAGGATGTAGTATTTCTCTGCGTTACAGAGTGAGCATTGACTTAATTCCGGGACGTATGCTGGTCTATGCTCTATTTTTCTCCATTTTATGGAAAAGGGTGTATTTTTTTCTTTAAGCTCCCACACGCGGGTAGCTAATGCTGTATTCATCCTTGTTTTAGCTCTAAAGGAGCTCATATGTGCATAATATCTTTGTTTAAATTGGCCTTTTGTCATACCTATATATATTTCCGGTATATTTGTGGATTGTTCCGTTACTGTGGCCTCATAGACAAGGGATTCAGCTTTACAATTACCTTCCAATGGACAGCTATTTTTGGTCCTGCAAGAGCAGCCTGCGTTATCTATCTTTTTTGGTTCTTTGGATATTATCGACTTTATTGATGGAGCTGTCGAGTAACTAACTTTCACCGTGTTTCTATTAAAAAAGTTTATGTAGTCTATGTGTTCTTGGAAAATGTTTGTCTAGAAGGCTAAGAAAACAATGCCCTACTCTAGTTTTAGTGTTCAATGAAAACGGAGGTAAGAACCAGATTATTTTCCGTTTCCTCTTTCGTTTTATATTTTCTTTATTCTGGGTTTGTTGAAATTTTATGTTTTCATTGAACCCACTTTGATGCAGTGCGTCATTATAATATGGTGCTGCTTTCTCGAACACTTCAGCGTTCGAAGAAAGCCGTGAAATCCTTTGGCTAATGTTCGCTACCATATTTTTAAACACTGTGGGTGGGTGGCATGAACCCTTATTTATATACATGAGTTTTTCATTTAGTTTGTGAAAGGGTTTGTGTATTTTCTTCTCGAGATCTAGAGTGGCATCTAAAAAATCTACTCTATCTAAATTTGTCTGTATTATTATTTTAAAGCCTAGTTCCTTAAAAAATTCAGTTAGGTCTTTTCTAAGCCTGTCTAGTGCACATCCATTGTAGTCACGCGATAGGCAAAGTCCATCATCTCTATATAATCCAAAAAAGTGATCTGGGAATTTATATTTCATGGTCTCCAGTAGAAAAAGTCCAACCAGATCGCAGATATCCGCACTGTCATACGCCCCCATCGCGACGTCAAAGGGGTCTTCGGGGTTTGATTTTTTGACCCACGTTTTATCGTCAAAAAATAAAAAAATATATATATATATATATATATATATATATATATATATATATATATATATATATATATATATATATATTGTGGATATTTAGGCAGCATTTTCCCATTTAGACAAATATTATTGAATAGCACGGAATTATTCTGTTTTACAATTTTCCTTTATATCTTCTCTAATCTCCGAATAGTCCTTTTTGTGTTTTTCTCGAAATTGTATATGTTGGATCCATAATCGCGAGCGCTTTCGACAGAAGTACTTCTATCCTCCTTATATAATTATTCTTTTACTATAATAATAATTAAATACTTACAGATACTAATGTTTCAACCTTTCGGGAATCTTCAGTGCAGGGTGTCACGATTAACACCAGTAGAACGATTTGAACTCGGCAACACCAGACATCTCTGGCTCGATTAGCAAAGACCGTATCCATTCGGCTACCATTAACCGTCTGAAATAACGTCGAATATAAACATTTTAACTTTAAATGTTCATTATGTCAGTCAGACAGTGATCAAATCGTTATGCGATAATCTATGCATAAGAGCTAAATTGACTTACTTTAATTCAACTGAAAGTGCTCAACGATAAGAAACGAATTTTTTAAAGGGGCTGTCATATATTTTTTTACCATAATAATTAAATAATTACAGCCACTAGTGTTTCATCCTTTCAGGAATCCTCAGTGCAGGGTGTCACCGTTAATACCAGTCGAACGATTAAAACTCGGCAACATGAGGCATTCCTGGCTCGGTTAGCAAAGACTGTATCCATTCGGCTATAATTACCCGCGTGAAATAACGTTGAATTTAAACATTTTAAATTAAAATGTTTTTTACGCCAGTCATACAGTGATCAAATCGTTATACGATGATCTATGCACAAGAGCTAAATTAACCGACTTTAATTCAAACAATATATATATATAAATATATATATATACACACGCACACATACATATATATATATATATATATATATATATATATATATATATATATATATATATAACCAATTAAAAACGAAATTAACTATCTGCAGTATATTTTTCAGATATTCCCCCAACACATATCAAACGAAGAAGTATAATAAAAATAATTTTAATATACTGTACAATAAATACAACGTGTATGCGAATGACAACCACATATTGCTAGTATACTTTAGGCCAATTTGCATAATTGAAGTTGAGAATCAAGTCAGTAAAAGGTGGAACAGTCTATATACTTTTATACAGATTCATGTACACACATTTTCCAGGAAGAAAAGGTATAGCAGGTAATGCCTCGAAATAAATCATAATATGCACTTAATGAATTCAACAAGAAATATAAAGTTACTATAATTATTTCCAATATATTACTTTATTAGATTTGAATACGTTTATTTTATGAGCTATCAAGGAGGCCAGTATTACTGCATCTTGTCGGTATTTTAAATGAATAATACGATATATATATATATATATATATATATATATATATATATATATATATATTATCTGTATATATATATATATATATATATATTTGAGTATATTTATATATATATAATTATTTACTATAATAATTATTAAATACTTACATACAATTTTTTATTTTTTCCGGAATCATCAGTGCATGGCGTACCGATTAACGCCCGTCTGAAGATTTGAACACGTCAACGAAGCAATTTCTAACCCCATTTGTAAAGACAAAATCATTTTGGCCACCGCCAGACGCGAGTAATATCATTGAAATTAAACCATTTAAAGAAAATGATTTTAACGTTAATTAGAGTGTTCTAATTATTTTATGATGATCCACGCATCGGCAAATCTTATCACACTGATACCGTGATGAATTACTATATATTAATACACTCCCCCCCACACACACATATATATATATAATTATATTTATACATATATATATATTTAAATATGTGTGTGCATGTATAGTAGATATATATATATATATGTGTGTGTGTCTATATGTGTGTGTATGTGTGTGTGCGTATATTAATTCTTCCATGTATCAGTGCGACGAACTTGACCAAAATCGAACCCCATGCTACAGTGTTTTACTCCAAATCATCAATGAACTGAGGTACAAAAACGCTGGTTGTAAGAGCGCACTTAATGTTGTATACTAAGTCAATTATAATTGAAGGTACTCAATTCCCCTTTTAAATAAGTATTAGCTTGATGCGAAGTAGATAATCTCATTTATGACCATAACACACGGCAAAAATGAATATAAAATGAACGGCAAACGTAACATTCATTCTTTAGCTTATATTTTCTGACATTGAATTTTATTGTATGACACTTGCTTTCTTAAGAGAATCAATCGTTTACTTGTGCTCACAGTGATATTAAGTCGACGTGATTCTAACGCGGCACTTAGAGCTGCAAATGTTCACAGGAATGCTGTTTAAGAGCCAATGGGAACAAATGCCGTTTCTAAGGAGAGTTTTATTTTTTAAGCCAGTTCTCCCAATCTTTTATTCAAAATCGTAACTTACAAAAGGTTTCATTGAAAGTACAGATGAATAGTCACATGAGTTTGCGTATTCAATAAAATAAGTAGCAGAAAGGAGAAACTATAACCATTATGTTGATACTTGCACTTGTTGAACCGAGACGAACAACAAAAACAAGCAAACATGTATCCGCTCGTGCAAACAAATACAAGTAGTACTTTCAATAGGAATAAAGCGGACCAGTCTAAGAGAAATTAAAGTCATTGGCCCCCTGTCAATCGGTGCAGATTTTCAAATCAAGAGTTCAAATAAAAAAAAAAGATTGCGTAAACTGTGAATAATTAATTTTCTATACTTCACCTTAAATAATATATATATCTACACATGTATACATTTTATGATTTTATGCCAGGAGATAATAATAAACTCCAATGATTGATATTGTGTATTCTTGTAACATCATGTGCATGTAAACCTATGGTGTCTTACAACATTAATAAATACGTGCATATTATTAACTCTAATATTGTAAAAGTTTCGTATTGCATGAGTAGTTTCAGTAAACAATTACTCATACTTCTATGCGTATATAATTAATATATCGTGTAAAATTCTCCAGATTTAAGGATGGCAATGTGCTAGAACAAGAACACGCACACTCACGCTTATATCGAGACAAACACACACATTCACACATAGATATACATATATATATATATACGCTATGGTGTTGGCAAATTTTTTGCAGTTTACTAAAAATACGTTAAAGCCCTATTTATTCTTTTTCTATTAATATATTAATATAATGGATAATCAATTAATTTCTATTCATTATAATTACATATTATTACGTCCATAAAAAGTATAACGTACATTTTAATATTGCATATATATATATATATATATATATATATATATATATATATATATATCTTCTAAGCACCTATATATATATATATATATACATATGTATATATATATATGTATATATATACATATATATATCTGCTTAGAGGATTAAAAAATAATTGATTATAATTACATGTTATTACGTGCATAAAAAGTATAACTTACATTTTAATATTGTATATATATATATATATATCCTCTAAGCAGCGCTATATATATATATATATATATATATATATATATATATACATATATGTATACATATATATATCTGCTTAGAGGATTAAAAAATAATTGATATTGTAGAGTGTAGCCATCAACCATTGTAGGTTTTCCATGTTTTTTATTATTTCCCTATGATTTTGAATTTATAGGATTTAAACTCAAGACATTTCATGCAAATGTAATGTGTAGTACATTATCGGAGGTGTGCTATAGGCCTATTACTCTTACACTTCCTCGATAAACGTACATTCCTATATATTTTCTGGTGAGAGTTCACTGCAAAACATGTAGAAATCAATGAAGATGTTAAAATGTTTCCTCTCTATTACATTCATACTCCCCCCGCGACCACTTAACACCGTTGCGGATACGTCCATACGGCAATTTTTGAGGAAACACCGGTTTGAGTTCCTAGTTGCTTAAAAAAAAATGGAATGATATTTTACCGTCGGGTGAAACGCAACATTCGATTGCATCTATTACATGGGTTACTTATAACATTTAGTTTATTTCTTCTTTTTTTTTTTCCTTTTTTATTTTTAATTTCTCTTCCTTTTATTTTGGGGGGGGGGCTGCGATTCGAAGGGTTACTTAAACGAAACGAACTAACCTTGGATTCAAGGTATTACAACAAACTATATGACTCAACCGCAACCATTCTTCATATGTTCAAACGATTACTCGATTTATATATTATATAATATAATATATATATATATATATATATATATATATATATATATATATATATATATATATATATATACATATATATTATTTACTGTATATTAACTTCTATTATGTTTCAGGTGATTTTATTTGTGATATAAGGAGGCAAAGCTGCCTTCTCTTACATCTATTACATGGTTAACTTATACCATTTCTTTTATTTCTTATTTTTTTCCATTTTTGATTTTTCTCCCTATTTTGGAGGGGTGACGGTGGGGGAGCCTGCGATTCGAAGGGTAACTTAAAAGAAACGAACTAAGCTTGGATTCAAGATTTTAAACAAACTATAACAGTCAGCCACTAGTGTTCTTCAAATGTTCAAACGATTACTCGATTTATATATTTTATTTACTGCATTTTTCCGTCCTATTATGTTTCCTGCGATTTTATATGTGCTACTAGGTGGGAGAGCTGACTTCTTTTACAGATATTACATGACTTACTTATAACATTTCTTTCATTCCTTCTTCTTTTTCCCCGATTTTTCGTGGGGGGCGATAATTCGAAGGGTTAATTAAACGAAACGACCAATATTGGATTCAAGGGTTTACAACAAACTATAAGTAATGTTCAAACGATTACGCGATTTATATATTTTAATTCTTTTGCATAAACCAAACCAACAATAGCAAACAAAATATGTTATACATTTATTCGTTATACACGGTCAGTTTTCTGGTTTTATTTATTTTTTTTTCATTTGTACATTTTTCCGGTTTGTTTCGTTTCTTGGATTTAAAAAAAAAAATAAAATAAAATAAATTAAACACAATTGCATTTTACAGGATAAGTTTTCTGGGAGTTTTTCCCCATTCATTCCAGTTAGTTTTGCTTCTTTGTTTTGTTTTTTCTGTATACCGTGGCTAACACGGATGACTGACGGTGTTGCACGATCAATGATTGACGGGAATCCACGAGAATTAGGGCCAAATTATGCAGGACTACCTTCATTTTTTTTTCTTTTTTTCCATTTTTTTCTTGGGCCCAGAACACCTACAAATGATTTGGTAACACTCTTTCTTACATTTCCCCCCAGTTTTTTTTCCATTAATTCTTTAAATTTTACGCGAATAAAACACACAACAATAACATTATACATATTAGGGTCCTTTTACTTATCAGTGGGGAGGAAAATACTGTTTTATTTCTTCGCCTGATTGGACACTAACAGAACAAATTCAACATAAATCATTACGGGTGTATTTCCTTTTCAAAACGAAATCCGCTGTTTGCATATACGGACAGTTATTGGTATAGACATATTCGTCTGGATAGATTAAAATATAAGTTCATCTGTGGATACATAGTTATACATAGATATGAACATAAACTCATTCCCAGGGTTCTATGCATAATGTTTTAATTTTCATTAGTGTTTTGTTTTTGGTGAGATGCGGGTGCACATAGGCGCGCCGGCGTACTCCTCCGCATACAAATACAACCTACAAATGCACGTTCCCACACGCATGCGTGTACACAGATATGCATGCATACACGCATACACAAATGCACACACGTATGCTCTCGTTATATACATCTGCAAAGATACATACCCACTCTCCCTCAAGCACGGATATGTGCGCACACATACATACGGGTATATAGCGTTATGACACTTTTAATTAAGTGTCAAAAGGTTGACTGGCGAAGTTAATTAAACAATAATTAATTAAATTATAATATTAATTGTTTTATTGAACAGAGTAACATTTGTTAAGGTAGCCAACATTTTTTAAGAACCAAGTGTAATAAACTGTCATTGAGTGCAAAGAGATGGCGACCTTAGCAAGAACAGGATTTGACCTATAAATCTGTCAATAAAACAAAAACCATCTGTAGGTGTATTGACCTTTCAAAATTATAAACAAATTATATAAGTAAAATTAATTCGGTTTGGAAGTCCGACATTTTAAGTGCAAAGAAATTGGGAATGACAGATAAAACAAACCCAAAGTGCAGACGTTTGCACCAGCTGAAAAATCATAATTTATCAAATTATAAACAATAAATATATTTTTAAGTTGGCAATCATTTTTGGGTCGGCCTAACTTGGAATTGAGTACAAGCTTGGCACAAGGACTGGGCGGCTATACATTATTCATCAACTAATCACAGAATTGCTCCGTATAGCCCCTCCCAATGATTGCAACTAATTGGCCGATTATCTAAAACCAATCAAAGGCTAACCCGAGTGATTGTTACGACGATAGCTATTAGTCGGCAATCCCCATTGGCTGGCCAATCAGACACTGATTGTTCAAGTATTCGGGCCAATAAATAGAGGATACCCAAAGCGAAAAATCGAGTTGGTTCATTTTTTTGCCGCCGCTTAAAGAACCAAATCCGTTGCCATTCTTCATCAACGCTGCTTAATTACAGTCAAGAGTTTCTAAGAAAACTTTATTCCGCCAGTCAACCACAATCACTCCCATTGCATGGTGTTTGAAGATTGTGTTAATAAACGTTGTTATTGTTTATAACAAACGGTTTCAGACATTTTTCTTTGATTGCTTGGCAACTTTTCTACCCTCCAGCAACAAATTCAACCTTCGTCGACTGGGCCATACTCATCTCTTCTTTCTACGGATCTTAAAGCAACGTGGGCGTGGAAGGAAACAGAGAAAGACCAGTCAACGTATGTGGTAATCACGAAACCATCGGCCAACTCGGGTTCGTGAAGATATCGTACCACAGCGTGACATGCCGTAAATGTGGGCACGGGTGTCATCCACATATACTTACATACGCATTAATAAGCGCCCACGTAACCGGGATATTGGTCCTAGGTAGCCATATAAATATATATATATATATATATATATATATATATATATATATATATATATATATATATATATATACTAGCTGTACCCTGCCACGCGTTGCAGTGGCTCAATTTGGTGTAATGGAAAAATTTAATAAAAGAGAAAATGCATGTTTCTTATATTAGTACAGCAATCCACTGCAAAAAGTGAAAAAGAAGGCGAAACTGAAAAAAATGGTGATCTTGCAGAATTTGATCTGGATCCTCGAGAGTTTCTGTCAATCATTCATGTTTTTGACTTGACCAACAATCAGTGGATGAAGCCGAATGTAGCAGTAGTGTTGAAACGCTAAATGCTTTTTTGTTGTTGTTGTTTTAAAAAATGTGATTTAGTAATTAATATTTGGTTGATGGTTGGGGGAGGGGGTTACTATACACAGATTCGAAAAATTCGTCCAAAAACAAATAAATGAAAGCAAAGGTAAGGTAATTAACGTTTCTACCTTATTGGGTAATTGTTTAGTGTTTTTATGTAATGTAAAATGTTTAATTGGCTCAAAAAACTGAAATGGTCGCGAATTTTGTTGAATACGTTAAGTTTGGGAAAGTAAGTTGAAAACTAAAAACTATACAAAACAGTGTCTGAAACTCACCGAAAATATGTTACCATGACATAGGCTGGCATAATGGATAGGTTTCTGACAGTATTTTGTATAGTTTTTTTTAGTTTTAACTCACTTTCTCTAACTTAAAGTAATCAACAGTGTCCACCACCATTTGTAGCTTTCAAATACACCAATAAACAATGTTTTTCGAGCCGACTAAACGTTACATTAAATGAAAAGGGTTTATATTACTAAAAACAGATACAAAGAAGTTGTCAAAAAATAAATATATAACAAATAAATGTTATCAAAGGCAAGAAAAGTAAGTGTTCTACCTAACTGGATAAGATTTTAGTGTTTTTATGTAATGTATAATCGGTTCAAAAACATTTAATGTTTATCGGTATATCTGAAAAATACAAATGGCGGCAGACTGTATCGAACACGTTAAGTTTGGGGAAATTTTGGGAAAATGAGTTTAAACTATAAATACTGTTAGGAATTCACTCAATATATGTTACCATGATGTAGGCTGGCATATAATCGGTGGTTTTAAACTTTTGCTCGATATAGGTGACGACTTTTAAAAATCTCTTTTAGTGATTACCTGGTTTGAGGATATTTGTACAACTAAACGGCAAATCTGCTCAAAAAAATCCGGTCTTATTTTACTTTAAGACCCGTTTCACGTTCATATATAACGAAATATTTTATTGTAGATTTCGGTGTGCTAAAAACGAATATGCAAACCGTTTACGTAGCAAAAAAAAAGTGTTCATGACATTCATGAAATTACTTTTTCGAAAAGTGGGTGATCACTTTTCAATGTAAATTTAACTTAGAATGAGCACCCACTTTCTGGCCACCTGAGAGAGGGGCATTTTTCTGTTTCTTGGCTAAAAAGTTTTTTGTTTGATTTCTTTTGCATGGTAATAACCCCTGAACTCCGGGACTATTTTCCATTTAAAAGCCGTAGCCTTCGTTTACGCTATGCGCAAGCATAAACGAAAGCTGTTTAAAACATGGGAAAAAATCCCCCCTCTCTCAGGTGGCTAGAAAGTGGGTGCTCATTTTAAGTTAAATTTACATGGAAAAGTGATCGCCACTTTTTCGAAAAAGTAATTTCTTCATATCATAAAAACTATTTTTTGTGACGGAAACGGTTTGCAGATTCGTTTTTAGCACACCAAAATAAAAAAAAAAGTTTTTTATTTACGAACGTGAGACGCACAGCCCTTAATGGAAAATTATATCAAAAATCCGGGGGAAAATAGTTTTCAATAAAAACAGCAAATGAATTCGATAGAAAAAAAATGGATGCTATTTTTTTTTCTTTCTGTGTGTTTCTTGGCTAAAAAGTCTTTTAGTTTGATTTATTTTGCATGGTGTTAACCCCTGAACTCTGGGACTATTTTCCATTTCACAGACGTAGCCTTTGTTTATGCTATGCGTAAGCATGAACGAAAACTGTTAAATATGCATTCGCGTACCAAACTGCTTTGTCAAAAAAACCTTTAAGCCAATAAACACGAAAATAAATGCCCCTTCTCATTTTAAGTTAAATTTAGTGATCACCCACTTTTCGGAAAAAAAAATTTCTTCAGATCATGAAAACTATGTTGATACTCCTTGGGCGTTGAGTTCCATGGCGACCCGCAGAATTATTTAATGGTCGTTCCCTTAGTACCCCCCTAGTCAAGGCTAACGCATGCGCACGTAACATTTTTTATTTATTTACTTACGTGGTGGAGTTTCTATACTGATAGGTTTTTTGAAATTTTTTCACTGGATTATTATTGATTGAACACTAACCAGATTATGAAAAAAAATTGAAAAAAAAAATCATTTCAACATTTGAAAGGGATACTCACTTTTTAGTTACCACGTTCTGGTAAATCGGTCACTTTTTATTTATTTATTTTTTTTTTTTCTAAATACGGAAGTGTCTTCGGGAGATATAAAATGGTCGCATGTTGACGAAGCAATGTATCGGGAGGCGTACGGGATTAAAAATTATTGGTAAATTTTTAGATTAGGTCCACCTCCTCAATTTTCTTTTAAATGACGACTTGAAAAGTGTTTTCGACTATGCTGAATACGAAAATCGCATCGAAATTTTGCAGAAATAAGTAGTTATCAAGATATAAAAAGTTGTATTATGCATTGTAATCTTTGGCGGCCATCTTTTTTACGTGTGTGTATTTGTTTATGGCGCGTGTGCACGTAAAAAGATGGCCGCCGAAGAATACAATGCATAATACAACTATTTATTTCCGCAAAATTTCAATGCAATTTGCGTGTTCAGCATACTCGGAAACCTATAAATGTCGTCATTGAAAGGAAAATTGTGGAGGTGGACCTAATCTAAAAAAATACCAAATTATTAAACATTTCTCCAGCACGTTAGTGAAATTTATAATACTTTAAAAAAATTAAAAAGAAACAAAACAAAAGTTTTGAAAAAAAACTCACCTTTCACAAAAACAATTTAAAAAAAACACACACAAACTGACTAAATAAGTAAAAAAAAAAATAATTAAAAATCTCGAAACTTTATTTTCATGAAAATAATAAAAAAGTCCTGTTCTCTCTATTTTTTTTCTTTGATAAACAAATATATTTCTGACTTACAAATGCGGTAGAGACTCATTATTTTTACTTTCTATAGTTTTGATATACCGCGTTTTTATTGCTTACAAAATGGGTAACTGATTTATCAGAACGTTGTAACTAAAAAGTGAGCACTACTTTCAAATGTCGAAATAATGATTTCTTTTTTACATGTTTTTTTAATAATCTGTTTAATTAGTGTCCAATCAATAATAATCCAGTGAAAAAAAATTCCAAAAACCTATAAGTATAGTAATTAAGCATGGGAGTATACAACAACGTCGCCTTTCGCACTTTTACAAACATTTTTTAAAAAAAGTAACTAACCTATTTATTGATAATTTGTCACGTGTACAAATATTTATTTATTTAGGTAGGCTTAACTCCTTTCATGAATAAGAAAAGTTTTACTCTTTAAGAATAATAAAAGGAAAAAGTTACTGAACAGTTATAAAAGGACTTCTTTTCATGAAGGCCAGAGGAATAGTTGGCCGAAAATTCGTGAAACAACAACAATAAATAAAAATGGCGCTAATGCAGAGAGCCGCGCTATTTTTTAAATCATATTTCCACGTTTAAATAACGTTTTACGATATGTTTTTTTTTATTTATTCAAGTGTAAGGTTAACGTACAGAATAGGTACAAAACATCCTTACCTCCCCATGTTAAGAATGACTTTTTAAATAATAACATTATTTCAGCACGGATCACTCTCTGCATGAGTAATCTTATATAAAAAAAAACTCCAAAGCAAGCAACAAAATTTTTTTTTGCCTTGTATAATAAAGAAAAGATGTGTAAATTAAAACATTTGGAAGATAAACAAATGAAATATGTTTTTTTTTTACTTATCGAGTTAACAGAAAATTAAACCTTTCGTCAATTCGTGGCTGTGAAATCAATCGAACCGGAAGTTCAGTTTTATCAACAGAACAGATACGCAGAAACGATTAAATAAATATATTTATTTTATTTAATATTTTAATTTTAATTAGGTAAATTTATTTTAATAACATAAAAACATACCTCGACTCTAAAAATGGGTTTCTGAAACTTTCAAATAAATTGGTAACGTATAAACATGGTTTTATTTGTTTTGAACGAACCAACTTTACATTTTTATATATATATATATATATATATATATATATATATATATATATATATATATATATATAGTAATTTATAAAATATATATGGCGATTAAGCTACACTGAATATTCTGCGTTTCATCCACTATAGGATTCGCCAGGCTTATGCGCATAAGCCTGACGAATCCTATAGTGGATGAAACGCAGAATATTCAGTGTAGCTTAATCGCCATATATATTTCATAAATTACTAACTAGCTCTACCTACGTATTGAGCACTTTTGAAGTAAATACTTAAAGTTTACGCACAAATCTATACTTTCGTATATTAAATTTATGTGAGTAAATGAAGTAGTTATACATATATATATATATATATATATATACATATATATATATATATATAGTGGATTCTCTCATCGAAACATTAATGAGGTTTCAGTATGCAATCTTCAGCAGCTCCTAAGCTCCGTGACACCACGTGCATAATTGCAATCCTGTAGACGTCCGGCACACTCCTCCGCAGATGGTGAACTTTCTATGCTCGTCGGTCAAAGATGCCTTCTCGAGTGAACAGATAACCCTGCTTTGCTGTGTGCTCTGCAACCACAGTGGCATACATATTCATTTTTAAGTGGATTTTTCTTGTGTTTTGCCTTCATATTTGCACGAAAGGCGTCCTATGGCAAAGTCGGTCATGTTCAAATTCTTTGGTCCTCATTCTCTGCGATCCCCTGCTGCACTCTCTCAGGAACTCAGAGAAATCCCACAACGTTTCAGGTTGTCTTTTAGTTTATCTTTGTAACAGAGCAGGGGATGCCCTATTGAACGGCAAGAATTTGTCAGTTGACCATAAAATGTTGCTTAGAAACTCACCAGTCATCCATTCTCACAGGGTGACTCGACCACCGCATTTGTATCCTTATCAAAAATGATTCAATACCAGTGATTTCACATCTATCAAGTAATTCACTATTCGGAACACGATCCTGCCATCCAACATTGCAAATAAATCGCAGGCATATCATATGGAACGGGGTCAAGCTGATTTATATGGTTGAGGTAGAAGGTTCACGTTTCAGCGCCATACAGAAGAGTAGGCAGAACAACAGATTTGTAGGCTGCCACCTATACTTTTAGAGACACATCGTGGCTGTTCAAGAGTCCTGTCGCAACCTACCAAATGTCCCACTAGCTTTATTAATTCTACTTTGGATGTCCTTTGCAAATTTAGCATCATCAGGCACAACAGATCCTAGGTATGTAAAAAGAGATACTGTTTTCAAAGCTTCACCATCAACATATACCACTAGTTGTGAAGAGGGTGTAGCGTTTGGTTTTGGCTGGTGAATAATTACAGTCATTGTTATGCTCATTGTAAGACCGAAGGCCTTACATGCGCTAGAAAAGCTATTGAGGATATTCTGCATGTCATCAAGACTATAGTTGATTAGAGCACAGTCATCAGCATAAAGAAGGTCAAGGACAGTCTGCACAGAAGTCTTGGTTTTGGCTTTGACACGTTGCTGGTTAAATAATCCTTCATTTGATCGATACTCAACACCAATGTCTCCTAAGATGCTTCTGAAAGCTTTCTCAAGCATCACCGAAAAGAAAAGAGCAAATAGGATCGGAACAAGGACACATCCTTTTTTAGTTCCATTTGACACTTCAAATGGTTCACTTTGTTCACAGCCAGATCGTACTCTCGCCACCTTTCCCAGTGAAAGGAGACAATCACATTCAAAATCTTGTCCGTAATACCAGGCCTCCTCAAAACAGTGCATCCCTGGAGACGGTATAAAATGTCTTTGTGAGGTCAACGAATGTGACAAACAAGTTGTTACTCTGCTCCTTCGTTTTCTCCTGTTGTTGCCGAAGGCTGAAGATCATGTCCACAGTACCTCTTCCTGTCCTAAAACCACACTGCTTTTCTGTGAGCACAGTTTTACAGATTGCACCATTGAGTCTGTTTAGGATTACACGAGCTGGAATCTTACCAGGAACAGAAAAAATAGAAATTATTCTATGATTATCACACTCACACTTATTTCCTTTGTGCTTAAACAGGTGAATAATTTACGCGTCTTTGAACTGTTGTGCTGCGGTACCAAGTTCCCATATTAATGAAAACAAGGCACTTAGGTTTCTGATTAACAATTGGCTTCCACATTTGTATACTCCATCAATCACTCCTCAGTCCACTGTCGATTCTCTGTTTAAAACATTTGAAAAGTGTTCAACCCAGCACTTAGAAATTTCTTTATTATCAGTGAGGAGAATATCATCCGACGAAAATATTGGAGATCTCCCCCTGAAAATAGGACCAAACGCCCCCTTGAGGTTTTGGTAGAATGATTTAAAATCACACATATCTGGCGCACTTTTTAAGGCCTCAGCTTTCTGCTCCCACCAGATTTGTTTCATTTTCCAGAGCCGAGATTGTGTCAACCGTATGCCCATTCTGAAACCCTTGTGTGTCACTGAAGAATTGTTGTCAGTAAACCATACTTGGTGGGTTTAATGCATGTTATTGAGCAGTAGGCGATAGTTGAATCATTTTCATCAAACCAATCTTGGTTTGTCCTTCGAACATATCCTAATGACTCTTTGGCAGAGCCATTCACTGCAGTGTTAAACTCTCTCCAAGATTCCTCAATGTTATTTCCACATACAACGGAGGACAGCTTTTCATCAGGAGCCTTTTGAAATGAGCGCATTATCTCCTTAACCTTCAACTTGTCTACGTCAATTGTCTTGATGGAAAAATTACGTTGGTTTTGAATAGGGCGCTTGATTTTCATTCTGACTGTGGAGCAGATCAATTTATGGTCTGCCCAACATTCCCACAATGCTGTAACAGCGTGTAAGATGTATATCTTGTCTATCAGAACGACGTACAATGACACAATCAATGAGATGATAATGATTAGACCGGGGGGTGTTTCCAACTGGCTTTCTTGCAATCAGGCAGCCGAAACGCTGTATTAGTGAGAAAAAGATCGAATTAACTGCTAGGAGACAATAAGAGAACCCCATTGGAGTTGACTTTACCAATTCAATGTGAAGTAATCGTATTTCTCCAAAATTGTGTATCACTACCCACACGAGCATTGAAGTCAACCAAGACAAACAGCTTATCCTTTATACAGACCTTGTTAATCTGTTCGCATAATGAGGAGTGAAACCTCACTTTTAGCGTATCAGATGAATTAAGTGTAGGTGCATAGCAACTCAAAAATGTGGCATATTTGTCCTTTCCTGCTGCAATGCGCAAGGACATACGTCTGTCATTTATACAAACGAGCAGCGACTTAAGATTTTCGGCAATATCATTCCTGATGGCAAAACAAACGTCAGATTTCTGTTTCTCAGAACTTGGTTTTCCAATCCAATAAAACGTGTATCCACATTCAACTTCCTCTAGCTGTCCTGTATCAGCAAACCTAGTTTCAGAAAGAGCTACAACAGAAATTCTTAACACACGTGCTGTGATAGAAGTTTTTCGTTCAGGGTTCTTTTTGTTATCCTGGAGTGTTCTTACATTCCAAGTCGCAATGAACATTTCGTTCCACGTTTGTTTGTATTCTTGATTTGGGTGCAAATATTGGATTCCCAGACATCTGCACCTGATGCCAGGGACATGAGCAAGTAAACAATTTTTAGGTAACCTTTTATAGACCCCTCCCCATGAAGAGGAAAGCAGTGCCATCCTATCAAGGGCTGCTTTGTTATGAAAGGAGGACACGAGTCACACAATTACTTACGGGTGTTGTGAACCACGACCATCTACCTTAAACCACCTATGTGCAATGTTCATACTAGAAACTACCAGTGACATCCTCCACCTGTTCCTGTCACAATCCCATCATCACCACAGGGGTTTATTGATTTATTATTAGTAAAAAAAGCACATACCGATGCAGCAAACCATAGGCTTAAATGGGTGAAAATTGGTCACTGAACAACCGGCAGTTTGATTTGTTTTTAGTTATTGCTAGTTCTGAAAAAAGCACACTCTCTCCATCGGATTAACATGGGTTGTACTGGTGCTCGCATGTGCCACATGTCAGATTATAAAACGATCGCAGGTTTTGGTGTAAGGGTGTTCCATCTCCTAGATCAGTTGTGAGCCATAACTAAAGGGCCTGATCAACCCTGATAAGCTTTCTGTGCAGCTGGGTACCATGCCAGCTATTTCTTGGTCCTTGACTCTAACTGTTAGTTCAGTCTAGTCGACACATTGCTTAGGGATTCTGTACCAACACCGTTACCTAACAAGGTTTGGCAGCCCTGCTGAGACCAGTACCCAAGGTATAGCTCTTGGAGCTAGCAAGTGAGAGATTTACGAGAAGAGTGAGGACTTGTGATCTCTGTGCAAGCCATTGGGTTCAGCACCCAGAAATTCAAAGGTACTACCTCTACCCAGAGCCCCCTATACCCCATATATATATATATATATATATATATATATATATATATATATATATATATATATATATATAGTTCAATAGCGGAGCTAGGTTTCATTACAAATCGACCTTGTAGTTTACTGTCCGCAAGGACGCAGATTTCTTTGCGATTTTTATAATTTGCTTTTTGTTTATTTATAGAACATATTTTTTAATTGTCAAAACATCAATTTTAGAAGTGAGCGTTACAACTACTTTTTAGCCTGAAAAGCAAATGCCTCTGGACGTGTTTTTTATGTGAACTTTTAAATGTTTCGATTTACTTGGCTCTCTACGAGGGCAAACATACATGCAAGGTCGGTTTTTAATGTAGGAGAAAATTCAGCTTCCTCAAACCGGTACTCTGAATTAAAACAAAAAAAATGAAAAATAAGAATGTCCTTAGTCTAGGACTGCTTTTTCTACAACTGAGGACAGTATAAACTAAGTATATCATCAGATCAGACGCTACACTTTGTTAAAAAAACAAAAAAAACACTTCGATTTTTTTTGTAATAGGAGACAGTGCTTATTCGGACTGCGACATGTGGAGGGAATTAGAAATAAAAGAAAATACAAAATGTATGTGTGAGTCGTCACAGAATTCGTCATATTCCAAGAATCACGTAAATAGATCAAGTAGTTTTATTTAAAACTGAGAAAATCAAAATTTTACTATTAAACTGCATTGGAACTAAGGTGTGTTTTTCATCTCGACACGCCGATTGGAGTTGTGCCACCTTTTTTACTTCATCGTATTCAATCAAAACCGACAAAAGCAGTACGACTCGGTTAGTTGTAAAATTTGATTTGTTTGAATAAAAAGCTAAATTTTTACTTTGTTTTAAAATGACGACTTTTACTGGTTTTCGGGTATATTGAAAACCAGTATAGCATTTAAATTTTCCGCAAATAAGTAGTTTTCTGTGTATTAAGCAGTACAATTCCTTATGTGTAAAAGCGGTGACCATTTTTGTGCGCTCAACCTCATATTTTTTCATCTTTCTTTCGCGTCCAGTGCGTACATAATAGATTTCTTGTGTTTTATTTACTTTTAATTGTCGTAATAAGTGCCAATCTGAATAAGCACCTACTAGACAAATTAATTATGGTTCAGATTGTTTTTTTTTTCCAAAAGTCAAAACTCAAAATCTGACTATTTTGCTGCGAGTTTTCTTTTGTTTAAACCTGCATTGAATTTCAAACGAGAAAGTAGATAATTATTATTTAAAGTCTGGAGACAAAAGGAGGGGGCAAACGTCTGAGACTTTCAGTGACAAAAAACGTTGAAATCGGAAAACATTTCATAAAGAAACGACACAGCGAAACATCTCGGGAAGAGCCTAGCTTTGTTTGTAAGGAAGAGGTAATCGTTCGATGTCCATTATAAATTATTCGGATTTTTGACCGCGGCTGTCTGTAATTAAATTCGGGTGAGGTAACACGTTTATTCCGAATCGAAGCGAAGAGAATTTACAGAGAAGACAACGAAAGCGATGTCTTTAAAAAAGTTCTATGAGCAAAACCCGCCATTTTTGAAGTGCAGAATAAAGGGAGATAACTGTCAATAGATTTATTCAAATTTCGCGAAATAGACTTATTTTTAGATTATTTAAGACACGCAACACAAATATACATATTAGAAACAAACAAACAAACAAACTAAAAAGGGGCAATGTGTAGTTTATTTATTTTTTAATACAAAACATATTATAAGACCCTAAGGCTGAAATATAACCCGAAATTTTCCATTTTTATTATTTATTCAACATTTTTTATTAGACTTAATGTACGACAAACGATGCCGCAATATTGTTTTCATAATTTGGGCTTTCTACCGTTTGGCAGATTGGTCTTTTCAAAGCCAAATTCGGCTTTTTACGCTCTTTCATCACAAAAATAGCGACAAAAGCTGTTCGAAGAGCGTAAAAAGCCCACATTTGACATTGAAAAGATCAATTTGCCAAATCTTAGAAAGGCTAAATTTAAAAAAAAACAGCGGCCTTGATTGTCACAGTCTAATAAAAATGATTAAGAAAATAATAAAAACGATTTTTTCTGGTTTAATTTCAGTCTTTGGATCTAATAATGTGTTTTATGTTAAAAACAATATATATATATATATATATATATATATATATATATATATATATATATTACCTTCTGCCTGTCAAATAATTTACGCTCCTAAACTACACATTTGCGAAAAAAAGGGCTAAATTCGCAAAATTTGGCCTAAAAACATTGGCTGGTTCTAATATGAGTGATCGATTTATTTACTATTACATTGCATTAGAAACTTTGCACCACCTACAAATAAATTAAATATTACCTTTTTTCTCCCTTTTTTGATAATTAGGTAAACTAGTGTCAATAATAATTTGTTGAAAACCCGAAAAAAACGACGAAAATAAAAAATAGAGAAGGGGCAAGAGGCTTTGCTGTTTTAGAGGAGACATATCTAAGGGGGATAACTTCTATGTACTAAGACCAGAAATTATTTTGAAATAAATAATTTAGTACGCTAAATAACCACTTGAACGATTAAATAATTTTAAGTAAAAAAAAAAGAAGATCTGCTCTCCATAAGAGAATGAAACTAAAATACTATACTTGGGTTTGTATTACTGTACACATAGATTCGGAAAAGTTGTCAAAAAACAAATATATAACAAATAAATGTTATCAAAGGAAAGATAAATTACGTTTCTACCTAATTGAATATGTTTTAGCGTTTTTATTTAATGTAACATGTTTATCAAGTTTGAAAAGCGTACAGTTTTTCCGATGTATTGGAAATTTGAAATAGTGCCCGACTCTCTCTTTGACATGGTAAGTTTGGAAAAGGGAGTTAAAAATAAAAACTATACAAAATACTGTTAAAACCCTTCCGAATATATGTCAGCCTATCTCACGGTAACATATATTGAGCGGGTTTCTAACAGTATTTTAACATTTTGGACGCTAAAAACATACATTGTTTGGGGCTTATTTGATGGCCAGGGCAATGTCAGATGCCCGACGTAGAGAGATGAGTGAACGAAATTTTGACTGATGAAAATATTATGGGAATAACAGTGGTTTGATAACGAAAGAATGTATAGCGACCGCTATATACGGTCGGAACAAATCTTCAGCAGAGACATTTCATAACAATCACCGTTTTTAATATCCACGCATATGAAGTACGCGCAAGCTTACAACGTCGTAATTTGCCCATTCGCACACATGCAATAAAGGAACTATGTTACGTTTCGCGCGCAGTGATACAACAAATGGTTTGGAATGTTCTAGAACAAAAGTATATAAGTTTTTAACCACAAAAATCAAATACTTCAAGGATGCAGTTTTGCGAGTAATCATCAGCGTTGCCTGACTCCGTCTTGTGTGACGTTAAATCACCAACATGACTTTGTGCGTGTCATACAGCTTTAATTCTCAGCATGGAAAGTTACCATATCGAACAAGAATTAATTCTTTTCAACAAGTTATTTCGATCTGTTGTTTTCATATGTAATGAACACACACACGTAAGATGCTTAGGTGATTTAATGACCATTGTTTTCTCTTTTATGAAATAACAACATTCATTACCAGGTTTAAAAACAGTAATTCGAATCATCCTAACGTTAGGGGATTTTGCCACAAATGGTTATTAGACCGTCTTTGCTAATAAGTGTCCTATAGAAAAGACAAAAAATATTCAGATTTCCATGAACAAAAGGGGCATACGTGGTTATTTCATGCAAGTAATCATCCCCAAAACATCATTGCTGTAGTCCCCATTAATTTGTCTTTTTTAGGGTGGGGATCCGTGTCTTTGTGATATGTTTCCACCAAGCAACGTCGGTACACAGGACCTGCTAGTTTTTAAATATTTTAATAACGCGTTTCAAGCCTTGTTCATGGAAATAACGATCAAACAAAGACAGATTCGCAACAGGGAAGAGAAAAGGGCATCCCCCAATAGAACAGGAAATATTTTTTTTTTTTACTCTTCCAATGCAGGACAGGCTGTTTTTAGAAGCTCCTACCCAGATGTGGCAGCAGTATTCCATCCTTGGACGTTGTTGGTTTTTATTTAGATAGAGAATTGCATCAGCAGTGAGATGTAATCTGGAGCGGTCGAAGGATCCCAGGATTTTTCCGGGTAGCTTGACATCAGATTTGTTGTACGCGTTCCGTTTCAAATCTGGAGTAAAGGTCAAACCCAGAAGCTTGTCAAAACATGGAGCCTACCTAGGGCGAGAGCGGTCTGTTTCAATTGATACAGATTGGGATCAGAGTGTTGATAATGTAAAAATAGAAGCTTGGTTTTAGATGAATTAACAGTAACCAGCCAACTCTTCCCCAACTGTACCACACGCTCAGGATCAACGGAGAGAGAATCAGAGAGAATGTTTCGGCCTTTGATGTGTTGCCATAAATGATCGTGTCTTCAGCATAGATATCACCGAATGATTTAAGTATGTGTTTTGGGAGATCATTGATGAAGATCAGGAAGAAAGTTGGGCCTAGGATTGACCCTTAGCGACTCCAGCATTAATACTGGTGGCTTCTGATGTCTGCCCATCAACCGGTACTCTTATGAGCCTATCAGAGAGAAATGATTTACTAATTGCGAAAACATTTCGAGTTATACCGTTGATGGGATCTTGTGAAGTATTACTTTGGCATACCTTATAGAAAGGTCTTTCATATGTCAAGAGCAATTGTCTTGGAAAGGAAACCTTTCTAAAGAGACTCGCTAATCATATGAGATATAACCGTTAACACATCTCCTGCATATCTATCAGAACGGAAACCATATTGCATGCCACTAAGAAGGTTGTTTCTATTAAGGTGGTTCGGTGTTCTTTATTTAATATGGATTCCAGCAATATACTCATGACACATATGAGAGTAAATGGTCTATACTGAGAGGGAGATGACTTATTACCCGAGTTCTTAAATACAGGGCATACTGATAAGGTGTTTCAGGGTGTTGTGATCACTTCTCCTTAAGACGACGCTTACAGTTTTGTAAGTATGGGGGCAGTTCTGATTGAAGCCTTTTCAACACTATAATTGGAATGCTATCAGGGCCAATTGCTTTTCTTGAATAAAAGTTCATAATATGATTGGCGACATCACGCACAAATATTTATATGGTGCATAGCGTGTTGTCTGTTATAGGAGGAAATATGGGGACTTGATGGGTTACGTTGTATTGGCTAGAATTAGCTGCAAAGTTCTTGGCAAATAGTTTGGCCTTGTCTGATGCTAACGAAACTACCTCAGACCCATTGATGATGTTTGGGATAAAACGCGCGCTTCTGTTCAGAATCCTGTTTGATATCTGCCAAAACTGGTGGGAAGCAAGCCGCTGCTTAGCTACTTTGAATTCAACGGTCTGAGCATATAGCTCTCTTGCATTTTTTATTACTCTTTTACAGTGTTTGCTGGCAGTCCAGAAAGCAGTTTTAGTGTCAGTACATCTATTACGTTGGTAGCTATGGAAAAATAATTTATGTGCGCGATGGATGGTTGTTAGGTTTTTGTTAGAACTTTGTTGATGGCATGAGTCGTTCTATACCTACAATTAATCATACGGTCAGGTCTTATACTATAGAGAGGGCATCGTCTTTAAACATGGAATGCAACAATCACGAGGTTGTCTCCTTGGCAACCGACAAGGCTAACATGCTTGCCAGTCGGTTTGCCTCAAACTCCACACTGGACCCTTCCAACCACCCCCTACCTGACTTTCCTATGCGGACAGACGCCACACTAGACGATCTGAAAACCACCCCTGCTCAGGTGCATGCTATCATAAAAAACCTTGATACCTCAAAAGCATGTGGACCCGATCTTATCCCAGCTGTGCTATTAAAAAAGTGCTCAGCCGAAGTAGCTCCAGTTCTCTCCAAACTCTACAACAAATGTCTTAATGAAGCTTGCTTTCCGGGCTGTTGGAAAACTGCTTCTGTTGTACCAGTATTCAAGAATTCTGGCGAAAGGACAGACCCATCAAATTATCGCCCCATTAGCCTCCTCCGACTTTTTGCCAAAATATTTCAGACCATAATTAACCATGCTCTAGTCCATCATCTTACAGATGCTAAACTACTGACTGACAAGCAATATGGATTTAGACAAGCCCGTTCCACAGCAGACATCCTAACTGTGATCTCTGAACGTATATACCATTCACTGGACAACGCGGGGGAGGGCAAAGCGGTAGCTCTAGATATATCTAAGGCTTTTGCCAGGGTATGGCATGAGGCTCTCCCCAGTAAAATCAGATCATACGGTATCACTGGTAGAATACTTAACATAATTAAATCCTTCTTAGATAAGAGAAAAATCCAGGTTGTCCTCGACGGTCGTACATCTAAACAATATGATATAAATGCGGGGGTGCCCCAGGGATCTATCCTTGGACCTCTATTGTTCCTAATATTCATAAATGACCTCCCCGACAACATTGCCTCTGAGATGGGTATATATGCTGATGACACTACACTCTATGGCAGACACGACAGGAAGACGAATGAACACATTTCTAAAGAAATGGCAGAAACACTAGAGGAAGACCTCCTATCTGTAGTGGAATGGGGACAAAAGTGGTTGGTCGCGTTCAATGCTGCAAAGACTAAACTAGTTCCATTCAATAATTACAAGAAACCCTCTCTACCACCCATAGCAATGGCTAACGACTCTTTATCTGAGAGTCCATCTTTCAAACTCCTTGGCCTAACGTTCACAGGAAACATGAGTTGGAACAATTACATTGAAGGCATTGCCAGGGCCGCTGCAAGAAAGGTGGGCTCTCTCTACCGTGCTAGAAAACTACTAACACCCGAAAGTATCCTGTACCTCTATAAGGCCACCATTCGCCCATGTATGGAGTATTGCTGCCACATCTGGGCTGGTGCATCTGCTACTAGTCTCTCGCTCCTTGACAAGGTTCAAAAGAGAGTCGCAAACCTGATAGGCCCTAAACTGGCATCTAAGCTTCAGCCTCTGTCCCATCGACGAAATGTTGCATCCCTCTGTCTTTTCTACAAGTATTTTAGTGGTGAATGCTCTGACGAACTGCAATCACTTGTGCCCCCACGACGTGTGCACCCTCGACAAACCCGACAGGCTGCTAAATCCCACCCCCACACTGTAGAGATCCCTAGATGTAAAAGATCTTTTTACTCCAATAGTTTCTTCCCCAGAACCGCTAGACTCTGGAATTCCATTCCAGGTCCCTGCTTCCCCAACAGTACTGACGTGCAGAAGTTCAAGTGTAACGTGAACCGACACCTTGCTGCCCAAATCCCTACATAGTACCCCAGTAGTTGTTGCCCCTGATAGTAGCCCCCTACACCAAAGTTGCAATTTGCCTTGTTTGGGGTGAAAATGTAATAAAAAAAAAAGAAGTAGATAAGATATAAATGTACGGAAGTCATCCCAGTCAGCCATAGTGCATCGATATACAGTACGGTGAAGAGGTACATTTCATTTTTGTCTTAACTGATGCAACAAAGTGGACAGAAGATCCCAGAGGAGATAGAACGGAACATGAACATAGCTCAGGGGATGTTGTTCGGAAAATGTCTAGAAGGCTTGCATACTGACCGGCAGTATCGGTACACGGGTGGGTTCGTGAACGATCTTAGTGAGGTCATAGTCAATGGCGAATTAATGGCAATACCACCCCTCGTCATCTGCCTTGTTTGAGTGGTCAGCCATTCCACATTGTGGACATTTATGTGAATGTTAGCTGAAGGATGAGAAGTCAGGATGTGGTCAATTTCCTCAGCTATATTATGATAGTAACTCTACTGTTGTTTGGGGCGATAGAGGGAAAATATAAATGCAGTGGTGTAAGCTAGTGCAATCCAAAAGAACATATAAGTTAATTAGGGGCTTCTCTAGAGATATCCTTACCACACGGAAAGCCAGCTTTAATGTGTGCACATATTCGACACCCCTTGCGATATTGGGGGGCCAGATTTAGATGTTTAATTAGAGTACCCTTTTATTATGAACTCATCTAATGAAGTGGTCGGTCTTCTGCCAGTTTCGCTTAGGAATAATACGTCCGGTTTTTGCTCCTGTAATTGGGCTTCAACCGCGGGAAGGTTAGAACGTAGAGCACTTATATTGGAGAAGGAGACATGGTAATAGGGGTCTACGTTGGTTGATGGGGTTCTTGGTTTATTCGTGGTTTTATTCTGGAGATATTTCATGTTGAGGTTTTGGGATTTTTGGAACAGGTCGACTGGCTTGGTTAGAGCAGGACAGAGATATAATGTAAGAGAGAAAAGGACACGAATTATTTTCTTTTTTGTAGCACATTATAAGGTTTAGCCGTAGTTATTGACCACAGGTTTAGAATCGAGAGACCCCTCCAGAAATTACTGCATGATCCAGAATCCATTCACCACATAGCAATACAGCGACCCCAGTATTTTGCACCTGCTGATAAGACATCCTTCCTAATGGTTAATCCAAGGTTCGGATCCCTGAATAGCAGGCGGGTAACGTCAGCCCAGATGAAACGTTTAATTCCACAGCATTTTTTATTTATTCCTTTTGTTTTTGCAAAAGTAAAATGTAAACGAACATAAATATATAATATGGTCTTAATTAAATGGATTCATCATGTAAATTACTGTTTGAACATTATTTTCATATTTGAAGTAATTGTATGCGTGTATGTTATAAAAATTTATGTTGTTCTGCACCATTATTTTTTGAAAACATAAAAAGCATTTATAAAGGAAAGAAGCAAATGTGTAATATGTTACTAAATATTATATTAAAATTGTTTCGATATATTTCCAATTAAAAAACTAACAAGCTATGTATGTTGTATAAATATGCCCTGCGTTTTAAGTTTTGATTGATTTTAATAAAAAAAAAAAAATTGAAGACAAAAATTTAAAATAAATTATCTTTAGAAAATATTTAATAAACGCACATGTAGTCATAGAGCAAAAATATTTTTGTTTGTAAATATTACACAGAAATTTAATTTATATTATAGAATCATTACGTTGATGTGCAATATATTAAATATACCTATTCTATTTTACTCACCTAACATTAGTTATTCCAGTGGTTGGTGCTCGGTTAAAACAACAGGGCATAGTAGACTTGTTTTTTTTTTACTGTTTCTAATATAGATAGCTCTGTCGTAGTTGCATCAGCAAAGATATGAAAAAAAAGTATTTTATTAGTGGGTAATTGGTAGTGTGTCGACTTATCGAATGCTGTCACGGTCAATTGTTTTCTATTGCGGTGGAAAGAACACATAGGTTACAGCAGTCTTCGTAATAAAATCCACCAATTTTTTTCAAATTAATGTTGCATGCAAGTTTACATATTAATACTAAGGTAGAATGCTATTAGCTTTTAAAAAAATGTTTGCTTGTGATTTTTAAAAATCATTTCCATGTATTAACGTACCATACAACTTTTCTACAGCGTTAGCAATTATCACTGATATATGTAAATTAGGTATTTCCAAATATGTAATATATATTATTACTGATCATTATGTTTTTTCAATATTGAATTTGATCGCTCAATGATCGCAGCCTGGCGAGTACTTAAACGTTTTCCACTGCCTACAATTACATGTGGTGGATACACAAGTATATTTTCACGCCGATGTGTGCATACTCCTTGTGTAGAACAGCGAGAGTCTAGATGCCATAATAAAAAGACTATTCCCATTACTTCATTCAGCTCCTGGATTTTCTCTTACGTTCCTGTTTATAATCAAAATGTAAATAACTAATATGAGCATTAAATTGAAAGTTTTAGTAATATGCGTCCACTTCACTTTATAAATCAACTGACACTCTTGTGCTTAAGAGAACTTTATACAGAACTGCGTAATGTATATTTAAAGTAGCACCTTACATACGCTCATATATCTATATGATAAAATATTCACATTGAAAGATGAATCTTATCTACGTGTAAACATATGCAGATATCTAGAACTAGTTAAGAACATTTAAGATACTTAACGTCTTTAACAACACTTATTCTTATTGGTAGTTGGATGAAAAGCTAAATTGTGGCTGCTTTTTAGATGAATTTTAGTGTGAGACCATCCACTATGTATTCCCATTACACCCCGCATATGCCACAGCCATGTAAATTACGTAAGTTTATGACGCCCAATTACACATACATTATACGGTAAATAGATCTATCGATTGTAAGTCATACTTTCGTTCATTACTCAATATGCACCCAATAACCGACCGTTCCCCATAGGATCTTTTTAACAACTAATGTTAAGCAGATCGTGCCGTCCTTCTATTGGGAATTACATCTGAAGCGCCGATATCAATGCAGCCTATTATACACACATGAAATAGACCGTGTATTAAGAAGCGTTAATTTCTCTTTGAGCACTGATGCAAATCTTTACGACGCAATTTTTTGTAGTCTCTTTCTGTCTACCGTCCAAATATATATATATATATATATATATATATATATATATATATATATATATATATATATATATATAGTAAGTTATAAAAAATATATGTGAATTAAGCTACACAGAATATTCCGCGTTTCATCCAGCTAGGATTCATCAGGTTTATGCCACTGCATAAGCTTGACGAATTCTAGCGTGGATTAAACGCGGCATATTCAGTGTAGCTTAATTGCTATATATATATATATATATATATATATATATATATATATATATATATATATATATATATATATATATATATATATTGACGAATTCTAGCGTGGATTAAATGCGGCATATTCAGTTTAGCTTAATTGCTATATATATATATATATATATGTATATATATATATAACAATTAAGCTACACTGAATATGCCGCGTTTAATCTACGCTAGAATTCGTCAAGCTTATGCTCTATAACCTACAACCTAGTTCTACGTATGTATTGAGCAGTAATGAATATATAATTAAAGTGCACTCATAAAATTATACTTTCGTATATTTATTTATGTGGGTAAATGAAGTATTAGTCTTTATATATATATATATATATATATATATATATATATATATATATATATATATATATATATATATACGTTCGGCTGCGTGTATATTATTCTATGTCTTCCATCTAACGCACATGTTTAAATATACTTTAAAGACGTTTTCACTAACCTTCATATTAATATAAACCAGGGTTTAATTCACTGCTATTCAGACAACGGATAAGGATAGATCGGGCGTATTAAAAAAAATGTTGAAAGTATCACATCAATCGATATAGAATTCGGAAAAAGAAAAAAAAACGAAAACGACGCATTCTAGAAAGAATATTTTAAAACTACATTAAAGACAAGAGCAGTCAGGTCATTGTTGAACGTGTTATATTTTTCTACTGTGCTTATACAATTGCAATATTTTATGTGGAATTTTCATTTTATAGATTTTATGTCAAATCAAAACAATTAAATAAATATATATATATATATATATATATATATATATATTATATGCATATCGATAATTTTGTTCTAACTTCGACAGTTTTCGATGAAAATTCGTGAAACTTCGCACGTTATAAACCTTAATATTTTATATCTGCGCATGCGCAGATATAAAAATTTTTGCTGATCTTCTAAGTAAAATATTTTTTGATTTTATGATGATCACGGTGTAATACTTTAGGAATTTCTAAGGTGGAAATTTTATTAGGGAGTCTTTGAACAATTTTAGACTTCTCAGCTTGACTTAAAGCATTTTACATCCGATCTTACATATAAAGCTGGCACGCTTAAAAATGCATATCACCAATTGTTTATTACTGTGCAGATTAGCTTAAAATTTAAGATCTGCGCTAGTGTTAGTTTTGCCATATAACGTGCTAAATTTCACAAATTTCCAATTAAAACTATCGGAGTTAGAATAAATATATCAATTTGCACAAAAATCTTGGCAGGGAGTGTATATATATATATATATATAAAATAAAAATAAAAATTATAACACGGAAATTACATAATTGTCGATGCAATAATTATGGTATTTTCAAGCATCTAAATCAGACAATTACATTTTTGATACTGAAAAAGAAAAGAAAAGATCGGGCTTCGACCCTCAAAAAACCAAAGGTGGTGGTAGTAACAATCCACTTAATACATTTATAGAGAGGGTGGTAGGGATTTAAAAAATAAAAATTAAAATTAAAAATTAAAAATAACAAATAAAAATATTAGATTAGACACTTATAAGCGGCAGCTCGATGTAACCATAGATACACACACACACACACACACACACACACTCACACACACGCAACACATACACATACACATACACCCACATACACACACACACGCCTCTAAGATGTACGTTCTGACATGTAAATGTCTTGACACGCGTTTACTAACCTAGGAAGAAGGGGCGAAAGTATACGGATATATAGTGAAAGAAATAGAACAGCGCGTAATGGAAAAAAGAAGAAAAAAAGAGGAAAAAAAGAAGAGGATACAGTGATCTAATGTTAAACTGTCATATTAGTCTAGAAACTCTGAGAAACGTAAGGGAAATAAACTGGATGTTTGTACACGCGTCCTATAGTTAATTGAGTCATGGAAAGTAGGTCTATTAAAAGATAAATAAATCAATAAAAAAATAAATTAAAAATAAATAAATAAAAATAAGAAAATAAAAATAAAAAGAATATTATATATAAAGTTTTAAAACTATCTGTATGTTATTATGTAAAAATTAGTTAGAAATAAATATTATCTTATAATTCATTTAAATATTGTATTTGTAATATAATACTATGAATTTAAAAATTGAGTCTTATGTATTTAATATTTTATATATTTTCATGTAAATAATTTTATTGGTGATTATAGCGGTCGTTGTAATTAATATTTCAATTCTTAATTGATTAAGAAGTGGGAAATTGTAATATTGATCGCCCCCAATTCGATAGGACGTATCTAGTTTCGGTTAATATATACTTTTATTCACTCCGTACAACAAAATTATTCTCATGCACGCATAAAGAAATAAGTAAAATAATTATATTTTTGTGTTGATTTGTATCAAATCTAATAATATCTAGTTTTAGTATTTGGTCTTTTTGACTTAACTCAGTTTAATAACTAATGTATTATCTGCAGAGAAAAATTATTATCTTAAGGCTATCTCATTTATTTATAAGTAATTTGGATAAACCAGGTACTTCGGAAAAAAAATTATATATATATATATATATATATATATATATATATATATATATATATATGTCTAGCTTAGATTTCGGACAACAAATCGTAAAGTAGTTATTATCGAGTATATACCGGACAACACTATAATTGCCAGTGGGGTGGGGTAGGATGTTTATCGTAATTAATCTAGTGGTGTTAGATTTGGTGTCTTTACCATTATAGAATTCTCTGTTCGTCGGATCTAGAGTTATTGGTTATTTTAAATTTACATTTATGTCTACATCTGGCCATCAGTTCATCTCGTTTGTTTAGGAGATTACTGTGTTGGTACTTCAGGATTCTTATTTTTTCCTCGAGGCATAAACTGCATCTCTGCCTAAAGCCGTTTGGAACGTCCGAATGACATAGGATTGACCATGAAATCACTGGGGATCGATTCTCATTTTTTAATAACCACCATTGTTTAGCTAACTCGGTTTTATTCTTAAGTTCTGGGTTATTGAAAGAATGTTTGTGGTCATAAAAACGTTGTTTTCAGCTTCCGGCGGAGATACCGAAGTAAACTTTTTTGTCCCTGTTATTATCTTCTGGGTGGATCGTGGCCTTATAAACCACGCACTCAACTTTACAATTACCGTCCAGTGGGCAGTTATTTTTCACTTGGCAGTTACATTTGTCTACTGTCGCCTTATTTCTATTAGAGTTGTTTAATATTTTATTATTATGAGTGCTAATTATTCTGTCCATGTTTTTAGTGCACGAGAAACTTATTTTAATTGTTTTTCTATTAAATATCTTCCTAAGTGGATTATTTATGGTAAAATGTTTATCTATTAGGTTCAAAAATACTTTCCCTATGTTTATGTTGGATAGTTGACAGTAAGGGGGATTAAACCATATTATTTTCCGGCCTCTGTTCTTAGATTTATTTTTGTTTTTATTTTCCTTCTTAATATATGTGAGTTTTTCACTGTATCCGCTCATCTCTAGTGCTCTATTGTATAATTTTTTATTTGCTTCAAAAATGTCTTTGTTAGCCGAAAGTTTATTAATCCTAGTGTTAATCGTTTTAGGTATTTGTTTAATTATGCAACTAGGATGGTTAGATCTAGTATTAATATAAGAAGGTGTGTTATTATCTTTATTGAACGGCTTGTATATCCCCTTTCTTAAGTCTAGAGTTATGTCTAGATAATTAACTTCTTTACAATTTGGGGTAATATCTATTTTAAATCCTAGGTATTTGAAGGCTCTTACTAATTTTTTATGTATTTTCGATACAATGGGGCCGTCACTATTAGGGATAACAATTAGTCCATCATCCAGAGGCCGGAAAATAATATGGTTTAATCCCCGTTACTGTCAACTATCCAACATAAACATAGGGAAAGTATTTTTGAACCTAATAGATAAACATTTTACCATAAATAATCCACTTAGGAAGATATTTAATAGAAAAATAATTAAAATAAGTTACTCGTGCACTAAAAACATGGACAGAATAATTAGCACTCATAATAATAAAATATTAAACAACTCTAATAGAAATAAGGCGACAGTAGACAAATGCAACTGCCAAGTGAAAAATAACTGCCCACTGGACGGTAATTGTAAAGTTGAGTGCGTGGTTTATAAGGCCACGATCCACCCAGAAGATAATAACAGGGACAAAAAAGTTTACTTCGGTATCTCCGCCGGAAGCTGGAAACAACGTTTTTATGACCACAAACATTCTTTCAATAACCCAGAACTTAAGAATAAAACCGAGTTAGCTAAACAATGGTGGTTATTAAAAAATGAGAATCGATCCCCAGTGATTTCATGGTCAATCCTATGTCATTCGGACGTTACAAACGGCTTTAGGCAGAGATGCAGTTTATGCCTCGAGGAAAAAATAAGAATCCTGAAGTACCAACACAGTAATCTCCTAAACAAACGAGATGAACTGATGGCCAGATGTAGACATAAATGTAAATTTAAAATAACCAATAACTCTAGATCCGACGAACAGAGAATTCTATAATGGTAAAGACACCGAATCTAACACCAGTAGATTAATTACGATAAACCATCCTACCCCACCCCACTGGCAATTATAGTGTTGTCCGGTATATACTCGATAATAACTACTTTACGATTTGCTGTCCGAAATCTAAGCTAGGCATATATATATATATATATATATATATATATATAATTTTTTTTTCCGAAGTACCTGGTTTATCCAAATTACTTATAAATAAATGAGATAGCCTTAAGATAATAATTTTTCTCTGCAGATAATACATTAGTTATTAAACTGAGTTAAGTCAAAAAGACCAAATACTAAAACTAGATATTATTAGATTTGATACAAATCAACACAAAAATATAATTATTTTACTTATTTCTTTATGCGTGCATGAGAATAATTTTGTTGTACGGAGTGAATAAAAGTATATATTAACCGAAACTAGATACGTCCTATCGAATTGGGGGCGATCAATATTACAATTTCCCACTTCTTAATCAATTAAGAATTGAAATATTAATTACAACGACCGCTATAATCACCAATAAAATTATTTACATGAAAATATATAAAATATTAAATACATAAGACTCAATTTTTAAATTCATAGTATTATATTACAAATACAATATTTAAATGAATTATAAGATAATATTTATTTCTAACTAATTTTTACATAATAACATACAGATAGTTTTAAAACTTTATATATAATATTCTTTTTATTTTTATTTTCTTATTTTTATTTATTTATTTTTAATTTATTTTTTTATTGATTTATTTATCTTTTAATAGACCTACTTTCCATGACTCAATTAGCTATAGGACGCGTGTACAAACATCCAGTTTATTTCCCTTACGTTTACAGAGTTTCTAGACTAATATGACAGTTTAACATTAGATCACTGTATCCTCTTCTTTTCTTCCTCTTTTTTTCTTCTTTTTTCCATTACGCGCTGTTCTATTTCTTTCACTATATATCCGTATACTTTCGCCCCTTCTTCCTAGGTTAGTAAACGCGTGTCAAGACATTTACATGTCAGAACGTACATCTTAGAGGCGTGTGTGTGTGTATGTGGGTGTATGTGTATGTGTATGTGTTGCGTGTGTGTGAGTGTGTGTGTGTGTGTGTGTGTGTGTATCTATGGTTACATCGAGCTGCCGCTTATAAGTGTCTAATCTAATATTTTTATTTGTTATTTTTCATTTTTAATTTTTATTTTTATTTTTTAAATCCCTACCACCCTCTCTATAAATGTATTAAGTGGATTGTTACTACCACCACCTTTGGTTTTTTGAGGGTCGAAGCCCGATCTTTTCTTTTCTTTTTCAGTATCAAAAATGTAATTGTCTGATTTAGATGCTTGAAAATACCATAAGGTTGAAATAAATTATTGCATCGACAATTATGTAATTTCCGTGTTATAATTTTTATCTTATTGCTCTGTTTACCACATTGAGCTCTCATACCCGGATTTCCTCTGGATTTATTCCATTATAACACTATATATATATATATATATATATATATATATATATATAGTATCCGTTATATTTATATATATACATATATATATATATATATAAAATGAAAATTACAATTGAAATAATCAAAATGATGCAAGATGGTAAAAGTAAAGTAAATTATAAATATTGAAGTATTAATATTTATAAAATTATCGCAGCCAGATATAAAAGCTCGATTAAACCAAATAAGAAATAGAGCTTATTATATGGGCAAACAGTTAATAAAATATGTTAAAAACACTTTGAAACGAGTTAAAAACATATTCAATATTAAAGGAAACACTAGTTAAATGCTAGTCTTTAATCCGCGGAGTTCCGAAGAAATACTTTCTTTCTCATCAGAGGGTAGGAACTAGAAAAATGCGAGATCGGATTTTGCATGCAGAAGTATTTGATGAAACAACAAGTAAGTCAAAAGCCTTACTTGAAAACAAAACAAGTGAAACAGAGGGAATATGGTGAAGAAAAAGTTGATTACACACGAATGGATAGTCTGGTGGATGATAAAAAACAAAGTGACGGTAAAATCCAAATGTAAAACTTCAAGAAAGTTAAAAGAATTTCCATTTGCACAAGTAAAATCCAAGGAAATCCTCTAATTGGAAGAAGATGGTCCATAATAATCCAAAGGCAGACATCCATGGAATAATTCACAGAAATGTGTACAAGGAAAAAAAGAAAAGATTCCAATAATATTGATAAAAGAAAAAAGGATGTGCTTTTCACTCTACTTCCGAGACATAAATATAAAAAAAAAGATCTGGAAAGAGAAAGAAGAGAAAAAAATGATGATGAAGTTAAATATAAAATATAGAATAAAGGGAAACAAAAGTAAAAATGACCCAGACAGGAAATGTTAAAGGCGCGGAAAAAATATATATAGGACAAAATAATATAGGTCAACTGAAATGTACAGGCAATCACTTAAAAAAATATTAGCAAGAGTTGTTTAACGACACTAAAAGGAAAATAAAAATAAATAAATAGATAATAAATATATAGAAAATAAAGAATAAATAAAAAATAAAAAAATAAAATATAATAAAAAATAAAATATAAAATATAAAATAAAATAAGAATAAGAATAAAAATACACAAATAAAATTATTTAAGGGGAGAGGATGGCCGGTATCTGCAAATTCAGGAAAACAAAAAAGTAAGTAAATGCATATAGAAACTGAAAGTGTGGGTAGATTGATATATCAGATAGATAGGAAAGTTTAAAGAACAAAACAGAAAATGCAGATAAAAATCCGGCCATGCAAAGAATAGATAAAGAATAAAAATAAAGGATTATAAAATTATAATGTATTAAGAAGTATGTCGAAAAACGATAAAGTTAAAGAAAAATATTTATATTTATATAGAGGGTAAAAGTAATAACTATGTAATTTCAAAATTGCCATAATAAAATTTTGACTTGTGTTTACAGAAAGAGATCAGTTCATGTTAGAATTTATTATATTGTTACCCTGAGGGGAAGTAGCCACAGCCATAGCTTGTGATGTGCAGAGTCGACACGACCTAGAGCCTGGAGTATAAGATCTACCTGTTTTATAATATTCCATTTAATTGAGAAGGGAGAATTGTTAGAGTTAAGTTTTTTAATTAGAGTGGTTAGAGAAGTTCCTTGGTTATTATTACCATTATGATTGTTAAAAAAATGTGGTTTGATATTCTTTTCTTAATTAATGTTGAAGTAGCGCCGATATATGTATGTACTTTATTAAAAGCTCGAGGCCTGGTATTAATATTAATTTGCTGATTTGTATTAGTTAAATAGTTTGAATTTTGTTCATAGTGTTTAACAAATGGTGGGACAATGTTTGTGTGAGGACTATTTTGGAGGTGACAATGAGTATCGCTAGTGTTAGGATGGCCGTTAGGAGAAATATTATTATTCTCATTATTATTATTATTATTATTATTATTATTATTATTATTATTATTATTAATATTATAATTATTATTATTATTATTATTATTATTATTATTATTATTATTACTAGTTGTATGATTGTAGATGGAAGGGCTGCTCGAGGGGTGTATTGGATTAATAACTATATCAGATAGAGGATGGGAAGAAGAACAACTTGAAGACGAAACATCAGTGTCCGCCATGGGAGGACCGCGCGGGAGCTCAGCAATAGTTCAAGAATATGCAACATCTTTCTGGATGCAGTCATTATTGAGTGGGCAGGGCTGCTTGTTATTACAATTACAGTTAGTTTTGGGTTTAATTGGGAAAGGGATTTTTTGGGCTGATTTAATTTTTTTGTGTTATTAGATGTTAAGATTCTTTGTGCTAAATTAGGCATTGTTGAATAAGAAATCCGGATTGAATTTTTATTGAAAATAGAACTATATCTGTGTGGTTATTTGAAAGAGTTTTGTACAATGTTGAAGAATTCCTTAGGTATATTAGTTTTGACAGTTAGGCTAAATGGAGGATTAAACAAAATATTTTTCTTTCTTCTGATGCGACTAGGTGGGTTAGAGGCATTGTGATTAGTATTTTTGTTTGGATTATAAATGTAGACTGGTTCATTGTTATTGATAGTGGCAGATCTTGTTATTTGAACTGGTTTCTTACGAGTCATATTGTGTATGATTACGTATTTAAGGCGGCCTGCAGGAGGAGCATACTTGTATTTAATCTTTTCCTTGTGCCCTGAGTTCCATAAAGCATTATTGAAGAAAGTAGCATTTAGATTAAAAGATTTTTTATCAGAAGGAGGAGCAGAAATGCTTCTAGAAACGGATGGTACTATAGATTTTAAAATGTAGTTGGCATGGCTAGAAGATTTATGGACGTATAAAAGTGTAAGATTAGGTTTATGATAGGGGCTATGAGTTTCGGTGTAAAGATTATGTGTAACATCTAGAAAATTTGAAGTTTTTTGTTTGGTTCTATGATTATAGAAAGGCCAAAGTTATTGAAGAAGTTATGTAATTGTAAAATTGTTTTGTTGTACTCTCTTGGCCTGGCTTTTGTGGAAAAAAGGGTATCGTCTCTATAAAGACCCCCTTGGATATGGTTAAAGTTGTATTTAAGTTCTTTCAGTAGGAAGAGTCCCACTATTTATTTATTTATTCTTTTTTTCTATGTATTTAATATTGTTTCATTTATTTTTATTATATATATATATATACATATATATATATATATATATATATATATATATATATATATATATATATACTTCAGGCGTCGCTCGGTTCTACAAAACGCTTAAACATAACATTTCGATTGATGAAGATTGCAAAGATATCACTATAGGATCAATAAACTATTGGATATTATATATTACGAAGAACAATTTAGCCGGTTAACTACTTCAAAAAACAAAACAAAATAATAATGATAATAGTGGTAATCAAATTCCATCTGTGTTTGTTTACAATATCACGTCAGCTGATATTTGGGCTTGCCGATCTTTATAATATATATATATATATATATATATATATATATATATATATATATATATATATATATATATATATATATACTACTCTTTTTTATATAAAAAATAAGTTTTTTTTTATAGGGAAGATTTTACGTTAAATCGACTAATTGTTACACCAGTGTTACGTAAAATATTCCTTAGTAAAATTATTATTAACGATAAAAAAGGCTATATTCAAATCGGATTTTTTCTTTAATTATCGGAAGAATTTCTGAACAGAATATACCTTAAAAGATCGCCAGAAATATATATTACTTTTGTGTTAAGTTTGCAGAGGATAAGCTCAGATGTTTTGGAACCTATAGGGAAGGAACACAAACGCACACTAAGTGACTTTTATAATGGTATATATATATATATGTATATATATATATATATATATATATATATATATATATATATATATATATATATATATGTTTGTATGTGTGTGTTTGCGCATGTGTGTGTGTGCTGTTACTGAAGTCTAAGGAATGTAGGGTTTACCTGCTATACGCAATGGTAAACTTCGAAATAACATATAGAATATTTAATCTGAACCGAATTAAAAATGCTCAATACGCAATAGGGAGTAGAGCGTATTATAAGAGAAAGACAATTAAAGCTGTAAGTTGAACTTTACAATTAAAATGTATTGTTCGACTACATACTCCAAAAACAATTAACAACTCCTTATTCACCGGAGTTTGAAAGCATGCTAATCTTGTTATTCTTCTCATCAGAGTGCATAAAAAATCAGCGAATTATATTTGAAGCAATTCTAGAATTTGTGAAACAAAAATTTATTGTAGTTATACATTGCCATATAAAAAAATCGAAAAAGGTGTGGATATATATATATATATATATATATATATATATATATATATATATATATATATATATATATATATGTAAGCAAACCCCGCATAATATTCCAGTTTGTATGAAAATACTCTTAACTTGATCGGATATGTAAAATAGTTCTTTAGAGAGATTACATTTCAAAATAAATCCAGCGTGATGGTGCATATACTCCGTTAGGAAAGCTTTCAAAACAGGTGAAATAATGGAAATCTTTTTTTTTTTCCGGGCAGTGCAGTAGCCCAAAAGAAGTATGCCCCTAGTGAAATGGGGCCTAATAGAAAAAGAGAGAAATTCAGTATGAGACCCTTCTTAACCAGCTTAATTAGAAAAAGTGAATTCAAATTAGAGTTAAAATAATTAAGTTAAGGATAAGCAGGGGAGAAAATCAGTCCGTGAAAGCTCGTATTAATCTGAGAGGAAATTGTCTAAATAGAACGAAACAGATATTTCTATAAAGTGTAAAATTTGATGGCATTATTAAAAAAAATTTTTGAAGTGACGATTATAAAGATGTAACTGTTGCAGAATCATAACTTATTAAGACTGTCAAAAAGATGCTGATAATATAGATGACAAGATATAATAATAATAATAATAATAATAATAATAATAATAATAATTGTAATTTAGTAATTATTCTAACAAATGTAATAATAAGTATAAATAATGATGAAAAACCGTAATAAAGAAAGCGATAATAATAATATTTATAATAGCATCAACAGTGATAGTGACACCAATATTTATGTCAATCATATACCGATATTGATAAAAGTAAATGTATACATATACACATACACCCACACACATTTATATATATATATATATATATATATATATATATATATAAATATATATATATATATATATATATATATATATATATATATATATATATATGATTGATGATTGCAACGTCTTGTCAGAGGAGTGCCGCTCTCTCTGACACTTAAATCCATGATCCCAAAAATGACTTCCATCGCCAAAGGACCATTTTAATAGACAAATTCCTGAGGGAGTATCTATGCGCAGATGATGTTACAGTCTTAGAGTTGTATGACAGCTAAGCCTTTCTCTCTCTCTCTCCGTTCAAAATGTTGAGATTCAGCAACAAGCAAGAACAAGATAGCCAGCAACAAGTTAAACTGCAGATCAGTTTTAAGCGGTTAATGTTCTCCCGCTTTATGTGCTTTTTAAATCAGAGATTTGCTTCTCCTAGAAAAGTTGCCTTCCTCACGGCTTATGTGAGCCCTCTCAACCCCAACACACACACAGAGACACATGCACAGAAACACACATGGTGCTAATTGGCAGTTGACTCCGAAAAAGGGTTCATACGCCCTTTGAAAGGTCTTGTTTTTAATCCTTCAGGGAGACTAGCCACCCTCCTCACCAAACAAGGATGGTTGCGGAACCAGTTTAGTCGCCGGTGACCTGATCATGGGGCAGGTAATACTGGGTTACATGGTACCAGTGGCATGTGACATTACCTGACACACACACACATATATATATATATATATATATATATATATATATATGCATACATACATATACACATACACATATACATATATATATATATATATATATATATATATATATAATGCACAAAACGCATCTAGATAGATATATGAACAAAACAAAATAAATAAATCAATAAATAGATAAATAAATAAAAATAAATAAAAACCTTCATATATATATATATATATATATATATATATAAAAATATAGATAGATACACACACATATACACACATAAGGACAATTATATACACGTATACAAATTATAACCGAGGCTAAAACCACTATCACTCAGTGCTACTAGTAATAATAATAATAATAATAATAATAATAATAATAATAATAATAATAATAAATATTTAAGGAGAGAAAAGTAATGCGTGTAAAGAAAATTAACCATTGAAAATGTATTGCTAATATATATATATATATATATATATATATATATATATATATATATATATATATATATACATATATAAAAGTGAACGTGTATATCTGTCTGTCTGTCTATCTGTCTGTGTGTATGTCTGTCAGTGTACAATCCCCTACGCAATAACTCTGTCAATTTTTAGTCTATAGACGCGAAATTTGAAATACCGGGTACTGAGATTTGGGAAAATTGATATGACGAGTGTCAGCCAGAAATTTGGCTGCTAAGGGGTCAAATTTTAACGATTTGACCTTTAAGAACTCTACCAAACTCCTCCGACAATTTTGGGTCTAGACACTTGAAATTTTAGATATAGGTTCCTTTAACCTGGATCTGACTTAATAAAGTGATTTGAGTCCAAAACTATAAATTTCCAGGGGACATAATAGGGGTCAAAGTTTTAAAAAGTTAACCCTTTTTTTTTTTTTTGCTTTTTTAGCACAGCATACACCTCCAAACACCCGAGCAACGCCGGGCACCCCAGCTAGTATATATATATATAATAAATATTTTTTCACCAAACCTGGAATTAATTTCTTTAAAATTTAATTTGAAATCACTTTTTCTATTTCTTTTTTACACGGTGGTCACAATTTATCAAGGCCCGGAAGCCACTCAGGGATAAGTGTTATTGCAAGTACAGTACGTTAGTGTGGGGATTTAATAAAGTGTCTACTTAAGAGGGCGGTTCATAAGAAATTTATTTACGTTGGACTTGAAGGCATCCGTGTTTAGTCAGGTTGGAAGCAGGCAGACGGAACAGGCGTGCAGTTCTAAGAAAGAAGCTTTGTTCGTTTAATATAAAGGTGGTTTTCGTAAAAGATTGGCGAGGGGGGCCAGAGATTGGAGTTCAGACGAGCACCTGCCATGGAAATAACAATAAATCAAAGATAGGCTCGCAACGACTCTTCTGTGGGAGAGAGGTTAGAGGGAATAGAAAAGGGCACCCCCACTAATTACGCCGATGATGAAGATCCTCATACTGGATTTCTCTCTTTTTACTATTAGGTCCCAGCTCACTTCTCTTTAGTAACTTCAATGCCTGAAAAAAACAAAAAACAATTTTCATTATTTCAGCTAATTTTGGAATATATTCTCTCTAACGAACTATTTTACATCTCCAATCAACTTCATGCAAGCTGAAATATTATGCGCGGTTGGTTTATATATATATATATATATATATATATATATATATATATATATATATATATATATATATATATATTTACATATCCATCATTTTTCTTATTTTTATTTGGCAATTTATACCTAAAATACATTGCAGTTTCACTTAATGCCTTAACAAGGAAATTCTAGAATTGCTGCAAAAATAATATGGGATTTTTTATGTCCTCTGATAAGAAGAATAACAAGAATAGCATTCTTATAAACTCCGCGGAGCAAGGACTTTGTAAACTGTTTTTTGGAGTATTCAATCGAACAATAATTATATTTATTGTAAAGGTGAACTTACTGTTTTAATTGTCTTTCTCTGATATATATATATATATATATATATATATATATATATATATATATATATATATATATATATATATATATGACGTTGTTTATAGTGATGCAGACTGTAAATATATTTATAGTTAATCACCACGCATCAAGGCCCAGAACTGTTCGGGGATAAGGGTTATTGCGTGTACAGTAATCAATGGGATAATATCGTAGTAATCGTTAGTAATGGAGATTTGATAAAGTCTCTTACTTAAGGGGGCTGTTTATCATGAATTTGTTTATATTTGACTTGAATCCATCCAATCCTTAGTCAGCAAACGGAAGAGAGTTCCACAGGCGTGCACATCTAAGAAAAAAAGTTATGTTCATTGAATATATGTTTTGATCTAGGCACAGATAATGCGTGGGGAAAATTATTGGTGGTTTTAGCTAGACGGGTGGTTTTCATGAAATATTGGCGAGAGGGGAACAGATTGAAGCTCAGGCGAGCACTTGCTATAGAAATAAAGATAAAGCAAAGACAGGCTCACAATGTATCTTCTGTGGGAGAGAGGTTGCAGGGAAGAGATAAGGGACTCCCTCATTAAGCCACGAAGTCTATTTTGTCCCCTTGCAAGACAAGATTGGTTGTTTTTAGCACTTTCTGCCCAGATGTGGCAGCAGTACTCCATCCTAAAACGTGCTTGGCTCTTATATAGAAAGAGAATTGCATCAGCAGTAAGATATCTTCAGGAGCGTTTGAATGCTCCTACTATTTTTCCAGCGACCTTGGCAACAGACTTGATGTACGTGTTCCATTTCAGATCAGTAGTTAAGTTCAATCCAGAAGCTTGTCAAACATGGAGCCTCCCCAAGACGGAACCATCGGCTTCAATTGATGGCAGATGGGGGTCAGAGCGTTTACGATGTAAAGATAGGATCTTGGTTTTAGATACATCAAAAGTAACCAGCCACCTCTTCCCCCATTGTACCACACGCTGAAGGTCAGAGGAGAGAGAATGAGAGAGAACTTTCTCATTTACGGCCTTGTATGGGTTGCCCTAGATAGTCGTGACAATAGTATAGATATCGACGAATGATTAAAGTGTGTGTTTTGGAAGATCATCGATGTAGATCAGGAAGAGAGTTGCGCCCAGGATTGACCCCTATATATATATATATATATATATATATATATATATATATATATATATATATATATATATATATATATATATATATATATATACGTGTATAGATTTGGGTCTTTTCTGTACTGATATTTTATATAAACAAACTATTTTTCTCTTTTTTATGTATTTATTTGCTCCCTTACGGAACTAATGTGACGCAAGGTTGTTTTTAATGTGGGGAGAAAACCAGCCACTCTAACAAGGGTATAAGGGGGGAGCTCTGGTAGTATCTATAAATAGTAATTGTCTCAGTATGAAGTGTTTCGTTACACTGACCAAGGTCCAATTAACATGTGTAAAGCATCAGAACAGATACTACACTTTGAGGTATTAAATCTTTTATTCAGGCAAAAATAAACATGAACAAAAAACTTAGGCACAATGCCAACTCAAAAGGGAGGAAAATGGAAGTCGTTGGTCGCCCTTGTCACTCTAGAACTAAACAAAAGTTAATATGTGCTAGAATCTTCTTCCACTATAATACCGCATTCACGCTTTCGAACTGGGGACGTCAAGCTGACTGAAAAATAAGACCCTCTCAAGAACCGCGACCACCCAAAACGCAGAATGTTTTATGGCAACATCGGCCAGGACTAACCTACCCTCTGCATCCCTATGAACAACGTCGCCCATCAACGACAGTGTATGTTTAACCAGCAAAGAAACTCCCTTTCTCAGGGGCCGCCATATGCTGAGAAAACTTCAAAATCTCGTGTCAGTACATAGAAGAAACGAAACTGAATCACAGTAATATCCACTCGGAGGGGCAAATGGTCGTGCCGGAGGCGAGCCGTACGGTCTGATGATCTCAAGTCCCTCGCATTCAGACGAGCCAAATTCAAAACCATTGTACCTCCCTTAATGTGTGTTACACTCAGCTCCTAAGTTAGTCGGAGGAAGGACGCCGAAGCTGAAGCAATGGTCAGAGTGTTGAGTTTTTTCCTGCCCTGACCTTTTATTATAATGCCGCCGACGTTTAAAGTGAAAATTCAATTTCAGAGTCTTATACAGTGACGGATGAACCAATACTGGGACACTTCCCTTGCATTGGTTTCAGAGTTCGTTAACGGAAGGGGCATTTTTCCTAATCATTTAAAAACCCGAAACAACCCCTTCAGCGGTCTCCAGCAGTCCATAAGTTGGTCGTGCAAGCCTCTGGAAGCTTGACGAAAGTTGTTAGCATTTGGGCATCCGGGAAATTTGAGGGGCATTAACGTCTGTTGTCAGACAAGCAGAGATTTAAGATTTTTTTCTCTGCTGGTACTGTATATCTGTTGCGACCGACAGGTGGTCTAAAACACACAGTTCCTCCCTCGTTTCAAGTGGGAGGGTCCCTGTTGGGTTAAGTCCTCTAGTTGTAGAAGTTAAAGGGCCTCTCCCCCTCCCGGGTTCACTCCTTTCTTTCTGAGGTGATGGCTCAGTCCGCGTCTGTGTAGGGGCAGGTGTTTGTGTGGTGCCCGGTTTGGTGTGGTGTCTGGTGTTGATATGGTGTCTGGTGTTTGTGTGGTGCCCGATGTTGGTGTGGTGTCTGGTGTTGCTGTTGGTGCGGTGTCTGGTATTGATGCGATGTCTAGTGTTTGTTCAGTGTGTGGTTTTGGGGTGGAAGTGCATTGTGTTGTTGTTAGGGGTGGTGTATGCTCACAGGGAGTGAAGGCCGTCTTTTATTCCCCTTTTCTTCTTTTGCTTTTCTTTTTTTATTCTTTCAAATGAACCGCAGAACGGTGAGGTTGAGTTTCTCTCCCTCTTGCTAGCGGAATCATCCTCAGTGGAGCAGTCTTTTCTTCGCTTTGTCCAATCTCAATTGATATGGGGATCGTTGGTTGTCCTGCTTCTCATGTTGCTGTTTCTGTGGTTGATGCTGTTGTTGCTCTGGTTGCTGCAGCCGATTTTGTTACTGCTGCTCCAGTTATGGCTGTTGTTGCTGCTTCGGCTGCTGCTTTTTTTGTTGTTGCAGCTGTTTCCGTGGCATCTGCTATGGAATCGGCCACGGCAACTGACGTTGTTCAGGCGGCTGGTACAACAGCTGGTTCGGCTGCTGCTGTGCCTGCTGCGTTGCTGTGACTGCGTCTGTTGTGAAGGCTGCGTTTGTTGAGGCTGCTGTTGTTATTGCTGCCTCGATTGTCGGGTTGCTGGTGGGACGGTGGCAGATGGGATTGTGGGGTTCCGTTTCCACTACGTTACCGTGTTCCATTCCTCCTCCTTGGCCTCCTGCAATGTTCTGGGTTTCCTTGTTGCTAAGGTTGGTACTCTGGTTGTAGGAGTTGTGACAGCCTGTTTGGCACTGGTGCTGTCTCAGTTGTTGGGGCCACCTTGGGTGTTGGTTTAGTAGGGGTTGACTTTTGGAGGCAGTTCTTAGCTATGTGGACCTGCTTTTGGCAGAACGAGCAGTGTGGACAACGACCATCTATCACCGTCATAGTTGCCTCCTTAAATGTCAGTTGTGATGGTATCGCCACGCAGCCTTCTCTCTTTAACCTCATGGCCACAGTGTAGCTACCCAAGTGCGTGCCGGTTTTCGAGCGTACTGGGGTTGCACTTTCGACCTCATCGAACTGGGTTAATGAGAGGTCTCAGGATTTCTGCAAGTATTTGCATAGGTGCGTTGAATACCTGCACCCGGGTCCTTCTTTTGCCCTGGTATTGGGGCATTAGTTTGAAACTCCCATGTTTGATTTCTTTCAGGGTGACTCTCTCCGCACCTTCCTTGGTGGGTAGGAGGATGCCCAATATGGCGTAGCTCGTCTGGTACAGGTATAGTACCGGAGTGTTTGGTTTGTGTAGGAGCCCCGCCATGTCTTCCTTTCTATCCCTAGGAGGCGGTTTTCCGGTATATCGGAATGACGAGGGAGAGGACTGCCTTTGATTGCCTCCCAAACACGTGTCACTGGTTTAATTTCTGCCTCCTCTATGTATTGTCTGTACTTTGTCAAGTACAGGGCTCTGTACTCTTGAGGGGTCAGTTGATTCTCTACGGTCTTCCGTCAAGCAGACTCTCTCGTTCGTGTTGGCGTTGGATCTTTGGTGGGGTTGGACCGTTTTTCCTGTTCCTTTACGGAAGGGTTGCTATATTGGGGGGCATTTCCCTTTCCACTTTCCTTTGGGATCGGTTCTCCTTTCTTGATTATTCTTCCAGCAAGAGCCTTGCTTTATGGGGAGTCAGCCTCTTGGGCAGTATTGTCACCTTTATTTTCTTTCTTGCCCCTGTTGTTTTGGTGAAGTCCAGGCGCTATGCCCAGTCGTTCTCTTGATTTGTTCCCCTTTAGTGGGAGTAGTCCTCCTGGGAAGCACTGCACAATTTATCGGCCTTTGCGGCTATAGCCTCTTCATTTTTGTTGTCATAGCAAGATGTTTTATCCAACATTGTTTTTCTCCTCTTTTGAGGGAGTCACCCTCTTGGGGAGATGCTGGTAAGTTTTCTCCTTTTGGGGGGGGGCGTCTCTTAGTTCATTGTCCGGGCGGTACGCCCCGTCTGTTTTTGGTGTTACTCCTCCTGTTGGGGAATCATCCTCTTGGGGAGCAATTATTTCCGAGGTAGCGCCCTGACTAGGGGTAGCCATACTGGTGGCCCCTGCGCTGGTGGGATCCATTTTTGTGCTCTCTCCTCTCTTTTTTTTTAAATACTGAAAAGGTGACGTGGAGAGGGCATCCAAGTTGGGGAACCGATTTTGGTGCCAAAAAGAAGTGGCACCAAATGAGGCAAGAGGGATTATAGAACTGAGAGAGGGAGTGGAAAGTTAGTGGAGGAAAAGGAGAAAGTGTTTCTTGTCCTCCATCGCGGGAAAGTCGTAAATTATCAGCACATACCCCCGCGCTAGAGGGGAGAGCAGAGAAAGACCGAAAAAGTGGGGGTGCGGACGGAATGCTACCCAAACAATAAGTTCGTCAGGGTGTTCCGGGCATGAGAATGTGTTGCCAGAAGAGCACTGCCTCGCACGATATATGTAGTAAGAACAGATCCTACACTTTGAGATATTCAATCTTTTATTCAGTCAAAAATAAACATGAGCAAAAAACTTAGGCACTTGGCCAACTTAAAAAGGGGAAATTGGGGGTCATTGGCCATCCTTGTTACTCTAGAACTAAAAAAAAGATTCTCTTAGCTAGAATCTTCTTCCACCATTATACTGCATCCGCCCTTTCGGACTTGGGGACGCTCTACTTAGCACCCAAGTTTGAAAACAGTTTGTATTAGCGTGTAAAAACAAAAATATAACAATAACGGTAATAAAATAATTCATTTGTGTCGAGGGCGGGGGAAGAAAAAATACAAGCAGTGGTTAGTAGGACCCTAGCAACCCCGTCTAGTTGATTGACTGCCCGTTCTACTTTGATTTATAAACGAACCTCAGCTCTTGCAGGACAGTCTCTAGCTGGGGTGAAAAGAAACATTGCAGATAGGAGAAGGTGGGGATCTTGAAGGCTTTCTAGTTGGTGAGAGATCGAGCATTCAGCTAGCTAAGAGGATGACAATTGATTACACTTGACGGAACTGCAAGTTTCACACCTAGGAAGGGGACACGTATTCAAAGTTGGCTCCTTTTCGCACTCACAGATTTGCTACATGTATCCATCTTCTGGCAAATGCCGCGCGATGAAGCCTTCTTCTATCTCATCTGATTCTCATTTGTAGGATGTAATATGATTTTGTAAATGTATCTACAGATGTAGACGTATCTAGGCAATTTGGGGTTAACACAGCTCAAAGTTCAGTTTAGCAAATGCATCTCTTGTCTACAAATGCGACTCAGTACATTATCAATAATGATCTATTTATAATATTTTATTATTCTATATTCTAATTTTTCGTAGGCCATTTCGTAATAGTTTAAATATTATATTCTTGTCATTAGGAGTGAAATCCCACATAGTGATTGCCGTTTGTTCAGTGCCTAATGTTACGTTTAACCAACGCAGACGGATCTATTGAAATATTCTCTATATATTTATATAACCTATTTGTTACTAGGGTAAATACTCGTAGCCACTATCACATAACACATAATGTCTCCTCTATGTCTTTCAATAAGAACATGGCAGCTATATCTCTCACCAATAACTGAACATGGGACTATTCAATTCAGAGAAAATTAAAAAGTGTATATACTATTGAGTAATACTGATATAATTAAACATTAAAGTGTGCTGCATGAACGTATAAATGACAGTTGGATTAAATAGTTCAAGAATCGATAAGGTATGCCTGGTAAAAATTATCTCGCATAAAAATTGTGTCTTGCAAGGTTATTATTTTGTCAGTTTGCAATAACAAACGTTCTTTTTCTGTTCAGTAATTTAGAAAACAAAAAAGCAAACAGAAATAATTTAAAATGGGCATAAAATAGATGAGAAGAAATATTTTAAAAATCTAATTTCCAATCGTGGAAATCTTACGCATGCCAGGAGAAGTCATATAATCTAAGATAAACGTGGAAAGATTCTTCGGGTAAAGATAAAAATACATAACAAGATGATACATGCACATCATTTGCCACCAAATTAAAGGAATACGGAGATGAATGCGACGAATCCATTCTTATAGAAATAGTTGTTTGGGGATTATTTGATTGTTGCTGCTGACGGTATGATATGTTTTTTAAATAAAATTATGATAACAACTTGGATAAAATCTGCATGATGTGCAACGGTTCAATAAGCTAAAATAATGATGAACATGAGTGGCAATCTTATTGTAAAGTAGCTGGATTTTACTGATCCTTCAAGTGAAACTTGTTCAGATAAAATAAGAAGATCCTCTAGCAAAAGTGATTTTTTCATAAAATTTATAATTTACTGAATGCCGCCATTCCTCTAAGAACACTCTGATTTCGTGTTTACCTGGATTATATTTTCATTTGTGACGTAACTCACACTTTCTAATATTACTCAATACACACACCCACAAAACGATTTTTTTTCAAATTCGGTTAGATTCTCTATCATTATCATTAGCATTAAATCCAACAGTCTAATCCTGATAGAAATAAAAACATAATCCAATCCTTAAACAGCCTGTTTAACCTCTGATGATCTATATAAGGTACTTTATTAATTTTAGAAACTAGAAAATTCATCGTTTACCCCCAGCCTTATCTGTTTCGATTTATCATTTTAAAAAAAATGTGTTTATGCATAAAGTTACTGAAATGCCATTTCAAACCTCATTTGACAGATCATGGAAAGGAGTGACTCCGTTTATAAAGATGCATAAATGCATTTAAAATGCTGTTAGAAACATAAACTTGCGAGGCCGATAGAGTGAGTCTCACTTAAGAAGTCCTGACGCAATTACAAATTAAAAACTTACACATGTTTGGTTGAAGTTCTCTTGGGTTCGCTTGTCATGCGACATGACGTTTCCTTCCTTTCGACTCTCAGGAAACGCGTAGGCGGTTGATATTCTTGAGTGAGACACCCGAGAATGACATGTGTGACGAAAACAATACAACGCAAGAATATAAAGGTTCTTAAGGCATAATTTTATTTTCTTACAAACCAGAAAATTTAGCTTTAACATATTGACATTGCGATAAATTTGAAATTAATTAATTTTCAATACAAATCAAAACAAGTTAACAAGTAATATGCGTATATAGATTTGAGGAATATGTATTTCATAATTTAAACAGAAGTCGAACAATTAACAATGGGCTGTACCATGTAAAAAACACTAACAGTAAGTTAATATTGCATCCCGTTTAAAATTACCTCTACTCATTTCTATATTTTACTACACATATTCCTAGCATGGAGCCCTTTATAAATATGTAAAATATTTTTGTTACTTTGCTTTCACTGAGAATTTAAGAGGTTTTTAGTGTCGAAACAAACAGAAAAGCGCTTGTAAGAAAATGAGATCTGTATAGTTAAGTTAAACATTTGGTAAACCGATTTTTTGCAGTTGAGTTTTAATAAAGCTATATTTCTGAGCAATATCAAAGAAACGCAGCATCCATAAACAATTGGTTATTTCAAAGAGTATCTCATGTTTGTATCCAAGCATATTGTAGATGTTTCAAGAACTACTAAAACAAAATCTTCATCAGGTATAATGTAAAATAATACTCGTCATAATCGTAGTAATATAAAATTAACCTCCTACCGATTTTAACTATGGTTTTTCATGTAACTTTTGCCGTCGAGTTTTAAAAAAGACAGAGTAAAAAACAGATAACTTGCTATTTTTGCCGAATCAACAAAGAAAACTGTAAGAGAGAGAGACAGAGAGAATAGTAAATCAGTTGGTATTGATAGCTACTGTTTCTATAAGATAAAGGATGTAACATGTAAAGAAAGGACACTAAACTTAGTTTTACATTTGTTGATTTCTGTAATTCATATTGTTTATAAAAATTGTTTTTAACAGAAGAAGAAGAAAAACAATCGGATAAAATAAGAGCAGCAGGCGCAATAATGAGTAGAAAAAGAGAAAAACAGAAAAAAATGTGTGTGTGTGTCATTTACTTACAAAATAACGATAATGTATGGCAGTGAAATGACAAGACTCATGAAATGCTTTACAAAAATCATTAATAATAGTGCATAAGGCAAGAATGCGTATAAAATAAAAGATAAGCCAAGGTTCTTCCAATTCATACAAAATTTGTGAGTTTTTGTCGCAACAAATAATCATAATTAGATTTAAGTTGAATGTTTATCCTCAGTATGTGTGATACTATGAATAGAAAGTTGACTAACTCAAGACTTAACCAGGTCATGTATTACGGAACTAGAAAAATCCACTCCGTTTTTAGTCGCGTGCAAGCGACTCTATAAGTCACTCCATCGGTCGGTCGGTCTGTTGGTCTGTCGGTTTGTCTGTACCAATTTTGTGCTTGGCCTTTTTCATTAAGATAAAAAGTATGTTGGCAATAGATGATGTCCTTAGCTTTTTAAGTTTTACTTGGCCTTTTGGCCAAGATCAAAGTGTAGTATCTCTTCCGGCAGATGCTGCACTTAAGATAATTTGTACCAGTCAATGGAGGGGAAACCCTCTATACTGGGACAATTATTATTTTTGGTAACCAGAGTGCCCCCTTTTTGCCTACTTTTAGGGGAGCTGCTTTTTACCTCACATTAAAAACGGCCTTGTGCCTAATTTGCTCAGTGGGGGAGCAAATAAACACCATCTCTTCCGACAGATGCTGCACTTAAGATAATTTGTACCAGTCAATGGAGGGGAAACCCTCTATACTGGGACAATTATTATTTTTGGTAACCAGAGTGCCCCCTTTTTGCCTACTTTTAGGGGAGCTGGTTTTTACCTCACATTAAAAACGGCCTTGTGCCTAATTTGCTCAGTGGGGGAGCAAATAAACACCATCTCTTCCGGCAGATACTGCAGCTATGACTAGCTATGACTAGCAAAGACAAGATGTGGGGGCAACCCCACATGTCTGACCTTTAACCAGCTCCCATTTCCCACCTCTCGGGAGCTGGTCACCTTTTCCCCTTCCCCCTCCCTTCACTCCTCACATTAAAAATCGGCCTTGTGCCTAATTTTCTCGGTGGGGGAGCAAATAAATACCATCTCTTCCGGCAGATGCTGCACTTAAGATAATTTGTACCAGTCAATGGAGGGGAAACCCTCTATACTGGGACAATTATTATTTTTGGTAACCAGAGTGCCCCCTTTTTGCCTACTTTTAGGGGAGCTGCTTTTTACCTCACATTAAAAACGGCCTTGTGCCTAATTTGCTCAGTGGGGGAGCAAATAAACACCATCTCTTCCGACAGATGCTGCACTTAAGATAATTTGTACCAGTCAATGGAGGGGAAACCCTCTATACTGGGACAATTATTATTTTTGGTAACCAGAGTGCCCCCTTTTTGCCTACTTTTAGGGGAGCTGGTTTTTACCTCACATTAAAAACGGCCTTGTGCCTAATTTGCTCAGTGGGGGAGCAAATAAACACCATCTCTTCCGGCAGATACTGCAGCTATGACTAGCTATGACTAGCAAAGACAAGATGTGGGGGCAACCCCACATGTCTGACCTTTAACCAGCTCCCATTTCCCACCTCTCGGGAGCTGGTCACCTTTTCCCCTTCCCCCTCCCTTCACTCCTCACATTAAAAATCGGCCTTGTGCCTAATTTTCTCGGTGGGGGAGCAAATAAATACCATCTCTTCCGGCAGATACTGCAAGCTATGACTAGCTATGACTAGCAAAGACCAAATGTGGGGGCAACCCCACATGTCTGACCTTTAACCAGCTCCCATTTCCCACCTCTCGGGAGCTGGTCCCCTTTTTCCCTTCCCCCTCCCTTCACTCCTCACATTAAAAATTGGCCTTGTGCCTAATTTGCTCGGTGGGGGAGCAAATAAATACCATCTGTTCCGGCAGATACTGCTAGCAAAGACCAATGTGGGGGCGACCCGACATATAAGACCTTCGTCAATGAAGGGGCAACACTTCATATCAATTGTAACTATCCAGCTCCTCTACTCCCCGGGGAGTTGCCCCCCTATTTTCCCTTCACTCCTCAATTTAAAAACGGCCTTGTGCCTAATTTGCTCAGTGGGGGAGCAAATAAATACCTCAAAGTGCAGTATCTGTTTCGGCAGATACTGCAAGCAAAGATCATATGTGGGAACGCCCCCACATATAAGACCTTGATCAATGCAGAGGCAACCATTCATACCTATTGTCACTATCCAGCTCCCCTACTCTCCGGAGAGTTGATCCCCATTTCCCCTTCACTCCTCACATTAAAAATCGGCATTGTGCCTAATTTGCTCGGGGGGGGGGAGCAAATAAATACCAGCCTCACATATAAGACCTTGGTCAATGTAGGGGCAAACCTTCATACCAAATGTCACTATCCAGCTCCCCTACTCCCCGGGGAGTTGGCCCCCATTTACCCATCACTCCTCACATTTAAAATCGGCCTTGTGCAGAATTTGCTCAGCGGGGGAGCAAATAAATACCTTTTTCTTGGCCTTTTGGTGGGGCTGGTGATTTTTTTACTCCAATAGTTTCTTCCCCAGAACCGCTAGTCTCTGTAAATCCATTCCAGGTCCCTGCTTCCCCAACAGTACTGACGTGCAGAAGTTCAAGTGAACCGACATCTTGCTGCCCAAATCCCTTCATAGTGCCCCAGTAGTTGTTGCCCCTGATAGTAGCCCCCTACACCAAAGTGGCAATTTGCCTTGTTTTGGGTGAAAATGTAATAAAAAAAGATTAAAGTGTAGTATCCGTTCTTACTACATTATCATATAAAGTGGGGGATCACTTTTCTGTATTAATTTCATGTAAAATGGTCTCCCACTTTACAACCAGTCAGTCTGAAAGCCATTATAGTAATTCAAGTTTTTTAAGGATTCCAGTCATTTTTAAGCATTTAAGTCATTCTTAAGATCATTCAATTCATCCTAAAGTTCGTTAAAGTCATTCTAAGTAGTTTACTTTTTATTTATTGAAGTCATTTCAGACCATTTTCGTCCATTTTAGTTTACCTTTAATAATTTCATCTCAATCCTACATTCACGCATTCATTCATTACACGAGAGCGCGCGACTAATGGCTATCGACCATGTTTTAATAAAGCGTTGCACCCAGAATTATCAACAGGTTATTTAGTTATATATACATATTAATAAATAAAAAAACGCATATGTTGAATGGCAACGGTTACATTTACATATAGTTTTTTTTTACACGGTAATCACCACTAATCAAGGTCCGGAAGCCACTCAGGGATAAGGGTTATTGCAAGTACATTACGTTAATGTGGCGTTTGATGAAGTGTTTACTTAAGGGGGCGGTTTATTAGAAATTTGTTAACATTGGACTTGAAGCAATACAAGTTGTAGTCAGGTGGGAAGCAGGCAGACGGAACAGAGTTCCACAGGCGTGCAGTTCTAAGAAAGACGCTTTGTTCATGGAATCCACGTTTTGATTTAGGCACAGATAAAGAGTGGGGGAAATTTTTCATAGTGGATTCAGCTAGACGGTTGTTTTTCGATTGTCGAGGGTGGACCAGAGATTGGAGTTAAGACGAACACCTGTCATGGAAATAACGACAAAACAAGAATACGCTCGCAAAGTCTCTTCTGTGGGAGAGAGGGTCCAGGGTAGAGAAAAGGAAGAGAGTTGGGCCCAGGATTGACCCCGTAGGGGTTCCAGCATTAATACTGCAGGCCTCTGATTTTTGTCCATCGACCACTACTCTTATGAGCCTATCGGAGAGAAATGATTTAATGATTGAGTTATAAGAATAAAATCAGAATGTCGTTTGAAAATACCGAAATAATGCATACTTAAGATTTTATTTATTTATTCATTTATTTTGCTTGGGGTCGTTTTATTCAGTTTAATTTCATGTTTTCTGTAATTTAATTACTTTCAATATATTTTCCCGTAAGTATAATCTAATTTATTCCTCTATTTTGTCCCGGTTATTATTAATGAGTCTAGGCGTCGGCCATTGATATTTAATTTGTTATACCAGGTTCGTGCATTTGATAAGTCGTCAATGATATGCATATATGAAGATATGCTCATATTTTAATCTTTTACGCATACGTTTGAAGCCGCAACCTCATTAAACGCGAAAGCTAAATGGATGCACGCGTTCTTGCAATTTTCCTGTTTCACCTTTACGACTTCCTTTATAACTGGGCAGTTTTTATGTGCTTCGATTTTCCCATCGCCATTAGCTTTCCTAAATTCGATAGAGGTCGCTTTCATGTCTAAATCAAGCGAGTTAATCATACAGAAAGCCGCCCTGTGTTTGCTGTTCTAAAAGAGAAATGTCGCATTTTCCGATACTCAGGAAACCTTATTTAATTCGCACGGACTCGAACGTTTCAATAAACGATTGAGCCGTCACACACCCCAGCATTCAAATCCACCCGAGTTCCGTTCTTCAAACGCAAAGGCTTTCACTTTCTGTTGCATTTAGAAAGTCACCCTTGTTTTAGGATCGGGTATAGAGGGAACATAAGCTTCCAGTCGGATTACATTCAAATAAAATCGTTGTTCGATTCGGCTTTGTTGCTTTTACTTCGGTATAGAGAAAGCCAAATTTTGGTTATGTTTGACTGCGGACAGATTTTCCGAAATTTCATGTAACATAAATATAAAAGAAAAAACATTGAAGACATTAGCAAAGAAGGTGAATTCTCTCTCTACCAAGATGGTAAATTGCGCACAACTTACAGTATTCTACATCTACACGAGGAGAGCATTTTTTTTTTCTGTAGAGAGTGTTCTTGTGACATTTGGGCTCGTGTATCTATTACTAGTTTATTATTTTTAGACAAGACCCGAACAGGTCGTACAATTAAGAGATCTCGCACTATAAAAAATACCTAGGCACGGCTACAGAATGAAAAAAAAAAACAGTTGTTATTTAAACGAATTAAAATCCATTAAAATACATTATTCTGGAGTAATTTTTTTCCAAACTATAAAAATATTCAGAAATATTATAATCTAAGAACCGGAATTTCACATAATTCCATCTTTTATCTAAACATATAGATTACGCGGGGCAACATTAGAAAATCTTAAATTTAACGCTACTTAAAAAAAAAAAACATGGTAGGCTTTACAAGACAAAATAAATGCATTTAGTCCTTGCGTTGTTTTGACGAATAAGTGAATAATATTTTTTTCATTAACGATATATATATATATATATTTAGATATTCGTGTTGCCTTCATAATCCCCGAAGTTTAGCAATGATGAAGCTGGCCAGTACCAGATGGGTGAGTTTCTTGAGAATGCTAGGCGCTGTGTGTTTTTTAGACAACACCTACATGTTAAATTGGACACTCTTGATGAGAACAAACATAAAAGTTGCTCCAGTCTTTAAAGATTTGCTTTCATTGAACGAGAAAAAGAATAGGTTAAGTGTAGTCTCAGAACAGATAGTACACTCTGATCTTTGCTCTAAAACTATGGATATTTGCGGTCTCGTCGAGAAAAATGAATGACATAACCCCCTTTTTATTTGGTTACACTAACCCTTAAAATATATTTTAATGTAACCAAACGGGAAAATATCTTTGTTAACAGCAGTATAAAATTATAATTTCAAACTAAAAAAAAAATATTTTTTTATATTATTTCATTTTCGTATTATATTTTTCTTCATACTCACTTCTATGAAGTTAAATTATTCTTAAGAAATACCTGTAAATAAAAATAAACAAAAACTACCTTTTCTGATATTTTTAATTTACATAAACTATAATTCTTCGGGGGGTTTACATCAACTATGAAATTATTTTGTTCTAAAAATTGAATGTATATTTAATTTTCTGATAAAAAAAACCATGTTCCACTTTGTAACATGTGAACCATATATTTGTTTCATTGAACCATATAAAAATGTTTTCCATAAACAATTATAATTTGTTGGCCTTTACAACTGTGACATTCTGGAGCGGCAAACTTAGATGTAATTTTGGAAGAGGGTAAGTTAAAACAACTGTTTTTAGGCCGTATGGTCGTCCATAGCTCAAGTAATATAACGTAACATGGAATGGCATAAAGATATTACCGTATTTTAAACAAATTTTTTGGTATCGATTTCTAAGCATTTTTTATAAAATAGAATTTTACAAATATTGGACTCACTAAAAGGGACGTAATTATGAATTTTTCAAAGATTTAAAAGTAGTGTTTTTCGTAAAAAGTATGAAAACATATTTTATCGTTATTCTGACGGATAATAATTATTATCATATTCAACTTTTGAATTTCACACTTCAAACACAAAACTTGAAAAAAACATAATATTCTAAAGTCAGATTTTCAAACTAAATATCTGATACGTGCACGGCTTTTTGTTTGCTTGATTATCAACACTACTTACCCTCCTCACAATACAATGTATTTTGTTCAGTTTCGGCTGATTATATTACGCATATTCGTACCCATGAATAAGAAAGAGTGATTTGAAGCAATATATATATATATATATATATATATATATATATATATATATATATATATATATATATATATATATATATATATAACGTTTTAAATAAAATACACGCATGTTTTTCTAGGACTATTTAGACATGCAACAAGCTTTTTAATCAGTTTTAGATCGAATGTTTCGCTGTCAAAGGTTCAAGGTTGAGAGAGTTGATCTTTGCAGATTCTATCAGACACCTCCGACAATTTGGGTTAAAACAGTTGAAATTTTAGACGTAGGTAACTTGGAAATGGTGTTACATGTAAGTAAAAAGACATACTAGATAAGTGGAAATGATATAAGGAAAAGGCCAGAATCGAACCTTGTAAGCAAGTGTTAAAGATAATGAAAATTCGAATGTTATAAATTCAGTCTATTGTTTATTCTACTACTAGCAGGGGTACCCGGCGTTGCCCGAGTGTTTGTTTCCGGGACGGGGGGAGTTTTAAAAATGTTATGGTAGGTAAGTAGGAAGGATCAAACCTGGAGTCATGAGTAAAAGTAGGAAAATAAAGTGTGAAAAAAAACAAAAAAAAACCTGCAACGTTAACAGTTCGGCCACCAAGAAAGGTCCATTCCAGTTGTTTAGGGGAAAAAAACGACTACGGTAGGTCGGCGCGAACGTGAAAATATAATGTGAATTGTCCAGCACGCTAACCACTACGACACAGTTTAGTGATTTTAAATAACTTCACATGAAATAACTACGAAGCCAAACCGGTGTTCTCTTCTCAACTATTCCTTGTGAACGATTCCCAAACGGTGTTAAGTGTGGCAGGGGGAGGAGCAATTTATTAGAGAGAAAATATTTTACCACTTCCATTGATCTTAACCGATTTTGGCCGTGACCTCTCAGCAGAAAAAGTATAGAAATCTAAGATTATCGAGGAATTTGAGAAAAATAAGCCTATAGCACACCTCAGATATTGTTCTGCCGTTTGTGCATATTATATTTGCATGAAATATCTTGATTTTTAATCCTATTAAAGTCAAAATCCGACGAGATAAAATGAGTTCATTTTATTCATATAGAGAGAAGAGATAAATGGTTAAATATTGTTTATATGGGAAAAAAGAGTCGATTGCCTTTTTTTTTAGACATCTATATATTAAAAATGCCAGTTAAATGAATGCACAATGCGAGTTTACTTATATCGTTTAAAATACCTTAGAAAGAATCGGGGATTCTTTTGTTTGACAAAAGTGTGTTTGGACAAACATCTGTAAAGTCATGTGAAAATTACTCACATTTGAAAAACACTGTTCTGACGTCAGAAAAAAAGGAGATTTCTCAATATAGGCATCTGATGGTTCGGAGTAGAATAGTTAATTTGAAGAGTTGATCAGAAAGAGTCGAGGGTCGACAGTTAGTGAGAGATAGTCAGTTGGATTGGAGAGCCCTTTAGAAGAGGAGGGTACAAGATTAGACCATGTAGATCCATGTTTGAATTACTGACGTCATCGACCGTCCGATCAGATGAATAAAGAAATCAGCATTTGTCTTTGTAATTGTGTTGCCTTCTGTTCTCATTCCTCACAAACAAAACAGAAAATGTGTTTTATCAACCTGTTGTAAGAACTCTTCAAAATGATATGTGTCCTCCCGACCATCATCATTAGTGAGAAATCCGTGTTAAGAACCTGCATCATATATCACCCAGTCCTTATTAATGTAAACCCTCCAAGCCTTTTGCAGTCGTCGTGATGATGTAACATACATAAATGTTTCCTCACCTTCATCATCACAATTATTATACGTTACATGAGTCAAATATTTTAACTTGATTAGAGCCCAAAACAATAAATATTAAGGAATCAAAATTGAGGTCAAAGTTAAAACAATTTGCTCTTTGCGGACCTTACCAACTTTTCACTATGGTAGTAAAGGGAGCGTATTATCTAGGAAGGCATTCCCGTACATATGCACACGTTTTAATATAGACAAAGGCACATAAAGTTATGAACAGTACATAGGGCCCGATCAAAGCATGGCTGAACTGCTAGTATATATATATATATATATATATATATATATATATATATATATATATATATATGTATATATATACACATATATTTATATATATGAAGAGAGAGATAGAGAGAGTCACCCATATACAATACTGTTTCACTGTATCACAGCTCAAACGTGTGGCTAGACAGGCAACTCCCTCAAGCCAGGATCGAAACCAAACCGCCCGTACGACAGTAGACAATGAGAGATGCATTAAGCTAATCAAATAGTTTAAATAGTTAGCGAATATAAACACTTAACAAAAAGCGGCAATATATAAGCAATTTGGAAACATATTTAAAAAAAACAACTGAATAGAATGTTTGAAATCATACACTCTTGTACTTTTACATTAATTTAGATCAATTCTTGTCTTGTACTTTTAGAAAGCACTATGAAAGTTCTAAAGATAATGTTTCGTATATGTTTTCCCGAATATATCTAGTAGGATCGTAAATTGCATGTTTATGATGATTGGGTTAATGTAATTAGGATTTGAAAGTTCTATTCCTTTTTCAGATATTCAAGGTGCTAGACACTAAAATTCAATCATTATTATAAACGTACGTCAGACATATAAAATTACATTTCTGGCAAAAACATCTAAAGAATGGTGATGATTATGTAGAAAAGTAAATTCCGGGACACGAGAAATCACTTGTTTTTTTTTGTGTTAACATAATCGACTTTTAAGCTTTTCAAGTTTTTAACTTACCAAAATAGGAAGATTTATTCCAGAGCGAATCCCCTATTTTAATCCTTGTTTTAATTCGTTGCTATAAAGTTGTTAAAGTAAGATCAGCCACATTTACCGGCGAATCTTTACATATGATTATTTTTGTTACCGTTTATAATTTACATGGCTCTAGGTCAAAAGCTGACAGAGGAATTTGGTAGGTAATATCTCTAAAACACACATATTATATACATATATATATATATATATATATATATATATATATATATATATAAGTATGAATTATGTAGAATAATATCTAACTAAAGATAATCCTTCCATAAGGAAACCGAAAAAAACTAAGAGAGAACTAGTTCAAATAAATGTTAAAATGCATAGGAAAATTATCTAGATAATTTGCAGATTAATACTATTCCACGACCAATCTATAACAGTTGTAGTTGCTTTTAGAATAATCGAAAAAGCGCTTTTCATATTAATATCAATACACAAAAAAGTATAGGAGTATATATAGATTATTATGCACGATGAAAACTAGGATATTTATGAAACAGCGGTCCAAATAAATAAAAAAGAAAAAAAATGTTTCGATGCAGTCACAAAGCAGAGGGAAAGAAAAATTGCTGCCAAGACAGAAAACTTAAAGAAAAAATAGAATTGCATCGGTCTGTAATTAATCGTTATTTACCTGTTTATTATTTTTTTTTAAATATTTATTGCGGCATTATTATCGAATTATTTTCCCTGTGCTGTTATCATTTTAGTTGTGCATAAGTTTTTTTGCGACATTAGGTCTCGTGTAAATTGTATTAGATCGTACAATAATGTTCTACGATTCGGAATAGGCTTCCCACTATTCTATGATATATATTAGAATGATTTTAACGCAATAAATAACTTATTTATTATTAAATAGAAGTTGTTAACCACCTATTTATTTTAAATGTATACCTCCGTAAATTTGCATCTATTCTGTTCTAGAGATATCTGACTTGCACATGAGAATATTAAATATCTTTATTTTTTTTTTTAAAAACCTTACGCATTACTAAAGTTTAAAATTAAAATAATAATTTTTTTAACCCGGGCTATGCTTAGTAAATTAGACATATTTGTTTTTATTTTTAATGTTTTGGACAGTGCGTGCTGCCTTTTTTTTCGGCATTTTTCTTACACGAATTCTGATGAATGTAATACCGAACATACAAATATAATTCATGAAATCCATCTTCAAAGAAGACCCGGCAATTTAATCGCTACAGTGGTAGAACGATAATTGGTCATTAATCATTTCAGGTGTATAAAACTGTAGGCTGCAGAAAGTGAAGATGTGTATAATGAAGAATTTGTAGAGAGTATTCGGGCAAGGAATCAGATATGCCAGTGATTTAACGTCCTTTTGCAATGAAAGTAAGGTAAATGGAAGTTTGTTACAATGATGCTGAGGGTTCTGTTTACGTACATTTTAGCTAAAAGGATAGCAGGAATTAGTCGTAGTTAGTGAATTAACAGTGTCCGATTTTGGTTGTAGAAGATAAATTATTAGGTCAAACCATATTTATAATAAGATGATCCGTTAATGCACAATTTGCTCCAAACGTCAGATGGAATTTTTAACCAGTAGAAAACTAATACAGCAATAAGCACCAAAATACATTATCAAACAAACAAAAGGAGAGAAATATTGTGGTAACGTATACGAACTCGGAAGAAAATTAGAATTGAATGTATGAGAAAGAAAACTCACAGAACACAAAGACAACGAATCTTTGAATAAAAGTGTCGATAAAATCTACATGTTAGAAAGACCATCGAGATAAGAAATAAACTTTTTATTAAGAAAAAATACCCCATATGTAGTTGTAAGCGACGCAAGACCAACATATAGCAATGACTGTTTAATAGAACACTGATATACTATTGCCTCGACCCGGCTGGTTTTGCTATAAGTTCTTAATGTTAAGTGAATTGTGGAACATTTCGGTAGTATTTAGTGTCATTTCTGAAAAATCAAAAAGACTATATTCTCGCTATTTTTAGTTAATTAAATTTTAAAAGCTAATTAAATGTTAAAAGTTAATTAAATTTTACCGTCTGTCAACGTATAATGATTCTGTGTTTGAATATTTTAATAATACGTTAAAAATACGTTTTTTTTTTAATTTTAACTTTTTAGAAGTTTATTTGTTGCTTTCTGTATTAGCTCGAGGAAGGCTTTAATATAATCACTTCAATAATTTGTTTGCATAAAAAAGGTCTATAAAAACTCATGAAGACGTATGTAACAGCAGCTTCAGATCACGTAAACAAATTACTTAGTCGTGGTCCGATGACGCAATGTGAGAATACTTTAAAAAAACACCTGGTTCGGAAGCGATAATATCTTGCGAAAAGTACTAAGGCACTCATAATCTATGCTTCTATTCCCTATGTTATGATCCGCTTAGCAGTATAAAATCGGCACTTCTAACAGCCAGACACAAATGTAACAATAAAATTAATAATTATAGTCTATAATAATTATTTTGCGTTATTTTGTTGCTTCTGCTAAGCCTGGGAGGTAGGCTTCTTGAAGAAGTGGTCGTGCAAACATCTTCTGTGAAGATTAGAAATTGCCTCCTGCCTTGAAGTGTTGTTCATTTAATACAACGTTCGATTACTAAATGCGGATATTTCAGAGGAAGTTGTAAATAATTAAAATCAACCATCTTTTCTGACAAAGAACACGATGGATGATATCTCTAGAAAAAAACAAATAACTTAGTAGTTTAAATTATTTTAAAACTACCATGGCAATTTGGGCGCCAAGCCCATAAAATAATTCCATATCTAAAAGTTATTTACCTCCTCTCCTATTTCATTCCATTGCCCCATCACCGCCTTTTCAAAATAAAAAAAGAAAAAATAATAATAACAAATAGCAAAGGAGGGTCAAAGAGGATGGAAAGACCGAGAAGAGAGTATGTCCTAGACCGTTGAACATATGCGAAGATAATTCGGACTTTGAGGAGGCTTATTTCACTCAAATACCAGTGGAGACCAATGCCCTCTTGCAGCAAGAAATCAATAGCAAGCGGGTGTTGCAATAATGCAATAAATTTGAACATTTTTTTTCGAAAGAGGTGGAGACTACTGAAAATCTGGCGGTACTTGTGAATCCGCTTCCAGGGAACACCACAGGATAATAAGTGGATTTCCTTCAACAAGTTTAGACAATTTTATACAGTTTCTTTATATATTATTATTTTAATATATTTTTCATAAGTAAATGCTATATCGTCTTTTTTCATTATTATATATATTTATTTTCTTACTTTACATAAAAATTGCGCAAATATTAAAATCGTCGGGTTTCCGTTACTATTGTTACAGCCGTTACAACAACCTGATGACAATAATAAACAATGATGATTATAATTGTTACACAACCCACCGGTTTTTGCATTGAAATGTTTAAATTGATGCAGCAGAGAGAAGCCGATCTTATATGTTGCAAGAGTGTTTACGATGATCGATCGAATAGAATTGCTAATAACTTCAACTAATAATTCTGCCTTTCACCTAAGAACTCGTGTTGTCTGTCAGATATACATAACATGTGTTAGTATGGTTTACGATTTTGTTGCGACATAAAGATAAGAAGTGTGTGCTAATGTGGTATGTGTGAAAAAAATATTAAGTGCAGCCAATTTCCAAGTCATTAGTATTTTATAAGAAATGAGTATAGACGTCGAAATCTATATAATTACACAATACCTTTTACGGTTGTACATGTATTCCAGATTATACCTCCTGGAGGTCCCATTTATTAAAAATAAAGATAGAACTGATAAATCTTCTGTGGTACAAAACTATTTGATAACAAAGTGGAATCTACCAGTTCTATGAATACCATTGATTTCAGAGACTACATGGACACATTCATACCAGGTGTATCCACATGGTACGAACACGTTTCTCTTATACCACTACAGTGGTTTCTGTATTCTTTATGATAACTACATATTATATTTATACACTTTACACTACTTGTGGTTACTTTCATTTTTGGCCCCTTGCACGGGTCTACAATAATAACATACTACGAACATTAAATTATATACATATATATATATATATATATATATATATAGATAGATAGATAGATAGATAGATATCCTAATGTAATGTTCGCAAAATGTTATCACATTCTATCCTCCGATTAAAAAAAATATGAACTCCTCATCACTGAAGACGCAACGTAAAATAATTTGCTTTTTGGACCGCCTTCTATCTAAGAGCTAAGTGGTGTATGTTTTTTGTCTTAATGTGGTATAATTATATTGTGGATTTTCCGTTCGCGTTGTGCGTCTATAAAATGGAAATATGTCATGGATTCCTATAAAAATAACTTTGGAGGTACACCGTAATAACGAGATATTTTCTGACACTAAATTAATCAAATTACTTGGATGTATGTTTCGCAGTTTTAACCAAAGTTCTACACTACTATCGGGGGGGGGGTCACCATTAACACGGAACGTCAACAGAATTATCAACATCAGTATATTACATATGAATGGGGCCACTGTGGAATGTCTACAGGTCCTGCTAGTTTACATACATATTTTAGTCTAGTATAGACGAATTCTATGATAGATGTTTGTGTAATAAAACACTTAGAAAAAGTTATCGTCTCGTCAAATGGTTATATATGAGTTTTTAGGAAAATGAAATCAATCAAATTAATATAGTTTAGTATAATTTGCGCTCTGATTATAGATGAAATAGTGCATCATTTTATTATAGAGGAAAACTAATTTCTACTTCCGATCTTCATCAATACCTTCTCTAAACGTCCTCTCTGATAGTCTGTCGGCATTTATACACTCGATACTTCACTTAATAGGAACACTTCAAAAGTTGTCAAATGTTATCCTCATTTATTCTCTTTCGCTCGTTCGTATTACACTGGTGTATGCAATTACTAGTGTACTTATGCAGTATTTAATTATAGTTTTGCATTTTTTAAATATGTGTTACTATACATAATGCAGTATTTAATTGTAGAAATGAACAAATTCAAACTGTAGGTCTTCAGCAATAATTCCCATAATCATATTCTAAGATCATTTTTGGACATTTATGATGATACTTTAATCACTTGAAAGGTTGGCAAAGACTAAGATCATTTTTCTCTCTCTTCCAGCCGTGAGTGACTAGTACAAGTGTGTGCGAAATTGCTAGTTATCATTAATAATTACAAAACCAACTTCACTTTAACTAGTTAAACTATTGTTCTCACTAAACGTCCTATGAAATCAGCGAGTTTTGTCTTGAATAAGCACCATGATGAGGAAAGCAACTGGGAATATCTTTAAATTTTTATTAGACATCAAAAGAAAACTAACATAAGATGTGTTGCCAAAACTGCTGGAAAAAATATTGCATCATTCTCGTGTTGCAGAAAATATATCAATCTCGACGTAATTCTTTATGTATTGAATAAAGTACCGTTCCACACTTGAGGCCGTAAATGATGTGTTTTCTGGTGGTTGGATAAGAATTGTATATATAATTGGTTGGAACTGTTTTTAGTGTACGGTTCAAATGTAATTTTTGCTATATTGGGCTTGCTGAAACCGTTTCTTCAAAATCGTTTCCAGTCCATAAATGCTTTTGTATAACCCAAACCAACCGAGCAAAACCTCGTAAACTGCCTACTACTAAAATCAGGTTCCAAATAATCTCACACCTACAATAAAGCTCCAGTACTAGCCTTCTTTGTCTGCATTTATTTTTATCACTAACTTTAGAGATAGAGACAAATTATTTAATATTAGAAATGAATCGTCGATTGTTGGCAGGCATTATAAATCCCACTTTCTCAGTAACATAATGAAGTTAATCCGCTAAATAATATTTCCCCTAAGCAGATTATCTGAACTCTAAACTTTAATCCAAAATTATAATTATATGTTTATGTTAGTCTGGTTTTCTTAAATAAAATCAACCAACCTATGTTAATTAAAACTCTAAATGTTCTGAAAACTAAGTAAAAATCTCCATCTTGTTATATCCCCCTTAAACTTTACTCAAACTCTATTACACCCCAATAAATTCATAACTGCTTTCCTTTCATTTTATTACTCTTGATAATTATAAATCTATTATTTATATTCAAAAATCTATAATTATTTCCTTGAAAGTCATAAATATTTAACAAGCGCCGAATACTATTTCAAATGTAAATAGTAAAGTTTCTTTCTTTATATTAAACTTATACAGTAATGTGTAACCCTGTAAGTATTTAAGTGTTTCTTACTTCAAAACATGTTCATATGTAGAAATGGCATAAACAAAATTAGAAACTGTTTTTGTATTTTATAAATATGTGTTACTATTTTTACCTCGCCTTTAATTAAGGCTAGTCAGTCGACAAAAGGGGGTGTCTTTCGAAAATATGTAGAAAAGTGTCCAGTTTAGATTGAAGGTATTAAAATGATTAGCCAAATTCTCGATATTTGGCGTCCCAAGGCTCGAGTTTAAAGAAGATACTAGTCTCGTGAAAATCCGTCGCTTCTGTCAAAAGTTTAAGGCGGACATAAATACATACATACATACATACATACATACATACATACATAAAAAGGCTTTCTTCAGAAATCAGAGACTATGGACACCCATAAGATATTGACTGATATGTTAACGTTTCTTCTAAGAAAGTAATAGTTTAATTTAAACATGTAGATTGACGTCAAAATATTCAACGATTACACATCTATTTTTACATAATATAAACTTCATATATTAGATATTGACTTCATCTATTAATTGTAAAATAGCATATGTCCGGATTTATTATCTGACACCCATTTTATTTTATTTGGAACTAGCGGGGGTACCCGGCGTTGCCCGAGTGTTTGTTTCCGCACGGGGGGAGTTTTAAAAATGTTATGGTAGGTAAGTAGGAAGGATCAACCCCGGAGTCATGAGTAAAAGTAGGAAAATAAAGTGTGAAAAAAAAAAAAAAAAAACATCTGCAACGTTAACAGTTCGGCCACCAAGAAAAGTCCATTCCAGTTGTTTAGGGAAAAAAAACGACTACGGTAGGTCGGCGCGAACGTGAAAATATAATGTGAATTGTCCAGCACACTAACCACTACGCCACAGAGCACTGCAGCTTAGTTTAGTGATTTTAAATAACTTCACATGAAATAACTACGAAGCCAAACCGGTGTTCTCTTCTCAACTGTTCCTTGTGAACGATTCCCAAACGGTGTTAAGTGGTGGCAGGGTGGGGGAGGAATTTATTAGAGAGAAAATATTTTACCACTTCCATTGATCTTAACCAATTTTGGCCGTGACTTCTCAGCAGAAAAAGTATAGAAATCTAAGATTATCGAGGAATTTGAGAAATAATAAGCCTATAACACACCAGTTATTGTTCTGCTGTTTGTGCATATTATATTTGCATGAAATATCTTGATTTTTAATCCTATTAAGATCAAAATCCGACGAGATAAAAATGAGTTAATTTTATTTATATAGAGAAGAAGAGATGTGCGTTTTAGAATCATAAAATACATAGTGAACTCATATCTATATCTATCTATCTATCTATCTATCTATCTATCTCTCTCTCGCTCTCTCTCTCTCTCTCTCTCTCTCTCTCTATATATATATATATATATATATATATATATATATATATATATATCTTTTCTATTTTTTGTATATTGAAAAACACATATCACCCTACTCAGAATCTCATTTACCTAAAGTTGAATAATTTCCGGTCTACTATAATAATGATGAAAAGATTATTAGGTGAAATATGTAATTCTAGAAAGCGTAGTAATGTAAAAAAGGACATTGAAATAGAATGTCCAAAAGCAACATTCACACATCAATATAAACTAATTGTTTTGTTTCTCGTGAGAAGTGTCTTCCAAGTATAACAGCAAAATAAAAAAAACAAAAACGAAACAATTATGGTAAACTTGATTAATATAAATAAGTAAAATGAGGAAGATAAGTCAGTTCATGTAAGATGAATAGTATAATGATACAATAATTTTGTAAAGAAATTCATATAATAAGCAATAGAAGAAAATGGGAGACTGTTCCTGTTATTTATTCCAAGACTTATCTCGAGAGAAATTATAATAAACTTTATAGTATGATAATTTCACGAAGACAAAGCAGCCCTCTTCTTCCGACTTAATCATATTGCTTTTTTATGTCAACAAAATGAAATACAGTAAGACATTTAACCATTATCTGCGTTATCCTGATCAGCACGCGTTTGGCTAGCCTATTTATACCAATCAGGGAATAAAGGATGGTAGTAACGTCTCGAACAGGTCTTATTTGTCTACTCGGTTCTTTATTTTTTATTATATTTACTCTTTGCATAATGTCCTCCGTGGGGTGACGTTCATAAAAACGTTTTGCATTTATCATAACCATATTAGTAACGGTATATTTACGAGGTGATTAGTCTAAGTATGTAGGAGATTTTGCGCTAATTAATAAAATTATGTATAAAATTTTAATAAAATGACAATGAAAAAACGGTTTCATAGAAAGGGTTACGTTTCCGTAGAATTATTAAACGGCATTTGATATAAGCATATTAGATAAAATTGATAAAATTTATATATGAGATAAGAATATCAAGTAAATAGAAATGATATCACATAGTACGTAAATGCACTCTAACAGAGGAAAAGTTTTCTGCTACAAAATAGAATTAATATCGATAATGAGTTACATTTCAGATTCATAAGAAAATAATAGTGACCAATGATCATGGAAAATATAATAGAAATGCTATTGAATATTATAATATACTCATAATCTGACACGTCTGCTTTGTGCATAAATAATGGATTAAAAACAATATTTACACTCTTTTTATATAAAAAACGCTCTCCAAAATATATTGAACTATTTAATAAATAAAGTCAATGCTACAATGAAAAATGCTGACGACGAAAAAGTTACTGTGACCTGATTAACATCCGCTGATGAAGGATTAATTCAAAAAATAAAATGAATAAAATAAAAAAAAAATATTTAACATGAAGATTCGTCCACTTGAAAAGAACGGTAGCTTTTGTTTACGCTGAAGCAGATTGTTCTAACGGATTTTTTTACAAGATAATTTGCAATTTCGAGTAGAAAGTAAATAGAGAAAATTGAACAAACGCGCTTGACAAAAGAAAGGCATTTCTAAACTATTCATAAAGCACTGACGTTATTGAAAACGATTAGGAAATTATCTTTGGAATAAACAATATCGAACGAAGGGCACTTCATGAAGAATTAATTTCCCAACGATAATTGAAGATCAGGAATTGATACCATCTTTTCTTTATTATTTTCCTCTTTTATGAAACAAGAAGGATATATCGGGAATCTGGTGCCATGGTTAATATTGCGTGCCGCTCAACTGGAAGGTAGTGTTCAATCCAAATTTGAACAGTTGTTCCCATGTCCTAATATATATATATATATATATATATATATATATGTGTGTGTGTGTGTGTGTGTGTGTGTGTGTGTATGTGTATGCATATATTTGTATATGTATATATATGTATATATGTATATATATATATGTATATACAGTTTTGAAAATAATAAGCGGAAGTTTCTTAAGAGCTCTCTAGGCTATCATCTCACCAGGAGAAAATCGAGAGCGTGCAAAATAATATTATGTCGAAAATAAAGAGTTCTAATAGGGAACTTATTGAATGTGTCAAAAGTACGGGGAAACTAAACTAAATTTATTAACGTTTAAAAAACGATTAAAATATTGGCACAATGAGGGGAAAGAAAAAAAACGGGAGAAAAGATTCAAAGTTCCCCAAAGAGAAACAATGCGTTGGATGTTTCCTTTTGCCGACACAAAGAAGGTTGACGCACCGCAATAGAGACAGACTCCAAAATCTTTAAATGGGTTCTGGAGTCCGCTCTATGTAGCACCTCGAACCATTCTATTTTATATCTATCGGTACAGCGCGGGTTGTCAACCAAATGTTGGCCAATAGCCAAGTCCAAGGCTACAGAAGGAGGGAGACTACCAGACCCCATCCCCCCTTGTCTGATCTTCGATGGAACATGCTGGTTTTTACGAGTCAAAGGGTGCAAGGATGATCGCTCAACATAACCAGCATCGCACTGGCATTTGAATTGATAGACAATATTGCTATTTTGGATGTAAGGTAAACTATCATTGCGAAAATACGGAAAAGCAGGTCTCGTAGTGTATACCAAACGCAAGGACACAATAAAAGCAGTCGTAAATACTTCTGCGAATCTGTTTGGTAAGTGTATTACTCTTTTCCCCAATCCACGGTAATTTTAAATAAACTGCGCATTTCAAGGGACCACACTTTTTAAGGGATTAAAAGTCCGCAACCTTTTGGAAAATATAGTCATCAATAAGGTCAACAGGATAACCATTATTGATGAATATTTCCCTGATCTTATCGAGTACGGCGTCTAATCTGTTAGGCTAACACATCATGAGGGCTCTATGTACCAAAGTATTAATTAGGCCGACCTTACGTGATTTTGGTACAAAAGACAACCAGTTCAGATATAGACCAGTAAATGTCAGCTTTCTATAAATTGTAGTGAGAAAGCCCCTTCTTGAATGTTCGACAAGAACATCCAGGAAGGGAAGCGAATTCTCCTTCTCACTTTCCATAGTGAACTTAATAACCCCATGCAAAGAATCAAACCTATTACAAAATATCGACGCTTAACCTTTCGATGGAAAAATAGCAAAAGTGTCGTCAACATATCTTAAATATGCAGTGGGTTTAGTTGTAGAATTAAACATAACGGAGTCACGGTACCCGACGAAAATATCCACTAAAGTGTGGGCCAACGGATTCCCCATTGAAACCTCGTCGACCTGACATTACATAATATCACAAAAACTAAACTCCACGTATTTTGTGCACATTAAAATGTGTTCAATAAGAATCTCTTTAGAAAACGGTGGAGCAGTCAGGCGACCAGCATAGAGCGCATCGGTACATATACGTATAGTTTCATCCAATGCTATGTTGGTAAAGAGACTAGAAACATCAAATGAGCACATAAAAGACGTCTCTGCATTTGAATCCAACCCACGTACACAATTAACGAACCGAGAAGATTCTGTAGTGCAATGCGTGGTATAGAACTCGCGCACAGGATGCAGAATTTCCACAAGCCACTGAGCCAAAGAATGTTGTACCGAACCAACCATTGATAAAATGGGTCTCAGTGTGAAAATTATATGCCTATTATATTAATGTGTGCTGCTAGAGTAACATAAAAGCATATAGCATCACGTATTCTTTTTTGCATGTTTACAGAATTTGAATTGGTTATGTTTTTTGTTTAGAATTCATATGAGTTACTCGACTGAGCTGCAGTATGTTGGTCTCCCCTTTCAAATATTGTCAAATGAGTTATATACCGTCAGGACTCAAAAATCCCTTCTTCCTTTGCCATTTTACAAATAACTTAAAAGAAATTCCATGAATAGTTCTGTTCTAGATCTACTCATCTTTGAAGCCAATACTGCTTGATTGATTCTCTAATGATTACGATATGATTGTGCTCAAATTGAAAACAGAAAATACTTGATAAATCTCTTTATTTGATAAATAAATTCAACTTAAAACAGCAATCGTTAGTAATCCTTTCATAATCTAGCTCAACATTTAAATGGTAAGCAAACTATACTTTTCTTCCAAAAACTGTATGTTTGATAGGTACTGAATAATTAGTATAAATACATGTAAACGTATTTTGAGTTTAAATTAATTGAAAACTATCGTAAGTACCCGGTGTTGCCAGGTTGTATATGATGCATTTGATTATTTAGTCTTCATACATTATAGTGAATTAAATTAAACAAAATATGAATTCATAATGTTATGTGACGCTGTTATTATTAGAAGTACCAAATACGGCACCAAATATTCGTATATGTTATGTAATTCTTATTAGAAAAAAGACTGATGTTATTTGTTGTTGTTCATATTTGTGAGATACTTAGAATGATAGAGACAGTCTTAGGAGTTCATGTGTTGAGTGTTCATATGTCTTAAGATGTTCATGTTGTAAGAGATAGCACATTGGAAACATAAACAGGTATATATATAGAGAGAGACAGTTCTGTATATATATAATAGTGTACATGTAACTACAAGAGAAACAATTCAATAAAAGGAAATTTATGCATATCTTTATAGGTAGACCGAGAGATAATGTGTTTGCCATTTACGTTTTGACAATGGTGCATATAATATAAACCCGTTATCTTTCTCGTTGGGATGATGAATACAGCAGACGGGGATACAACACCACATGATGATACGTTTATTTCTTCTTCGACCGATCGGACAAGATTTTGTTTTTCAGGGATTCAAAGTTGTTACATGGTTATATTTAATCCCCCTCGCTTCCAGAGGGTGCCGAGAATCGGTTTGAACCTCTGTTCCTCTTATCTGACTCTCCCTAACTAACTTCGAACTCTTTCCTCTATTGAGTACTTGTCACGTCATGGCATGATTAAACATGTGCTAATAAAGCACGTTGGATAACATGCGTCACGTTGCCAAAAGTTACATGACCTCGAGTTCACTAACCTATTTTTCAAATAACATTTTTACAAAATATGTTTACAATTTCAATTTACGATTAAATTCTCTATTTTAATTTTCACAGAAACACAATTCATTATATCATTCCTTTTCCATATATATGTAAGCCAAACAATTGCAATTCCTTATTTCATTAACATTCTGTATTTATTTTAACTTATGATTGGAATTCTCAATTCCAAATCTTGCTTCGCAAGTTCGAATCCTTGACTATCCTATTTCATATTTACATTTAACTAATTCCCTATTTTTTTTTACTTTCATGAAAAGGGGGCACTCCTTTTATCATATAGCAATAATGGCTGCGGTTTCTACACACTCTATGTGGTGGGAGCAGTAGTTGCGTTTTATTTTATAGAGGTTTCATCAGCAGACTAATCGTTTTTAGAGTTTAATCTTTTATCTCTTAGTCCTTCTTTCAAAATATGATGTAAGAATTGCAATTATTAGGTTACAGCTTGGATCATATCTGAAAACCGTTCCGTCTCTTCTTATTTTAACTATCTAATGTACAATATATAGAAAAAATGGCATTAGTAATCTCTTCTGTTTATGAAATCATTACAATTTTGTCTCCTGCAGTGCATATCTGAAAAATGGTAAATGAACATGTAGCATCACATTTAAGGAGACGCTACATGAACAGCATTGTGGTGTAACGTCTAACATGTGTGTAAATGGAGAGGTTTTCAGGACTTCAATGAGTGAGCAGCCAACATACATCTGGCCATGAAAAAAGCAAGGTGTCTGAAGATTAAGTCCAACAAATTGTAGGGTGTAGACATTAGCTTTATTTATATATATAGCAAAGCTAATTTTTTCATTAGGAATTGTAAACGCTTGAATTGAAATGGCATGTCAGAAGGAATAAGGAGAATCCGAGGAATTAACACAGTTCCACTTTTCAAATTTCCACTTATAATGCCTTCCAGAACATTCATTTTCCAAGATATTTTTGCTAATCGTGAGGCATTGCATGGTGGATGAATTTGTTTTTAATAATATAACTTAGGCTCTTTCCTTCAATATCAGGGTATGATGTGGCATTCTAGACGGTTGTAGAAACTCTACAGGAAATTATCCTGTTTGATCTTTATTAATAGCACAATCAATGGAGAAATAAGAATGATCTAACCTAGGCAACTCTCGCAAAAGATTATAATTTATCAGTTACATTATCAGGAAAACAATGTAATTATTTTGTTTATAATTTTGCACAATGAATAATGTTTTATGATAAACCATATACGGATAAATAGAAATATAGTTTATCAGAACATATAAAAAATTAAACAACATAAATAGAAATTCTCGTGATTGTAAACTATGAAACCTTTCTAAAGCAATATAAAATAGATCATTTTATAATCCTAAATTATGAAAATCTTCGAGTTAAAGTTTATATAAATAGAAATGCAACTTTTTATAAATTTACACAATGTAATCACGGTATTAGTAATTAAAAACGATACAAATTAATATAAAACACGCGTAATCCATTGCGATTAAATTTGTAACGTGTATTCTCTTTCAATCATATTGAAATTTGTTACTTTTACGTATATTGTATTTCACAACTATGGCGACTATTTTTAACAAAAAAAATATACTGTTTAATGTTCGAAAAAGTACTTAGTTGCGGAAAATTCAAAGGTGATATTCGTTTTTAGAATATCAGAAACCAGTAAAAGTCATCATTTTAAAGGAAAATGTTAAGGTGGGAACCAAGTAAATATTAACCTTTTAAAATTATAAAAAGTTCGGGAGTTATGTATTTTTTTTTTACATTTTCACTCCAAACAAGGCAAATTGCAACTTTGGTGTAGGGGGCTACTCAATACATGAACGAATGCTGGCCTTATTGAGGTACAGGATACTTTCGGGTGTCAGTAGTTTTCTAGCACGGTAGAGTGAGCCTACCTTCTTCGTAGCGGCCCTGGCAATGTTTTCAATGTAATTGTTCCAACTCATGTTTCCTGTGAACGTTAGACCAAGCGGTTTGAAAGATGTTCTCTCAGATAGGGAGTCAGTGGCAATTGCTATTGGTGGCAGAGAAAGTTTCTTGTAACTATTGAAAGAAAACAGTTCCGTCTTTGCAGCATTTAACGTGACCATCCATTTATGTCCCCATTCCACTACAGATTGGAAGTCATCTTCTAGTTCTTTTGCCATTTCTTTAGTTATGCGCTCATTTGTTTTCCTGTCATGCCTGTTATAGGATGTGGTGTCATCAGCATATATACCCATTTCAGAGGCAGTTTTGTCGGGGAGGCCATTAATAAATATAAGAAACAATAGCGGCCCAAGGATAGACCCTTGAGGCACTCCTGCATTTATATCATATTGTTTAGATGTACGACCGTCGAGGAAAACTATGAAGGATTTTATTATGTTAAGTATTCTACCAGTGATACCGTATGATCTAATTTTCCTGAGGAGACACTCATGTCATACCCTGTCAAAAGCCTTAGATATATCTAGAGCTACCGCTCGGCCCTCCCCCTCTTTGTCCATTGAATTGTATATACGTTCAGAGATTACAGTGAGGATGTCTGCTGTGGAACGGGATTGTCTAAATCCATATTATTTGTAAGTCAAAAGTTTAGCATCTGTAAGGTGAGCATGGTTAATTATGGTCTGAAATATTTTGGCGAAAAATGGGAGGAGGCTACTGGGGCGATAATTTGATGGGTCGGTTCTTTCGCCAGAATTCTTGAATACTGGTACCACAGAAGCAGTTTCCAACAGCCCGGAAAGCATGATTCATTAAACCATTCATTGTAGAGTTTTGAAAGAACTGGAGCTACTTCGGCTGAACATTTTTTAATAGCATAGCTGGAATGAGATCAGGTCCACATGCTTTTGAAGTGGCAAGGTGTTTATGATAGCATGCACCTGAGCGGGGGTAATTTTTAGATCGTCTAGTGAGGCGTATTTCCGCAAAGGAAAGTTAGGCAGGGGGTGGTTGGAAGGGTCCAGAGTGGAGTATGAGGCAAACTGGCTGGCAAGCATATTAGCCTTGTTGGTTGCTGAGCAAACAACTTCTTGATTGTTGGTTAGTGGGGCAATTGTTGATTGCCCATTATTTACACAAAGTTGGGCTCGCAACATCTTACCTGTGGGAGAGAGGTAGCAGCGAAGTGAAAAGGGCATATCCCACTACGTCAAAGCAGAAAAGGATTTTTCTTAGCTCCTGCCCAGATGTGGCAGCGTACTGTTGCAGATTTTCCAGTAGTCACGTTTCTTAATTTTTGTGCTTCGATGCGTTTTTTAGTGGTTTCACTACATTCTCTCTATGCTGTCGCTATTTCTTTCTTAACGTTACTTCTAGCTGCTATATACTTCTGTCTGTTTTAACTAGACTTATGTCGGTTTAATCTGCATGCTGCCTTTGAGCAATGGCAGTTGCGCAAGTCGAAGTAAACAATTGGGGAGAGTGGGGCTTGCTATAAAATTTCCGCATGAGAACATTTGCTGTTTTGAACCATTCAGTGGTCTCATTTGCGCACTGTCCAGCAGGAAGAGTAAAATTTTTCCCCATGGGGCATCTCTGATAAGATCTCTGATGGCTTTCTAGCCAGCCTTTTTATAATATCTCGTTGTTTTGAGGCCTGGCTCTTCAGTTTTGGCTCTAGAGTTTATAGCGATTCTGACCATTATCACTGCATGATCAGCGTTCCCGAGTGGGCTGTCAGCATTTCTTATACAATCCTCGGGAACTGATGTCAGAAACAGATCTAGAAGTAATGCGTATTGTTCTTGCTGGTCAGGGAAATGGGTTGGAAACGGAACTATTTGTGACAGCGAGTAAGACATAGTGAAGTTATGTGTTGAGCTGTCCGCTGCATCTGTGTGAGTAGAGAATCCAAGCCAGTTTTTGTGGTGACATTTAAAGTCACCAAATGCATGTACTTGTTTGCTAGTGTCGAGGGAGAGTTCTGTGTCACTGATTCTCTGTTTTGAATGTTACTTTTCACTGCCTTCGTTCAGGATTGAACTCAGCACCTTTGGGTAACTGTTCAACTGAACGAAGGCAGTGAAAAGTAACATTCAAAGCAGAGAATCAGCAACTATGTCTCAGAGCCTAGCTGGAGTCCGAACACGGTACCCTCGTAATAATAATAAAGGGGTTGGTTCGAGACTCCTAACAAACGGTTTCCCAGTTCGATACACACACCTGATGAAGGCCGGTGGGAAAAACGGCCGAAACGTTGTTACTTTAACAACCAAGATGAGGAAGTCAGTCCTACAATCTCAATAAATGCATGCACATATATACATATGAACACTAACACACATATTAAAGCTACACAACTACAGACACATATATACATATTACACCCACACAAATACACACATACACATATATATGTATATATATATATATATATATATATATATATATATATATATATATATATATATGATAAAATTGTAGGATCCTTCTACTGCTCCAGAAGCTATCTCACTGCTGATGCAATTCTCTATCTATATATATAGCCAAGTACGTCCAAGCATGGAGTACGCTGCCACATCTGGGCAGGAGCTACGAAAAAATCCTTTCTGCTTTGGCATAGTGGGATATGCCCTTTTCTCTGCTACCTCTCTCCCACAGGTAAGATGTTGCGAGCCCAACTTTGTGTTATTGTTACTTGCAAGTTCTCGTCTAGGTTCTAATCTCTGGTACCCACTCGCCAATCTTTCACCCGTCTAGCTGAAACCACTGCCAAAAAGTTACCCCACTCTTTATCTGTGCCAAAACCAAAAAGTACATCCATGAACAAAGCTTCTTTCTTAGAAGTGCACATCTGTAGAGCTCTGTTCCGTTTGCCCATGTCCCACTTGACTACAACCTGGATGTCTTCAAGTCCAACATAAACAAATTCCTGATGAACCGCTTCCTTAAGAAAGAGACTTTATTTAATCTCCAATTCAAATTATTACTACGATACTATCCCATTGATTATTGTACACGCAATAACCATTATCCCAGAGTGGCTTTCGGGCCTTGATTAATTGTGACTACCTTGGTAAATGTATATATATATATATATATATATATATTATATATATATATATATAAAATTAATGACATGAGGGATGTGGTGTTTACCTGATGTATTCAATGGTAAACTTCAAACTAATAGAAATAACAGCATTTAAATATAGATAATTTCATCCCAACCGAATCAGAAAGAGAAAGAAAATTAAAGAAATAGTATTTCAGCTTGCCTGATTTTTTTTCAAGATTATCCGAAATCCGAAACTAGTTCTTGCATTGTATCAACTTGAAAGAATTTTCGTGCAAACTGAAATATTATGCGCAGATTTTTTTTTTAATATTTCATATCCAACATTTTTCACTTCTATTTTTGGCAATTTATAACTACAAAAATAGCGGTTTAACTTAATGCCATGACTAGCAAATTGTAGCCTTGCTACAAATATAATTTGCTGATTTATCTTTGTCCTCTGATGAGAAAAATAACATAAATATCATTTTTTTAATTCTACGGAATAAGGACTTTATAAATTGTTTTTTGGATTATTCAGTCGAACAATAAATTTGATTGTAAAGGTCAACTTGCAGTTTTAATTTTCTTCCACTATCTGGGCACGCATTATTTCACTGGGAGGGTTGCAGTCTCAGCTTTCGTTAAGCATGGATCTAGGAGAAGGAAAATCCGATGTAATAGCATAGGGTATACTTCCCTGTGGAAGCTATCTGCACATACAAAGGTTAGTAGTCATACCAAAAAGTGTGATTGATCCTACACAAAGCCTTCACCAATATAAGCACATAATGTTTATGGATTTCAGAGCAACCTAATTGTTGTGGCAGGAGCTCATACGTCGAAATCGCTGGGAGAGCCCATCATCATATATATACCTATAAACAAGGCGGGAGACTAGTCGTTGTCTAGGATTTAATTAGGATCACTATAAATCAAAGTTTCCATGCAGTTATTCTCATCGAAATCATCGACATCGCACACACTTTATTAATGAAGTCGGTTGATATCTTGGTCTTATTAAAAAACGACCCAGAGCTGGAGAGCTTTACATGTGTCTCTTCGCAACTATTACTCCACAATGCATTGAAGTAAACAGTGCACATTCATTACGAACGCTCAAATATTTTATTTAGCAAACTAGTGCTTATATTGCACGCACGCCCCCCCCATTTCCTTAGTCAGTTTTGCTTGAGTGTAATAGCAATCAGAACATACAGCACTTGTTATTCCCAAATAGTCACTCATTTTAGTATTGGCCATGTTCAACGTCGCTTATCTGGTGTTCTATCGGGACGCTATTCGTCAACATGTCATGTATATTAGCTAATAAGTTGCCTACATCACCCTAAAATAAACAAATCTAAATGTGTCACTGGACTTGCCTTTGTTGTATCAATTTTAAAAATTCCGACCCAGTATTGCCTCCTAGTTATTTCAATGAGTAAAATAATAAAATATATAAACTATACTCGAATGAAATAAAACTAGGCAGAGTGAAACAGGATATACATGCCTAAAAGAAATCCAGATGCAGTTACAATAACAACTCTAACAATACAAACAGTTGGTCATTCATTTCGGCGCCAATTTTGTTTGGATGTCGTTTACGCTATCGTTAGTGGCGGTAAAATCCAGCTATCTTAGTTCTCCATCGGAACGAAGTCGCGCAGAATATTTGAAATTTATAGACTCGTTGGCAATTTGCAAATACTACATGCACAACAACTAAATGAAATAGATCTAACGAATAATTAGTTCATAGCAATCCAAAATAACGGTCAAAGTCCGGCACTAAAAGCCTCTAATTTATTTGTTCAACTTCAAAATAAATTAAAAGAAACAGATTTTGACTACATTATTTCCAGTCGGGTTGGACTTCTGCTTGTGTATTCCTATCATATTAGATTAATATTAAAATATACACACATGGAGAGGCGTCTCTACACAGACATGATTATTTTTAAATATGTACTAGTTAATAATTTATATTTCATGGGGCAAAAAAATATTACTTTCTATTTATCCATATATATTGTATATCAATTTTATTCTTCCCTGTCAAATGAAAACACACTAGTATACTCGTAAAAATATAAAGATAAGCATATTTATTTATATTGAGCATTACTATTTTGAATTGAATTCTACGAACACTATATATATTATTGAGAACTATTATAGAAACACATTCAATCATCTGTGTATATTTATATATATATATATATATATATATATATATATGAACAAATAGTTAATGAAACATGTTAAACACACTTTGAAAAAGAGTTAAACTATATTTAATTTTAAAAAGGAAACACTAAATAAGTGGATAGTCCTTAATCGCGGAGTTTCGAAGAAATACTTTTTCATCAGAGGGTACAATTTAGCAAAATATGGGATCGGATTTTGCTTGCAAAACTGTTTGATGAAACTACAAGTAAGTTATAGATCTTACTTGATAACTAAAAATGAAGCAGACGGAATAGGGTGAATAAAAAAGTGATTTCATTTGAATGGATAGTCTGGTGAAAGGTAAAGTATCCAATGAAAATAAAATTCAAAAATGCAAAATCCAAGAAAGTTAGTTAAATTTCCATTCGCACAAGTAATTTCCAAGGGGATCGCGTAATTGGAAGATGATCCAAAGCAATCCAAAATGCAGAAATCCGTGGAATAATTCACAGATAGGTACAAGGAAACGGGACTAAAATCCAATAATATTATTAAAAAAAAAGATAAAATGTGCGTATATATATATATATATATATATATATATATATATATATATATATATATATATATATATATGGCGATTAAGCTACACTGAATATTCTGCGTTTCATCCAACTATAGGATTCGTCAGGCTTATGCGCGAATTCGCGCATAAGCCTGACGAATCCTATAGTTGGATGAAACGCAGAATATTCAGTGTAGCTTAATCGCCATATATATTTTATAAATTACTAACTAGATCTACCTACGTATTGAGAACTTTTGAAGTAAATACTTAAAGTTTACGCATAAATCTATACTTTCGTATATTAAATTTATGTGAATAAATGAAGTAGTTATATATATATATACATATATATATATATATATATATATATATATATATACACCCACACACATTTTATCTTTTTATCCACTTATCCTGTGCTTCCTTTTTAAAATTAAATATGTGTTAAACTCTTTTTCAAGATGTTTTTTAACATGTTTTATTAATCATTTGTTCATAGTATAAGCTCTATTTCCTTTTCAGTATTATTGAGATCTTACATCTGGTTGACATTACTTTACTTATAAATATTAAGTCTTTAATATTTATAATATATTTTAAGTTTACAGTTTTGATTACTTTGGTAAACTTATTATAATTTATATATATATATATATATATATATATATATATATATATATATATATATATATATATATATATAAAGGTACATCAAGTAAAATAGCTCGGGTGTACACCCTCAGGCAATTAACGTTCGATGTAAAACTCAACAATCGCACTAGAAAGGCACCCACTACTGGCAAAATTTACAATCCGGGTGCGTGAAAACGAACATCTGGGCATCTCCACATTAACCTTAAACACTGTGTGTTTCATTAGGATCGTTTCGTGCAGCAGTTAATCATGTACAACCTAGAGCTACCAAGTACGGAACTAAACACACTTTACGTGCGTGGTGTACTGCAACCCATTGGAATTTCTATGAAGGGACAAAATTAAAAATAATGCTGCGCTCGAAAGGTCTGGTATATCACCCATATTCCACTCTCTTTGCCAAACACGTTTATGCATGATATGCCATGAGAACCGCATAGATAATCGGCGAATTTCAGAGACAATCTCTACATTGCGCTCACTACTGGCAAAAAGAACATTGGTCGTCCTCACGTGCGCAGACGCAAGATGTAATTATTTGACATTAACCCTACCAGTTGAGAGTCCAAAGCTAAAGTCTGCAACATTTGGTGACAAACGGTAAGCAATGTCCTCGCAACTGGGGAAAGGTGTATCACAGAACACTCAGAAACAAAAATACTATTCCTCCTGTGCATTTACGAAGCAACAGTTAACTCATCCATGGCATATTGTTGCCATATCCAGGCTGGTGCCTTTGCTCCTAGGCTGTACCAATTAATTAGGGTAAAATGTAACGTAAACCAACATCTGTTAATCTTTTCTAGGCATTGTCTAAAATAGTAGTCATTTACGTGCAACAGGCAATATGTTTTCTTTGGGGTAACATGCGTAAAACATCGGGTTATTTATTTGCTGGATATTTTTGTTTTATTGCAACTCAAATAGTCACGCTACGCTTTTTGAAAAAACATCGACATCAAAATTTTCGGCAGTTATTTATACTAGGCAAGCAGCATTTTTAATTTATTTATTGTTTCTTGTTTCATACATTATAAATGCATGAGAATGCAAGATGAGTGCAGTCAAGTCAATCGTAAAGTGGAAAGCAAAAAAGAATTTAAAAAAGTTATAGAACATTGTACAACACAAAGGAACTCAACTCCGATATTGACGTTGAACCACACAAAAATAAACATTAAAACAAAGTTGTATTTTCTTCATAAACACAAAAATCGAACACAGAGAGAAGATAGATATTGCGATGATGTTTCGACGGTTGAGGAAAAAATATTTAGGTTAAAAATAATTAGGTGTTCTCTATTCTCAGTAGTATGTAGATTGTAATCTAACGCTAATCTCTTTTCAAATAGTTGTATAAGTTTTCGATATGTCTGATTTGCTTAATTGTTACCTATCTGTATATATATATATATATATATATATATATATATATATATATATATATATATATATATCCCTCCTCTCTCTGTCCATATATATATATATATATATATATATATATATATATATATATATATATATATATATAAGATATTTGCATGATGCAGTGTTTGGTGTAAAAGTTCATTGTTCGTTTCATGTGTTTGTGCATCTGTGGACGCAGTTTGCAGATTTAATTTCCTGCGAGACTAGCAAATTAGAATAGCAAAAATGTTTAATAAAAACAGTAAAACAAATAAAACAAGATACTACTGGCTTTATAAATAAAAACAGAACAAATATAAAAATGGAATTTAGTTACAATAAAAAGCGCATAGTAATCCGACTTTAAATTTGAATATAGACATGAGTACATTATTCGATTTACTATTGAGATATTTTCTTCGTCTCTATTCATATTTTCGATCTAAAGATTTGAAACGCTGTGGGAAAGAACATTTCTCGAATTACATGATAGAACTCACACGGTATATTACTGGGTAGAAGTTCTTATTTTTAAATAGGTCTTCTTATTGACGATAACAATTTATTTAATGTGTCCGTAGTCAGGGGGAAAGACTGCCGACTGTCATCACGACGGTTCTAGGTTCGATCCTCGACTTGGGAGAGGTGTTAGTCTAGCGGCACTGATGAGTTGTGAAACAACGAAACAGGTCTGTATGTCGATGACTAAAATATATTTTATAAAGCTCCCCTCTTCGGTAGAGCACTCTCGTAAATTATCTTACTCGCTACTTAATTTAGCTGAAATAATGCGAAGCTCGCGATTTGTTTACAAACAAAACGTTTGAGCCCTCTACGAGTGGCGGACGGATGTTTATTTAAATAGGCATTCGGACAGTTTAATTTCGGCCACCGATTCCGTGGTCAGGGGGTAGGACTGCCGACTGTCATCACTACGGTTCTAGGTTCGATCCTCGGCTTGGGAGAGGTGTTAGTCTAGCGGCACTGATGAGTTGTGAAACAACGAAACAGGTCTGTATGTCGATGACTAAAATATATTTTATAAAGCTTCCCTCTTCGGTAGAGCACTCTCGTAAATTATCTTACTCGCTACTTAATTTAGCTGAAATAATGCGAAGCTCGCGATTTGTTTACAAACAAAACGTTTGAGCCCTCTACGAGTGGCGGACGGATGTTTATTTAAATAGGCATTCGGACAGTTTAATTCGGCCACCGATTCCGTAGTCAGGGGGTAGGACTGCCGACTGTCATCACGACGGTTCTAGGTTCGATCCTCGGCTTGGGAGAGGTGTTAGTCTAGCGGCACTGATGAGTTGTGAAACAACGAAACAGGTCTGTATGTCGATGACTAAAATATATTTTATATATATATATATATATATATGGGGGGTGTTTGTGTGTATGTGGGGGGTACGTGTTCGTAAATGTGTGAATGTGTGTGTATTAAGGCATAATGTTTTTAATAGGACATATATTGTAAAATAGTTCAGAGTAATTTTACTTAATGTTTTTTTTGTTGTAATTTTTCCATATTTGGAATAGTCATATCTATGTCTGTTAAATTTGTGTATGAATGGCTCCGCCGTCCTTTTATATCCATTTCGTTCATTTTTGCAATTACTTTCAACTGATTTTCTTTAGGGGTCTTCAGGCAGTTTTTTTTGTTATTGTTTCATTTAAAATCTGTATGCTTTCATACGCCGCACTTCTAATTGCATTTTAATTAATTGAAATAATGAAACGCCTTGTGTATAAAAACAATTTCCTACGTGTAAGTGTGATTTTCAAAATGGTATGAACTTTATAATTTTTTTATTTATTAATTTATAAGTAAAAATTAGGACATATAATTATATATATATATATGTGTGTGTGTGTGTGTAACTATATGTGTACACACACATATATAAAGTAATGGAACCAAAAGAGTATATATACATATATATATATATATATATATATAAATATATATATATATATATACATACATATATATATATATATTAGTGTAACTAGGGTTCTGCATAAAGTTAGCAATTATAACATATTCTTTAATGCAAACAAAATGTATCGTTTCAAATCTTGAGAGGAATTAGTCTTGCTTGTGTTGGAAGACCCTATCATTTATGATATAGGCATTAGGGTTATCACGTTTTTGCGGGTTTTATGTTAACCATAGACCCAAGGACTATAGACCCTGTAGTCTTGTATATTTTAAATAGTACCGGAAAAGATTATGCTTTTCCTAATTGGACCTGACATCTTTCGAAGTATTTATTTCAGAGAAAATTTATCCAATTTAATTTTAATGGGTCTTCCCAGAGAAACGGATAATAAAGTTCTAAATAGATTACTGCACAGATAATCTATAATTGTGAACTGCATAACTGAAACCTCGTACTACCCTTTCCTAGCAGAATTTTAATAGTGTCATGTATTATAAAAATATAAACAAATGAAAAACACGTAGAGGAAAGTATATATATATATATATATATATATATATATATATATATATATATATATATATATATATATATATATATATATATATATTGCATTTTTGACATTCGGCGATGGGAATAGAATTTATAGATCATATTTTTCATAAGATTATAAAAGATATGTCTACAAATTTAGATTTGAAATTAATTTTGGGGGGGAGTTTTTAGTCTACTGGCCTCATGTTCCGCGCAATGTTTCCAATGTTTCCATTCTCTGACTTTCTATATGCGTAACTTATCAACCTCTAGAATCTTTTTTTCAGACTTATGAAGTTTAACGTTTACAACAAGTATTACGCTGAACTGAATTTAACTAAGCACTTTATCTTTATGCCATGGAATGTTCAATGTAAACCTAGCTGATGCTAATTATAAAAAGACAATTGCAAATTAGTTTAGACTGGTGTTCTGTCATGGCGGAGAACGAATCATACTACCACCATCGAATAAATAAATGTTCTGTTCGAAATTCCGTACAGATTTCTTAGTTCAACTGCAGGATTTTCGAGTTAAACAAAAAATATCTGAGTAAGGTCAGGGTAATATAGGCCGAAACGTTGTGCGACTAACTCTAAAAAAGCAATTGTTCAAATCACAAGAATATATTTCCTTAGTAAAAAATAATCTGTTCCTTACCTATTTTCGATTATACTACGTGTATTCGCAAATTTTACTCGCCGAATTGTGAACAATCTAAGAGTTGTATACCAGTAGCCTTACAGAAAAGAACCAAAGTTTTCTACCGTTATAATTTTTGTTGCATTCTTATTTGCGTCAAAATACAATTTTTGATAAATATCATTAAAACGCATTATTTTATCTATTGAATTATTTAAAACCATATTTTTGTTAGTAAAATGAATTTCGGAACCACTGAAGATCATGTGATATTACATAATTCATGAGTGAGATCAAAGAATTCTGGTTGCAATCTATTTGTTCTTATATTTGCTTATTTTAGTAAAACAAAACCAATTTTGGTCTTTTAAAGAGGCATGTAATCTACATGTTTAGAAAGAAAATTCCGCTTTCATAGTTATGCACCGGTGAACGACGACCAAGTATAGTGATGAACATAGCTTTGACTAGAGACGCTTGGCAGATCATGTGAAACGTTATTAAAGATCAGTAAACAGAAATACTTCTGAGATTCAGGTAATCTCATAAGTATTTTATTCGCTTCTATATTATAAAGTGCCTATAAAATCATTGTTAAGAAAATTCTATTTTAAATATAAATATCGAAGAGTAAAAAACTGCATATAATTCTTTAGAGAAACTTGATATTCGGAAGTAACAATTACTGTAATCTGACTATCGGAAATATAATAGATATTTATGTACCTTAGTAATTCAAACATTATGTCTATAGGTAGGATTAGAATAGTTACCAGAGATAAAGTTAAACACGCTTCGAGAAGCTACTGGGATTAGACGCTGCATTTCGATGATGTGTCGAAACAGCGTATTGGTCGAGACGACGGGACCAATTAATCACACTCGCTAGTACAAAGTAATAAGGACACATAACACACGGCATGGCGGAATCCACTTGAAAGTTGAAGCTTCTCATGAGGATTCAAGTTTACACATTCAGGATTCATTCTATCGTTATTTTCTTTTTAGAATGCCAAAATCAATTTTAATACGCTACTTCATCAAATACCGCGCATATTGTGTTATACATAGAAAAAGATTCATGATAGAATATAAAGGGCATAAAACAAACTGATAAAAAGTAAAAAAAAAAAAAATCATTTTAATAAGGAGAAAATCAATCGAAATTTTGTCAGACTCGCGCGGTATTTTATGTAACTGCGATTTCCCAATAGTCTTAACACATAAGACCCTTTTAAGCTTAAACATCGACGTAATTTCTGTAATCGATAATTCATTTTATTTAATAAGCTTCTGTAGGGAGTGATAAAATTATGCGAATCTGCTATGATTTAAACTATATGTATATTATGTGTTGTTTTCTACTCCCGACTTAAATATAATTAAAATAAAAGAAAACTTCAACCTTGATATTTCAAATATCTAGTGGGTCTCTCTTAAGACATGAAATGTTTACGAGCGTTCAATACCAATAAAATAAATATTGTCTTCGTGAAAATACAAGTAATATAAAACTTCATTTCATCAGATTTTAGAGAAATAAAATGTTGGGTTAGTAAAATGTAAATAAATCCCAATGAGACAATAACATTACTTACTTAACTCAAAATTACTATGTTATGAGTTAAGTAACCAGCTGTTTCAATGTATAACGCTGACGCAGCATTGTTAGAAAGACATTGCGACGGTTATGATTTGCAGCCAGATATCGGTTACTTATCGGGACACCTAAACTGTAAGCCATTCTGTCTAATACGAAGCAAATTACTAAATATACAAAAATTAAATCATATTGTTTATTAATACATGTTTGTGTTATATATGTGCATGTGTGGGTTTCTGTGTGTCTATGCATGTATGTGCGTGTGCGTGTCTGTGTATACAAAGTAACAAAGAGAATGGGATTAGAACAGATGGAAAGTCAAGAAGTCGGGAATCACGAGACTAAACTTACATTCTCTTTAGCCTCCGGCAAAACTGCAGAGCGGACGCAAAACATCGTTGTCCATGCAAGTCTCAGCATTGAGTGGAAGTGAGGTTGCGACGGTGTGCTAAAGTGTCTTAAAGTCGGCACGTCAAAAAATAAAAGTGGCATCTGAATACCTTTCTCTTTCTCCTTCGCTCTCTATTTCACACACACTTTTCAGTGTTCTCTATTTGTTCCACTACAGAAAACTTTCAAACAAAAGTAATCAATAGCATTTTGACATCCAATGAGCAACCAAGATTCAGATTGTCATCAAACTTATTTACAACAAAATATGCACGATTGTATAGTGTCTACGCATCCGCGAGAGTGAGCAACATGCTACTCACACAAGAGACGTACACTAACACGCACACATACACACACACACACACACACACTTACAAACACAAATATATGTGTGTGCATGTATGTGGTTCTGTATGTATTCATAGTTCGAGGATGTTCTTTGCACTAAACCTGATTGAAACGCCTAATTTATTTAATCCTATTTACTTTAGAGAAACACTCATATATTTAGAATTTCTGTCTAACCGTTTTCAGAAAAGCATTAACATTAATGGGAATAACTTTGCTGGAATATTCTATTCATAGAACGCAGCAATTCATGTTTTCTTAAGATATAGGAACAGTAAGTACATAGAGTGAAACATATTTACGTATCATGCATTCTGCATATATTTACAGGCTTAGGACCGAACAAATCACCGTGCGACAATTTTACGGCTTTAATGACTAAAGTAAAATAAATTAAGTGGCGAGATTCGAGCTATTTGGTCTGTCAAATATAATAAACATTTGACCTTAGGCAGGAATCGATCGCATTATTGCCAATATATCTATACACGTGCCAATGAAACAAGTATTTAATGTTTTCTTTGAAAATATACTTCTCATGTGTGTTTGAAGCGCAACTGTATTTGTGGCGAATGCTGTGAAACAAAAAAATAAAGGCTATTTCGAAGGAGCTCTGGGGATTTTCATAGTTTTGGTCTTGCTCTCGACTTGTCCTCTACTCGCAGGCAGACACGCAAAGTAAAATTAGTGCATCTTTCTAAATGCCAGGCTGCCAACTTTGCAGATAGACAGATGATAGCTGAGATCCAAAATGTTTAAGGAAACAAATGAAAATTCAAATCTGATTGCTGGCATCAGGATTTGTTAAATAATGACGCTATTTTTGTGGCTTTGTTTAAAATGTACGCAAGTTTCTCTTTTTCTTCCTTTTTCCCGTTCTCGCTTTCCCTTTTAATGAGAGAAGAATTGTACATTTTTCTGTGCGCGTCATCTAAGACGTTTGATTCGTGATCGCGGACGGCCACGAACGAATCGAAGATAATTCTAGATTTTAATATTTTGCTTTTGATGCTAAAATGCACTAATCTTATTTCTCTTTAAAAAGAACACATGAATTGTTCGCTGTTTTCTGAAAACGTTTAATGGCTGCAGATCAGACGTCTTTTCATCTTTGTTAACATTTCTTAATTTTAGGAGGATTCTAATTGGGGTGCAAGAACGTAACAGTTGAAGAAACGCCCCTACGACAGACCAAGTTACTCCCCGCAGAAAACGTTCCTGTAACAGGCGATTGTTCATCTTGTGAATATGCTGAAATCTTATTAAGAAAGAACGTTATAATAATACTTCTTACCATAAAATATGAGCCCAGGTAGCAACAGCAACTCCTAATAAACATCTGGTTAGAATTAAAAAAAACTGTATGAGAAAAAACACACCAGAATGACATATACTGCTTACAGTTCCACCAATCTATAACGAATTCAAATAGCAAGATGCGGCACAGCAAAGTTTATAATAATTCTTACAATGAAAAAGTAAAAGACATTAATTGCCGAAACAGCAAATTACTTTGCAACATAAAGAATAGAAGCATTTAAGAAAAGTGGATGGTTGCAAATCCTTCCTAGATTTTATTTATAAAACAGAAAAAAGAAAATTATATATATATATATATATATGCAAACATTTTAAATTATAATGTGCATTTATTCGTGTGATACGCAACAGTGATATTATACATGCATATTGTGTTAAAAACATGAAGTTAAAAAGATATGCATTGATATATGTTAATGAACGCGAAGCGTTTACATTTTTTCCGAATAGTTTTCTCTGCAATATATAAGATATTCGACAATACAGCATAAATTGATTTTTATGCAAAATCTCTATTAAAATTTTCATCAGTGTATTACATTTTAACCTCCATAACAACACACTGTGTAGACAAGTAACGACAAATACACCAGTAACTGGTTTTACATTCAATTTCTTTACAGTTAACTAAACGAAACAATGAAAAGTAAATTATATTCGGCTCTGTTTGTCATCTTATATTCGTCTTAGCGTCGACTATGGCGAGATGGGTAATAATCATCTGCTATTTTCTCTAATTATTAGGATTGCAATTTTGGTTTAAATAAATAGTATTGATAAATCATGAACATCGACACCTCTTTTGATGTGGCCTCTTCTCGAACGCGTCCGGGTTATTTTAATATCTTCGATTCGGTGTAACAGAGGAAAATATAAACGCGTAATTATTATCTAGTGATTCGTTATATTTCATGTGATTCTTTGTGTTGTTTAGGTACATAAATTTTACAACACATAAAACTATTATGATCACAATTAAACAATACTAATGATGAACAGCATGTCTAGGGTATCCATCTCAAATTATGCGGGCGTTTTTTTACACGATATAGTAAGTTCCCACGACATCACCTTATTTATAATTACGTAATTGATATATATATATATATATATATATATATATATATATATATATATATATATATATATATATATATATCATTAAACCACGGTAATGGTTGAATATATGGACACATTCAACCCCCCACCACTAATTCTGTTCGCAACCAAATTCCAAACAATTTATATATTTGGATAGAACACCTCATTAGCTACATTTTGAAAAATAAATTTTGAAAATTGGTTCAGTAGAAAAAAAAGTTACAACAAAATATGTGGGTTCACAAACAGGAGAGTAAGTACATAAGTGACCAACGCTTTTTTTATTTTGCATAACTGTTTTTGTATATAAATATTTTTTTACTGCGATTTTGCCAATATGACATGTTAGCGTAACGGTTAGAGTACCGGGGGTTGGTGGAAAGATTTTAGGTTCAATCCCGTGTATCGTTTTTTTTATAATTAAAAAACCGAACGTTTTTTTTAATAACTAATTTTTTTTAACTCTACTTATGATTCTATAGCAAAAAATGGTGAATTTATCGATTAAAAATATTAGTGAATTCTATGATATACATATTCTTTGAATGAACTCAAATTTTTCTTATCACATTTGATGAAAAATGTAGTCCCATTTTGGCAATGCGTCTGACCAATGATTCTTTTGAACCCGCGACCAGCACTGCGATGTCATCAGCAGCAGCCTGGGCATAAATATTCCTATTTTTAAACTCCTTTAAAAGACGATTCAGCATACAGTTCCATAGTAAAGGTGATAAAATCCCACTTTGGGGGTTTCATTTAACTACTTCCCTTTTAACAGTTGCCCTCAGTAGTTCTACTCGAACTGTTCTGTGCCTCACCATATACTCAATCCATCGGATGAGTACTGGTGGCACATTGAAATTTCGTTGCGACTTGAACATACTAGTGAAGGGTATGTTGTCAAAAGCTCCAACGATATCTAAAAAGACACCGAGTGCCATCTTCTTTTTTGTTAGTTTACGCTCTATACAGATCACGAATTCATGAACCGCAGTCTCGGTAGAGACCCTGGCTCGGAACTACTGTGATTGAATGATACATATTGCATAAATGTGTGTTTGAGAGCTAATTTTTTTTTTGACAATCAATTATAAATATTATAAATTTATATATTAATACAATAGCTATGCCTGGAAAAATCATGGATTATATGGACAAATGCGCGCATGAAAAGTAATATTCTTAAGATTTTATTTAACCTGAAAAGTAAAGGACAAGAAATTCAACCTGGAAAAGTAAAGAAACAATTAAATGATCCTAATTATGATATAATAAAATCATTAATTTTTATAGTAATTATAAAATTATTAATTCTATCTACTAACTAACTAACTAATGAATTAATTTTATTCAAACAATTTTCACTACATAAATATATGCAAATAGTAGGGGGGAAATAAGTTCAATCCAGCGACTTACACCCTTTCTAACTCAACAATAAACAACAACATATGCAAATAATAAATAAAATATTTATCAATATTCAAATTTTATTTTTAGCTGCAATATTTTAAGTCTAAAAAATTCTTATTTTTTACTTTACTAGAATATCTTGTTCTTTACTTTTCCAGGTTGAATTTCTTGTCCTTTACTTTTCCAGGTTTAATAAAATCTTAAGAATATTACTTTTCATGCGCGCATTTGTCCATAAAATATATATATATATATATATATATATATATATATATATATATATATATATATAGTGGTGATGGTAATTAATAAAAACTGAAGAAAGTGCTCGATACTGTTGTAGGGCAAATACGCGTTTTATTTTTTAGTATCTTTCTGTTAAGCTACATTATTCTTTCGGCTACACGGCCGTTTTTTAAGCCGTCTGTAGCGTCCTCAGACTTTTACTTTCTGTAGTAAATTGATGATTTCCGGATGAAAAAATAACGTTTTTGGCCAAATTTTCAATATTTTCGGGCGAAAGATGCAGCTTCGATGTGATGCCGTTTGTTCATTTTTGTCCCGCCTGTCGAAAGTTTTTGGCGACACACAAACACACATACATACATACAAACATGCATACATACACACATTTTCGCTTATATATATATATATATATATATATATATATATATATATATATATATATATAAAACTAAAATTGAACTATTTGGGAGCAGAGATGTGTCGATTGTGTGGCGGAAAAAAGGAGAAACTTCTAAGCCAAAGAATACAGTCCCTACAGTAAAGTATGGTAGGGGGGAACTGTATGTTTCTTGGGTTGCTTTTCGGCTAATGGCACTGGAAAAATGTTTAACTTTTGATAGCATCATGAGGTAAGATCAACACATTAAAATATTGATTGAAAACCTGAAACCTTCGGCAGAAGCCCTTAGTTTTGTTACCAACTGGGTCTTCCAACAGGACAATGATCCAAAATATACGGCGAACTCGGTGAAGAAATGTTTTTGGATAATGAAATAAACGTCCTGAAGTGGCCAAGTCAAAGTTTGGATTGAATCCAATGGAAAAATTGTGGGCTGTGGTAAAGTTGAACGTGAAAAGTATGAATACAAGGAACCTGGGGGAATTAGATGATATCACCCAAGGAAGAATGGTTACTGGTAATGTGTGTAGGAATTTAGTAATGTCGTAGAGAAAACGTCTGGAAGTGTTATCAAAAACAAAAGCTTTTCATGTGGCTATTGATAAAGGGCGCCAATAAATTTGAATTCGTATATTTTTTCCATCATTAATATTTTTAAAAGTGTTTCAGGAGATCTGTAGATGGTCGATATACATATTAATCAACACTTTAATAAAAAAAAAACATTATTGAGAAAATGTTTTTCTCTCCAAAAAAACGTAAGAATTGAAACGGTACCAATAATTTCGGTTTTAACTCTGTGTGTGTATATATATATATATATATATATATATATATATATATATATATATATATATATATATATATATATGAAGAATATATATTTTATATAATATACACCAATCATTATTTAACCAGTTCAGTGTAATAACAGAGCAAAATAGTGAATAAATAACAGAAAAAAACTATATTTCAAAATTCATGATGTTTACCAACTTATTATTTAGCCATTTTAGTTGGTTGACATGTACAATTATTGACAGTATATGTTTCGTAGCGTAAAATCAATCACCATATTCTCATTCTCCGATTGAAATAATAGCTAAGTGATTACTTTTACGCTACGAAACAGATGTTGTCAACAATTGAACATGGCAACTGAATTAAAGGAATAAATAATAAGATGGTCAACATCATGAATTTTTAATATAGTTTTGTTTCATTTATATATATATATATATATGTGTATATATAGTGAATAAATAGAAAAAAATCTATATTTCATATATATATATATATATATATATATATATATATATATATATATATGAGCAAACAGTTAATAAAATATGTTAAAAAGCACTTTGAAATTAGTAAAAAACATATTTAATCTGAAAAGGATCCACTAGGTAAACGGATAGTCCTTAATCCGCGGAGTTTCGAAGAAATTCTTTCCTTCTCATCAGAGGTAGGAATTAGCATGATGCAGGATCGGATTTTGCATGCAGAAGTATTTGATGAAACAGCAAGTAAGTAAAAAATCTGACTTGAAAACAAAATAAGTAAAGCGGAGGGAATATGGTAAAGAAAAAGGTGATTACACATTAATGGATAGTCTGGTGGAAAATAAAAAATTCGTTGACGGTAAAATCCAAATGTAAAACTTCAAGAAAGTTAAAAGAATTTCCATTTGTACAAGTAAAATCCAAGGAAATCCCGTAATTGGAAAAAGATGGTCCATAATAATCCAAAGGCAGAAATCCATGGTATAATTCACAAAAATGTGTGCAAGGAAAAAAATATTAATAAAAATAAGATGTGCTTTTCACTCTACTTCCGAGACATAACTATAAATAAAAAAAAGATCTGGGAAGAGAAAGGAGAAAAAATGATGAAGTTAAATATAAAATAAAGGGAAGCAAAAGTCACAATGACCCAGACAGGAAATGTTAAAGGCGCGAAAATATATATAGGGCAAAATAATATAGGTAAACTGAAATGTACACGTCACCACTTAAAAAATGTCAGCAAGAGTTGTTAAACAACACTAAAAGGAAAATAAAAAAAGGAATATAAAAATAAAATAAAATAAGAATAAAAAATAAAAATCATTTCAGGGGAGATGATGGCCGGTATCTGCAATTTCAGGAATAAAAAAGTAAGTACATTCATATAGTAAAAATTTAAGTAAATATACATAAATATATGAAAGTTGGTAGATAGATATGAAGGTTTAAAGGATAAATCAGAAAATGCAGATAAAAAACCGGCCATGCAAAGAAGAGATAAAGAATTAAGATAAAGTATTAAGAAGTATGTCGAAAAACGAATAAAGTTAAAGAAAAAATATTTCATATCTATATAAAAGGGTAAAAGTAATAACTATGTAATTTCACAATTGCCATAATTAAATTTGGACTTTTGTTTACAGAAAGAGATCAGTTTATTTTATGAATTTATTATATTGTTACTTTGAGGGGAAGTAATTATAGTTATAGCGTCGGTTGTGCAGAGGCGACACGAATTAGAGACTGGAGCATAAGACTTAACTTTTTTATAATAGTCCATCTGATTGAGAAGGGCGTATTGTTAGAGTTAAGTTTTTTAATTAAAGTGGTTAGAGAAGGTCCTTGGTTATTATTAGAATTATGGTTGTTAAAAGAAGAAATGTGGTTTGATATTCTTTTCTTAATTACTGTTGAAGTAGCGCCGATATATGTATGTACTTTATTAAAAGCACGAGGTCTGGTATTAATATTAATTTGCTGATTTGTATTAGTTAAATAGTTTGAATTTTGTTCATACTGTTCAAAAAATGGTGGGCCAATGTCTGTATGAGGACTATTTTGAAGGCGATAATGAGTGTTGTTAGTGTTAGGATGGCTGTTAGGAGAAATATTATTATTCTCATTAATATTATTATTATTATTATTATTATTATTATTATTATTATTATTATTATTATTATTATCATTATTACTAGTTGTATGATTGTAGATCGAAAGGCTACTCGAATGGCGTATTGGATTAATAACTATATCAGATGGAGGATGGGAAGAAAAATAACTTGAAGGCGAAATATTAGTGTCTGTTATGGGAGGATGGCGATGGAGATCAGTAATAGTGCAAGAATATATAACATCTTTATGAATACAATCATTATTGAGTGGGCAAAGATGTTTGTTATAACAATTACAGTTAGTTTTTGGTTTAATTGGGAAAGGGATTTTTTGGGCTGATTTAACTTTTTTGTTATTAGATGTTAAGATTCCTTGTGCTAAATTAGGCACTGTTGAATAAGAAATCCGGATTGAATTTTTATTGTAAAATAGAACTATATCTGTGTGGGTATTTGAAAGAGTTTTGTAAAATGTTGAAGAATTCCTTAGGTATATTAGTTTTGCCATTTAGTCTAAATGGAGGACTAAACCAAATATTTTTCTTTCTCCTGATGCGACTAGGTGGGTTAGAGGCATTGTGATTAGTATTTTGGTTTGGATTATAAATGTAGACTGGTTCATTGTTATTGATAGCGAAAGATCTTGTTATTTGAACTGGTTTCTTACGAATGTGTGTGATTACAAATTTAAGGCGGCCTGCAGGAGGAGAATAAGTGTATATATATATATATATATATATATATATATATATATATATATATATATATATATATATATATATATATATATATATACAGTGATGATCATATTTATTGGCACGGTAAAATAAAAGTTAAATTTTGTCTAATAAATTCTAAAAAAGGGATTAAATTAAAGAAAATAACAAAGTATATTATGTATTTTTAACTGGCCTTTCCGATGCAGCAATCGGATTTTAGAAAAAAATAAATAACAAAGGAACAACAAACATAATTGCAAAAAACCCTTGTTCAAAATTATTGGCACGATTTATTTAATAATCAATTGTATAGCCTTTGGCCTTGATTACCTTCCTCAGTCGCTTTTCATAGTTTACAACCAAGTTGTTGCACTCTTCAGTAGTAATTTTAGCCCACTCTTCCTGACAATAATCCTCCAATTGAATAAGATTCTTAGGCTTCCTTTGCATTACCCTCAATTTTAATGTTCTCCATAAATTTTCAATTGGATTAAGGTCTGGGCTTTGTGATGGCCACTCCAAAACATTAATATGATTGTCCTCAAGCCATTTCTTAGTCAGTTTAGCCGAATGCTTTGGGTCATTATCTTGCATGAACCACCAACGACGACCAAGTGAGAGCTCTTTAGCAGAGTCTTTCAGGTTTTCATCCAATATTTTAACATAATCTTCCTTTTTTATGCTACCTGTGACCTTAACAAGTCGCCCTGGTCCAGAGGCAGTAAAGGATCCCCAAAACATCAAACTGCCTCCACCGTGCTTCACTGTGGGTATGGTGTTCTTAGGCAGGAAAGCTTCGCCAGATTTTCTGTAAATATAAGACACTTTATTATGGCCAAATAACTCTATTTTCGTTTCGTCAGTCCATAGAACACGTTTCCAGAATGCAACATCTTTATCAATATGACGTTTTGCAAAGGCTAGCCTTGCTTTCAGGTGCATAGGCTTCAATAAGGGAGTCTTTCTCGGACGACATGCTTTTAAACCAGCTCTCTTCAAAACTCTACCAACTGTATGTCGAGATACATTCACTCCAGGGGTGCTCTGTTCATCAACAATCTCCCCAACAGAGATCCTTGGGTTTTGTTTTACTTGTCGAACAATTTTCCGTTCATCTCTTGGGGAAAGAATCCTTTTTCTCCCTCTACCCTCTAAACTCATAACGTGGCCTTGCGATTTGAACTTGTTTATTATGGCTCTAACAGTGGATTTGGGAAGGTTTAGCTTCTTTGAAATCTTATCATAGCCCTCGCCATTGGCATGGCATGCTACAACAAGCTTCCTGACGTCTTCGCTGTGTTCCTTAGTTTTAACCATGGCGATTGAAAATTATAATTTAGTCACTTATAATAGTTTAAATAAATCGCTATCTAAAAATTATCTGAAAAAAAGTATTCACTGAATAAGCGTTAAACAAGCATAATATGACTATAAAAAAGTTCAGACAGCACGTAAACCGGAAATTGATTGATATTATACTGATACTAAAAGAAAAACAAAATCCGATTGCTGCATCGAAAAGGCCAGTTAAAAATACATAATATACTTTGTTATTTTCTTTAATTTGATCCCTTTTTTAGAATCTATTAGACAAAATTTAACTTTTATTTTACCGTGCCAATAAATATGATCATCACTATATATATATATATATATATATATATATATATATATATATATATATATATATACATATATATATAACTGACATAGTCTGCCTGTGTGTGGAATTCCTTCGACAACACATTGGTTATTTTGAGTTACACACATACATAATTAAAAGAATATGTCAGTGGATCCTTAGGATACGAAATTCATTGGTTCCAGCTTGGATTTACATCCTGAAGTTTTCGTATCCAGAAAAGCATTTTAAAAAGAAATCGACTAATCTCTACTTAGATCAAGAACGGGGGAGAAAAGGTGTCAATCACTAAAATGGCTCGAGCAGTATAATATCATGAATCACTCTCATCTCATATATATTTTTAACTTCTGTTAGTGGCTGAAGATGTTTACGATGTAACCATCACTTTATTTCATGTATATATATATATATATATTTCTCTTTTGTTTCATATATGTATATATATATATATATATATATAATTATATATATATACATATATATATATTTATACATATATGTATATATATATATATATTTATATATATACATATATATATATTTATACATATATATATATATATATATATATATATATATATATATATATATATATATATATATATATATATGTACAGGTTACCCCAAAAAACCAGACACGAACTATAGTTAAGCCCCGTTTCTTATTGTTTTGTCTAAATGAACTAAACTTTTGTCAAAACTAGTTTATTATATTAAAACCATCACATCAAAACGCTAGGGCCTTTGGCTTTTTTTCTCCGTTCTATAGCATATGTTCTAGATTTACTTTCTATGTTTTTGGTGTTTTTTGGGTCATCCTGTATATATATATATATATATATATATATATATATATATATATATATATATATATATATATACGAGGAATTCGCGCATAAGGCTGAGGACTCCTAGAGTGGATGAAACGCGGAATATTTAGTATATCTTAATCGCCATATATATTTTATAAATTACTAACTAGCTCTACCTAAGTATTGAGCACTTTTGAAGTAAATACTTAAAGTTTACGCATAAATCTATACTCTCGTGTATTAGGTTTATGTGAGTAAATGAAGTAGTTATATATATATATATATATATATATATATATATATATATATATATATAAGAAGAGGAAGATAAGGATTCATCCCACAAATGGCCGAATTAATTTACGATTTAAAACTCACTTTATTCATCTAACAAAGTTAAAAATTAATTTCAAAATATTTATAGAACTTTGCAAGCGTTGTCACATCATCTGCCAACATTTTGCAAAAGTTGATATGTGATATGTTACAAGAAAATCTTTTTACTTTGATTCTAAATTATTAGATTACTAAGAATATATGATGACAACCTCATATCATTTTGATTTAATTATACTCTTTAGTAAACGTTCTAATAATATATGGCAAGCAGTTCTCAATATTACACTAATTTTTTTTTTATTTGCTGTCTGATGAGAACAAATACTACACTGATTACTCCATTCAGGGTCGTTTTCTTGTTTTCGTATGTGATCATGTTTTCAACTACCATGATATTTCCACGGTTTTCCTTTGTTATAATTATAATAGCAACAACAATAATAATAGTAATAACCATAATAATAATAATGCTAAGAATAACCACGGTCACGACAAGAATAATAATAACTATGAATATATTATTATTATTATTATTATTATTATTATTATTATTATTATTATTATTATTATTGATGCTGATGATGGTGGTGTATTATATCTATATATCTATAAATGAAATATTGTCTGTGTCTGTACATTTCCCTACTAAACTCCTCTCTCACTTTTTATTCTACAAACTCGGGATTAGACATCACAAGTATTGAGATTTGGCAAAATCTTTTTAATCGTTGTTCCACTAGAAATTTGGTGGTAAAGAGGTTAAAGTTCAACATTTGATCTTTGTAAAGTCTACTAAACATTTCCGCCAATGGTGGGTCTAAACACTTCAATTTTTGTATGTAGCTTACTTGGAGATACACCAAACTTTATAGTTTGATTTGACCCAAAGATTATAAATGTTCAGGCGGCGAAATCGGCGTCAATTTTTTTTAAATAATTGATCTTCACACTTTCTAAAAAGTTATACAGCTAATTTTCGGTCTAATTATTTGACATTTACATAAAGTGCATGCATACATTAAGCAAGTTTTTAATCGGTTTTGGCAGTCAATGTCGCTGACAAAAGGTCAAATTTGAAAGAGTTTACTATGCAGGCTCTACCTAACTCCTCCGCCAATTATGGGTCTACACACTTGGAATCTTAGATGGGGGTTGGCTGGACATAGGTTAAACATTTTTAATATATATATACATATGCATAGTTATGAACATTACAAAGGGTTAGAACTGAACTGATTGTTTTTTTATATTTTATTACTATTTGTTTTACTCTCTGTCTGCTCGTTTCGATTTTCTTTGAAAAATACTGGACGATAAGGTTAAAAAGATTGAAGCTTTATTATAACGCGCATTGAAGAGAGTATAAATGTATCGGGTTGATAGGATCATTCGTATTTATGGTAATTAATAGTGAATAGTATGTAATGCAAATATTAGCACATATTTAATCCTATTAATTCGTTAATCTGGCAGAAGCCGATAATTTTAATTCAACGGCTGTAAGTTTTTTGCCGTTTGTACCACACCGAATACTCGAATAATAATAATAATAATAATAATAATAATAATAATAATAATAATAATAATAATATGAGCAGTAAAAACAATACCTAAACATTTTGCAAAAGAATGGGAGAGTGATTTGAATCATAGGAATGATTGAAAATATACAACGGATAACACATTGATCACTGCTGAAATATTAAAGAAAACACTTGAATGCGGTGTCGAACACATATGAACTACTGACACAGGCAAGAAATGTAGAAACGATTACAGATTTAAAACACAAACAACATGATATGAAATCCTGAAAACTGAAACGGTGTAATTGTCAGTTTTTCTTTTTTTGTTTGTATTTCATCGTAAATTGATATCATACTAAATATGTTAGGTGGGCCAAGGAGGACGGAAAGACCGACCACTAGCCAGGCAGGTGCAAAAAGTACTGGGATCTTGGGGTGGCGCCCCCCCTAAATTCTTCTGAAGAGCAACTGTCCTTGTCAACGTGAAGTCATCGTAAGTGGTTGTTGCGATAACGCAGATTCTTTTCCAAATAGTGATCCAGAGAGGTGGATATTACCCGAAATATAGAAAGACGTGCTGTTACTCAGACGCTAGAGAACCCCATAAGTTGGTCTCAAAGAAAAATCTTTGATGATGGCTTGAATGACTACACGCTGTGAGTAAAATGATGATAATAATAATAATAATAATAATAATAATAATTGCATTTGCACAACTGAGTTTCTTCACTTCCAATGATGTAGAAACCATTCCTTCTTATACTTATAGACGAAACTATGTTGCTTCTTTTCAGTTTATGAACGGCTTCAATAGGAACGACTGGCCGATTTCGTTGTTTCCGTTTGACGTACGTTCTAAGACTTCGCTTGCCTGTTGGCAGATTTCAAACAACGAAGCGGAGAAAGATTTATTCTTATTTTCTTTATTACTGTTCTACTATAAAACAATTGATTATTAAAAGGTTACTTTGCGAAGCCAAGTTTTGAATTTAAGCTACGCATTTTCGTATATCTACAAGAAAAAATTAAACAAATTGTATATTCCTCCAACGTTTGATATACGCACTCTTTTGTAATAAAAAAATATTTAATGTAAACATTTGATCGTATCTAAAATATTTAAAAGAAAACAAATAAACATTTTCACTTTTGTTAGACATTCGTCCGACCGTACAAATATTCACCTTATACAGATAAAAAAAGAAGATCATTCTATTTATATCCCTCGTGCAAATGATGATGTATATGGCTTATTTATGATAATAATAAATCAATGTTTCTTCGCTAAAGTCTGTAAATAGCATCTGTATCTACAGGCTGTAGCAATGAAATCAAAAGAAAAAATGCTGATCTCAGTAATTGGCTATTTTTAAAATTAGAACTATTTTACAATCAACCACATCTATAACAAAGTCAAGATTAAATGTAAGCTGGAACGAATATGGGAGACGATTAAGAATAAATACTTCAAATATGTCTTAAACACAAAATAATGTTTATTCTTATGAAATCTAGCGGTCCACTATTCGTCAGAATATGTTTAGGGTTTAGCCGTTTCCATAATACTTAACTTTGGTAAATAATACACTAATGAACAAGTTCTCGAAAAATCTGCAAAGTATAAATATTTTTTGTTATTATAATAAGTTGGCGTTACGTGTTGCTAAACAATCAATTCCGCAGATAAACCTCAAATTAGATGTATGTCACGTGCCCTGGCTAACTAAAGATACATTATGTACATTCGCTAATTAGTACTAAAGGGAATGAGTATATCCGTAGTGAGCTTGTAAAAAAAATAATTACATTATTTTTTTGTAGTAAGTAAGAATAAATTATTCTATTTCATTGGCAAAAACAAGTTTTACACAGTGGATCGATGAAATGTATATTTTATTTGGAATATTATTAGAAGTGACTTTGAGTGAATGCTTTTTAACAGATCACATAGGAGGAGCAAAAAAAAGTAATACGTTAGATATATTATTATATTGGAATTGATTATTAAGATGAGTATTATGTGTATATTTTTTATTCATTGCGGGCTACTGTCTAATGTAATTACATTTTTCTTCACCATATTCCCTCAGCTTCACATTATTTATCAAGTAAGATCTTTGACTTACTTGCAGTTTAATCAAATACTTTTTATGCAAAATCCGATCTCGCATTTGGCTAATTCCTGTGAGAAGGAAATTATTTATTCGAAATTCCGTGGATTAAGGAAAATCCACTTATCAACTGTTTCCTTTTCAGATTAAATATGTTTTAACTCTTTCAATGTGTTTTAACGTGTTTAATTAACTGTTTGCTCATATATATATATATATATATATATATATATATATATATATATATATATATATATATATATATATATATATATACATGCATGTGTGTGTATATGTTAAACCTGTATATGCCTTTATTTAAAATTAATAATTTTTTTTTTTTAAATCACTATGAAATGCGAAAATATGAAATTTGGTACACAAGGAGAGCATGACAAGGTGCCTTATTCCACTGAGTTTTGTGCCCCTATTGTAATTTTTCTATTTTCTTGTAAATTTTAAGTTTGATTTCCTTTATTGCAAGTGTCTAAATATATATAAAAAAATACAATATTTTAACTTCATAGTTCTTTTTATATTAAATAAAGAACACATCAAAAGCAAGAACGAATTTTACATTATTTTTTGAAAGAAAATATTTATTTATCAACATACATCCCATGCTTCAATATCACTTTGAATAGCCTCTAGTCAACTAATTATCTCAATCGGCGGAGTTGAGATGATTTTATGCCCTAGGAAACTTCCAACAGTTTCCTCCAAATTTAATCCTTCGACGAAAATTGAACATCCCTTTCATAAATTGTCTCTAATTCAATGTTCTTCGAGCGCTTCCAAGCTCCTTAGCAAGATATACGAAAGATAAACCTTCTGCAATACCTGAAACAACCCGTTCTTTTTCACTACATGTCAACCGAACCTTTTAAGGCACTTTGGGAGACTTATAATAAAATTAAAGATCTGTAATTAAGATTAGCAGAAAATAGAAAAATTAGCATAAATTGAAAAAATATTTGTTAATATTCCACAAAAATCAGCAAAAAGGTACCTTGTAATGCTCTTTCAGTATACCAAATTTCACATCTCAGAGTTCAAAGCGATTTTAGAATTAAAACAATATTACCCTGCGATTAAACGGGACACAGGGTTATATATATATATATATATATATATATATATATATATATATATATATATATATATATATATATATATGAGCAAACAGTTAATAAAATATGTTAAAAACACTTAAAAATGAATTAAAAACATTTAATCTTAAAAGGAAACAATAGATAAATGGATAGTTCTCAATCTATTTTAACTATCCATTTATGTAGTTTTTCCTTTTCAGATCAAATATGTTTTTAATTAATTTCAAAGTGTTTTTAACATATTTTATTAACTGTTTGCTCATATTATAAGCTCTATTTCCTATTTGGTTTTATCGAGCTTTTATATCTGGCTGAGATAATTTTATAAATATAAATTCTTTAATATTATAATTTAATTTAATTTTACCATCTTGGATCATTTTGGTAAATTCAATTGTAAATTTCATTTTATACATATATATATATACATATATATATACATATATATATATATATAACAAGATTCAATATTACAAATTTCATGATGTTGACCATATTATAATTGATCCATTTACTTCACTGACACCTATAATTCTTTACTATTTCGTAGCGAATAATTATCCATTTAATTATCTTATCAATCAATGCATATCTTTTGACCTAAACTCATCATAAGAAGAAGAAATTATAAATTCACCAAAACAAAAATATGCAACAGGGAGTAAATACAAAATAAGTTAATTTAAGAGAAGTTGTCATTAACTTATTTCTAGTTAAAATTTTACAATCAACATATATATATATATATATATATATATATATATAAAGGTTGTCCGAAATCGTGTCTAGGGAGTCGGGTAATTTCAATTACTGTTTGTAGATGTGATATCTACCGCCTGCATACCAGTAGTAACTATCTTAGTTGTATAGGGCGCGTTGCTTGTCACATGGTAGAATGTAGAACTGGATAAAAATATAAAAATTTTAAAAAAATCGAGGCATAGCGTATAGATTGCGCCCTGGCCCATATGGTTAGGCCGTCAGTTTTGCACACTTCATGAGTGCGACAACCTGGGTTCGCGCCTATGTCGGAGCACGTCACTGATGAGATGCAGTACATCGAAATCCACTTTTGGTCTGGCGATATCCGTTGTCGAAGCAATTGCTTGGTTCTATCTAATTCTGAGTTCTAGGTTTATCGTGAAAGGTGTATGTGAACGGGTATATATATACATATACATATATATATATATATATATATATATATATATATATACACACACATTTGAAAGAGTGTAGCCATAAACATTGTAGGATTTTCAGACTTTTATAAAAAAGAATAATCAAGGTCTGCAAAACCTGGATATGTTGATGGCTACACTCTATAATTTTTTTCTTTCGTTTGAACTACACAACCATCACTTTATGTATATATATATATATATATATATATATATATATATATATATATATAGCCCTGACATTTTTTATCATTTTTTATACAAAATTATTTTTATCATTCGCTAGAAAACTATTTAGTTAGTAATTTATTTAATGCTCAATCAATGCAGGAACTTGCTCTCTCGAATTCCCTATAGTGCCAATGCAATTTAAAGGACCATTAGTTGTTTAACAAGAAACATGGTTTCAGGCATGTAAAAAGAAAACTGTGTCTTACATCATAATCCAACATCACCTATATATATATCAAACACCACATATATATGCATATATATATACAGTTGTGCCCGATATTATTCATACCCCCCCTTGAAAATTGAGTTTATTAGGTGTAACTTTGTTAGAATTTATTGTTTACGTCCATATTGATACATATTCTTAATAAACCTCTTCTGATCATTTTCGTCATCTTAAAATCTCGGGATACTTGTAATAAAAGAAATATACAGCTATTTATAAAATCTGCAATGTTCAAAAATAATCATACCCCCTTATTTTTTCAGTATTAATCGAGTTTCTGACTGTTTGTTTCCTGTTTGATTCTTATTTTGAATGCTTTTATACAACCTTTGATTAATTTCATTTCGTTTTTTGCATTTTTCAGAAATTAAAATGATATCAACTGAAAACCAATAAAAGAATAAAAATTATTAGAATGGGGAAGAAAAAAGAGCTTAGTAATGATCTTAGGACTAAAATTGTGAATTCACATAAGGATGGTTTAGGTTAAAAGTCAATTTCCAAGAAATTTGAGGTTCCTACAGCAACAGTACAGAGCATCATCAAAAAATTCCAGAGCCACCACACAACAAACAACTTGATTGGTAGAGGAAGGAAAAGGAAACTGTCTGCTAGAGCCACCAGGAATATTGTAAGAAGTGTTAATGCAAATCCAACCACCACTACTAAGGACATTTTAGAAAATCTGGAGTCTTCTGGCATAAAAATATCAAGGCAAACATTGCAAAGGACTCTGCATGAAAATGGTCTGAAAGGAAGAAGACCAAGAAGGACTCCATTGCACACCGGAAAACACCTTGCAGCACGTCTAAAGTTTACTAGGAACCATGTGAATTCTCCAGAGTCCGTTTTCTCAAGTATTTTGTGGACTCACGAAACAAAAATTGAATTGTTTGGCCATATGGATGCTTCTTACGTTTGGAGGAAGAAAGGAGAAGCTTACAACCCAAAGAACACCATACCTACGCTGAAACATGGTGGTGGTAGCCTAATGTTTTGGGGCTCCTTTTCGGCTAGTGGTCCAGGTAGTTTGGTCAAGATAGATGGAACCATGAAGAAGGAGCAATATTTGGAGATACTCCAGAAAAACATTAGACAGGATGCGGAGAAGCTCCATTTAGGACCAAACTGGGTCCTTCAACAGGATAATGATCCAAAACATACTGCCAAAATAGTCAAGAAATGGTTTGAGGATAATCAAATTAATGTTTTGGAATGGCCTAGCCAGAGTCCCGACCTGAACCCTATCGAAAACCTCTGGCACATATTGAAAACTGAAGTTAAAAAGCGGAAACCTAGAAATTTGAGGAATTTTGAGAACTACTGCATTGAAGAATGGTAAAAAATCAGTGTTGATGCTTGTAAAAACCTTGTTGATAAATATACAAAACGGTTACAGGCAGTTATTAAGAATAAAGGGCATGCTATTGACTATTAGTAAGAGAGGTATGAATAATTTTGAACTAGTGCCATTATTGTTTTTCTTTGTATAATGTTTCAAACTTGCATAATTTATTTATTTGTTGAGTTTAAATTAAATGCTTATGCTTGATTTATTGTTTGAAATCCCTTTAATATTGTCTACCTTCTGGTTTGAGCAATAATCTTATAGAAATCTCAAAGATCCGAGGGGTATGAATAATATCGGGCACAAGTGTATATATATACACACATATATATGCATATATACACCTGTGTATATGTATATATATATATATATATATATATATATATATGTGTGTGTGTGTGTGTGTGTGTGTGTGTGTGTGTGTGTGTGTGTGTGTGTGTGTGTGTGTGTGTCTATAATGCTCCAAACCAAATTGGGAGAAAATTAATTAGTCTCATTAAACTGCATTCCCCAGTAACATGCTCTATAAAATATGTAACAAAAACACTATAAAATTGATCTACAGTTGCGGCAATAACTTGGAAAAATAATTTTAAAAAACATTATAACACAAGATTTAGCAACGCCGCAGACCATAATATTAGAACCATTGTAATAAAGACATGCAACTTTATGAGTACATCCAAATGCCCCTTGAAGAAAATTGGCTCATAACCTCTGTAATTTATCAAGCTAATATTAGAGCCAAGGAGGGCCCACCCACTTGCAAATTCTACATCGGTAAAACTAGCGATGCTTTTAAACAGAGATACACAGGCCATAAAAGCTCTTTTGTAAATCTTAATTACAGAGATAAAACATTATGAGATGCATACTACCATGGACTAATGAGTAAAAAGCAAACACTAGCCAGTCACTTAATTCACCTTGCCTGTTTTGGTTTAATGAAAAACATTTTATCTCAAAATTTAAGGATAGGGATAAACTCTTAAATAAATAACAGGAAACCTCAGTAAATTGCAGATATTACAAATCGCATATGATTTCTCACTTGCTGACAACTCCCCAATAATCCCCATTAAATTTAACGCCAACACAGCCCACATGCAGTATCCAACAGTTAAACACCTACACATCTAAATCACCTCAGCTTCAACATTCACAAAATCCAAAACCACATTCTTCCCCAGGAAATACCACGCACAATTAAAAAAAACACACACATCTTACACTTGCAAGCAAATTTTTACAATACCATATACACTTAATAGTTCCACCCAATCCACCAATCAACCACATACTTTATATTTGGCATATGCATGTCTCCCAAACACCTGCACTCCTTTTCTCCTCAGCTCTCGTAAAAAATGTTCACCCTCAAGAGGAATATTTAACGAATGTTCAGCTTAATGATATGCGTGCTGCTCTGCTCGCTGCCTATCTGTTATCCTTGATACTAACACAAATGGGATAATATCTGATGCAACCTGAACATATTAAAATAAATAAATAAAGAAGAAATCAAGAACACAATGATTTAGTAACTGGAAAAATACACTGGCAATATTACACCTTTGTTTCCCTAAAACCAATGGTTGTAAACTAAAGTGAAACGCTCTAATGAAACTCTTGAAAATTGTTAACCTCAATTTTAACGCATATGTATATATTACAATCACTAAGTGTGACCGAAATCTTAACGATAAATGATAAAGGGCACCATATGAAAAGTAAAGTTGAAAATAACTCCAGATAACTCCTGTATATATTTACTCCGGTGGATATGTAACATATTGATACGTGTGTATACATAGTGATCCATGTGCGCAAGCTCAGTGGGCACTACTATTTTCAAATGATTAATATAATCCCCAGTAAAATTATATCAGTACTAATTAGTAGCAAATAACTGGGAGAAATTCGTAATTGAATAATCATTATCGCTGCCATGAAAAATGACGGCATTTAACCATCATAAGTTTAGTAATGATATATATTCTGAGTTTTGCAATTACTATAATCATGAAATGTTTCTATAACAAATTTACAAATACACCAATAAATAAACCAACACACTTGTGACAAATTAAATAGTAATAAATATTAGGGCGGTCTAGTAAAAACCGATATTGTTTAAGTGAGAGAAAACAAATCTACCACCATCAAACAAACGATGCCACCTCTCTTTCCCCTTCTCTCTTTCTTCTCTCTTCCTTCTTTTCCCCTTTTCCCTTTACCTCATTCCAACTCCACCTATTCCTTGCTTTCCTTTCCTTCCTACGCCTCTCGCCCCACTTTCCTCCCCTCCACCGTTCACTAGAAGCCCATGTAATGATTAAAAGATCTTGGTAAATTTAACCTTTTCGCAAAGATAAATAAGAATACTAAATTAAAAAAATAATAATAAAAAAGGAATTTTAGACACAGTTATCCTTGAAGTCTAAAACGAGCAGCGGGCAACAGACAGGCGAACCTTATACTTGTTTAAGATAACATCTACATATCTCTGACTATAGAACCTAATTCCTAAAGCTCCTTACTCTACAAACTCTATTCCATTACACCAACTGTAAAGCGAATGAATAAAGACACGGGTAAAAAAGTCAACAACAAATGGGAAAATAAATAAACTAACATATTCGCACAAACCAACCCTGTTCTCTGCACAGCTGAATACTCAACCCCATGACCTCTTTCCAAAAAAAGACTTATTTCGCTGACAGTTGATTTTTGTTTTCATTAAGAATTCAGCTTTCAAAAATAAGTGTGGTTGCCGGGAGAGGTCTCTACATACTAAATATTAGAAGACCTAAACATGCTCATGACTGTGTAGCAACAAATTTCTGCTTATGTAAAGCCAAATTGAATACATATATATATATATATATATATATATATATATATATATATACAACTACTAATGAAAATAAGATGGCTGTGAATCAATGTTATTATAGATAATTTCTCTGACGCATATTTAAAAATTTGAGCAACTAACTTTTCTTTTAATTGCTCCATTTTAAAGTATACTGTTGTCGTAAGCTAAACAATGCATTTTGTTATTTAATTTTCACGCTATCTTAATGCAATTTTTACCTTGATTTAAGGGCTATAAAAAGTTTTCTGCTTACCTTATTATATATACTTTCATCTTTGTATTTACCATACTAATTTTATATGTAAAAGTATGTTGCAATAAATTAGTAGTAACACAGGTAAAACATGCTTTGCACACTACGTCCTAAAATTATCGTATCTAATAAACGCGTAGTTTCAACACAAGAGCGAAGCAAAATCTAGTCTAGATTAATATTTTATTCAATGATATTTGGAGTTATGCAATGGACTTAATAAAACACACTTTTAACAGGCGGTTTTTGCCAGCTACACAACTAAGGACAACACATGGTATGAAAGGGGAATTTAATGTGTAGCCTAATTTATAAATATTCTAGTAATGTTGAATAATTTCAAAAAGATATGAACGATATAAGTAATGAACAACGTAAAAGCTGTAAACACCTAGCTGACAATAAGCCTTGAACACTGTATCTACAGGATAAATAATTAATTCATGAAATGCCAAATAAAATTCAAATGTAAAGAAAAAGTATACACCAATCATAATTCCCTACGTTTTCTTCAAAATTAAAATAAAATTAAGATGGAGAATTAAAATTAATAATAAAATGAAACAGTAAACCATACCTCGATTATTACCTTTCGTTACATTGGTTAGAAACGATACTAAAGGTTTTTGAATTTGGTCAACAACCAAATATTAAGAACGAAAGTAAATTAACATTTTCGGGTAAATCGTTTCCGATTGATAAAATATAATTGCCCGATAACACCGTGTACATTATTTATGATCTATATCTAACAGGAAATATTTTTCAGATTCATTTTCATGGAAAATGAAAAACAAAATGTCCGACTTCGATATGATCAAGCGAAGCTAAACAGATAAGAGATACCCATCAATATTCAATATATCGACTGACAGCTAGGAAAGAAAATTATCTAATAACGATTGAGTGCTTTTCATATGAAAACGAGATATTACTATCGAAAATTTCAGATTACAACAAAAATGAAACAGTAAAGTATGTTTACGCTCGTTCGTAAAATATTCTGATTCCTTTTTGTTTTGTTTAATATATATTTAATTCTCATGAGATTATTATTAAGGAAGGAAATTTGTTTTAGGAAGATATTATTGACATTCTTATTTAAATATGACTTAAATAAATATGATATTTACAGACATACACTATATATATATATATATATATATATATATATATATATATATAGAGAGAGAGAGAGAGAGAGAGAGAGAGAGAGAGGGATTGATAGATAGATAGATAGATAGATAGATAGATAGATAAAGATTTTTAGGATATTTAGTCGTACACCATTTTATAATAATTTAAACAAGCCGAGTTAGGAAAATAATCAGAAAAAATAAGGGGGTAGTAAAAAAGCCGTTGATAAAAACAGTTTACGAATAAGTTGTAAAATTAACGATTAAAAAAAGAAACTATTAAAATAAAGCTCGTGGTGTCTTTCGCTAGATATATTATCAAAGAAAAATACATTGGCGAATACGATTAAAAAAGTAATATATCAGTAAATATCCTTTAAATTTAATAACTTAGGAGAAGGGAAATGGAAACAAATAGGAAATGCCCCAATATTAGTGTATTGAAAACCCATGCAATATATTGACAGAATGTACGCACATAATTTAAACAGGCACATGCACACACACACACACACACACACACATATGTATATATATATATATATATATATATATATATATATATATATAATTATTTACTATAATAATTAAATACGTACATACACTAGTGTTTAATCCTTTCGGGAATCTTCAGTGAAGCGTGTCACGATTAACACCAGTCGACAGATTCGAACCCGACAATACGAGCCATCAGTTAGTCGATTAGCAGAGACTACCGGCTACCATTAAGCAAGCCAACACTCCCCAATCGTTTACTTCTACTTGTGCAGCTGCACTAGCACAAAGGCAGAATGCGTACCGCAAATTTAACCGACATAAGTCCAGCTGAAACAGGCACAAGTATATAGAAGCCAGAAGTTACTGTAAAAAAGAAATAGCAACAGCTAAGAGTGAATTTACTTAAACCCCCCAAAACACATCGAAGCACAAAAATTATGAACCCGCGACTTCTGGAAAATCTACAACAGTGTAGTAAATAATGGGTAATAAATAATTCCCCCACTATCCAACAATCACGAGGTTGTTTGCTCTGCAACTGAGAAGGCTAACATGCTTGTCAGTCGGTATGCCTCCAACTCTGGACCCTGCTGACCACCCCCTCCATGACTTTCCTTTGTTGACATACGCCACACTAAACGATCTGAAAATCACCCCTTCTCAGGTACATGCTATCATAAGAACACTTTACACTGCAAAAGCATGTGGACCTGATCTCATCCTCGGCATGCTATTAAAATAATGCTCCGCCGAAGTAGCTTCAATTATCTCCAAACTTTACAACAAATGCCTTAATGAATCTTGGTTTCCTGCTTGCTGGAAAACTGCTTCTGTAGTACCAGTTTTCAAGAAGTCTGTCGAAAGAACTCACGCAGTAAATTATCGCCCCATCAGCCTCCTCCCGTTTTTTTGCCAACATATTTGAGACCATAATTAAACAAGCTTTAGTCAACCACCTTACAGATGCTAAACTCCTGACTGACCAACAATATGGGTTTAGGCAAGCCTGTTTAACAGCAGACATCGTATCTGTAATCTCAGAACGTATATACCAGTCATTGGACAAAACGGGGGAGAGTAGAGTGGTAGCTCTAGATATATCTGAGGCTTTTGACAGGGTATGCCATGAAGGTGTTCTCAGGCAAATCAGACCATATTGTATAACTGGAAGAATACATAACATAATAACATTCTTCTTATATAAGAGGAAACTCTAGGTTGTCCTCGACGGTCGTACATCTAAACAATATGATATAAATGCGGGAGTGCCTCAGGGGTCCATCCTTGGACCGCTTTTATTCCTAATATTCATAAATTACCTCCCTGACAAAATTGCCTGTGAGATGTGTATATATGCTTACGGCACCACGCTCTATAACAGACACGACAGGAAGACAAACGAACACATATCTAAGGATGTGGCAGAAACACTAGAGGATAACCTCCGACCTGTAGTGGAATGGGGACATAAATGCATTGTCACATTCAATGCTGCCAAGATTAAACTCGGTTCCTTCAATAATTACAAGAAACCATCCCTACCACCAATAGCAATGCCCAATGCATCTTTATCTGAAAGTACATCTTTTAAACTCTTTGGCCTAACGCTCACGAGAAACATGAGTTGGAAGAATTACATTGAGAGTATCGCCAGAACCGCTGCAAAGAAACATGTTCTCTCTAGTGTGCTAGAAAGATAGTAACGCCCGAAAGTATGCTATACTTCTATAAGGTCACCATTCGCCTATGTATGGAGTATTGTTGTCATATTTGGGCTGGTGCATCTGCCATTAGTCTCTCGCTCTTAAAGAAGGTTCAAAAGAGAGTCGCCAATCTGATAGGTCCTGAACTGTCATCTAAACTTTAGCCTCTGTCACATCGACGAAATTTTGCATCCCTCTGCCTGTTACTTTAACGGTGAATGCAGTGAGGAACTGCAAGCACTTGTACCCACTCGACGTAAATACCCCCGACAAACCCGAAAAGCACCTAAATCCAACTCCTTTACAACAGAGATCCCTTGATGTAAGAGAGCCTTCTACTCCAGTAGTGTCTTCCCCAAAAATGCTAAACTTTGGAATTCCCTTCCGGGTCCCTGCTTCCCAAACTGTACTGACGTGCAGAAGTTCAAGTGCGACGTGAACCGACATCTTGCTGCTCAACTCCTACACAGTACCCCTGATGGCTATGCCCCTGATAGTAGCCCCCGTAACGAAGTGGCGATGTGCTTTGTTTGGGGTGAAAATGTAATTTGAAAAAATTAAGCGCAAGAAATATCGTTGAATTTTAATATTTTTAAGAATCTTTTTTAACGTCAGCTACAGCGATCTAATTGGTCTACAATGATTTAATTGACCGACTTAATTCAACATATATATATATATATATATATATATATATATATATATATATATATATATATATATGGAAGAACATATTCTTGAGGGCCCTCGATGTCTTTCGCCATGCTTGTCAGTGGAAAACGATGGCATTTAGATCTTTAAAAAAATAATGAGAATAAGAATTACTCATCTACAATCACTATAAAATATTGAACATGAAAGAAGGAAGGGGAGAAGATAAAATAAAATGGTTTAACGTATGTATTTATATATAATTAATATTATTTAAAAAATAAAACTAAACTGTAGTGAGTGGAGAAAGACAACTTGCATATAAATATTCGGGAAGGAGGGAATAGGAAAAAAGCGGGTGGGAACCATATTTAAAGCATCATTTTTAAATTCGCCTAAAAGCTCCAGTGTATTAAAAACAGCTTCCGCCTGCAGAGAGAGGGTTTGAGACGTGCAATGGAGAAGAATTCGAGAGTTTTCAAATGACTACTCCATCGGCCTCGAAATAAAATTTGAAAAAAAGTCGTCCTTATACGCCAGCCCACATTCTGGGATATCCACTAAATTATGTCCAATTGCGGAATCATGATTAATGATGGTTAAGTTGAGGAGAATTTTATTTTTATTTTTATTATGAAAACCGGAAGGAACATGTCAAATTCTTGTTTCAAAATGAACGCTGGTTCGCTCAACGTAGACAGGATCACATTGGCATTGGAATTTATGTATAGTGTTGCAAAGTTTAGTGCGAGGCAAACCGTCTTTTATGAGAGAAGAAATGACCGTGTTTGTATTGAAAATAATTTGAAGTAGAACAGAGGGGAAAAAACTGTCGATAGTGTGTGTAATTTTATTAATGAGACAGAGATTTTTCATCTACACACGGCAACTTAAGATATGAAGGACAATTTGATGGGCAAAGGTTATATCTTTATTAAATTGGTTCATTTTAAATTTAATACATTTATCAATTAAGCATTCTGCGTAGGCATAATCGATTAGAATTTCCGTAATTTTAGTAATTTCAGTATTTAGCCGACAGGGGGAACAAATGACAAAAGGCCATATGTATCAACGTGTAAATGAACATCAACTTGCTTGGTTGTTTTAGGAGCAGAAAAAACACGTGTAACGTGAACCGGCATCTTGCTGCCCAACTTCCTAAACAGTACCCCTGATGTGTATGTCCCTGATAGTAGCCCCCTACAACAAAGGGGCAATGTGCCTTGTTTGGGGTGAAAATGCAATAAAAAACACCATGTAATATATAGATCGGTAAAGGTAGGTGTTCTATATATCTCTGGACCTTTCAATCAAGGCGCCAAGGAATGTAAGCGAGTTGTACTGTTCTATCGTGTATCTATAAGAGACAAAGCGTGATGTAAGGTATTAAGACGTTTAAAGTAATTAAAAGCCAAGTCCTGAGAATATGACAAATTCATCTTTTTTTTTTTTTGGAGGGGGGATTACATTAGAAATATAAAATTACGAAAAATGTCATTTAATTGTTTTTCGAATTAATTTTTTGTAGACTTGTTTTTTCTTACTTTTTTTTTGCGATCGCTCGGTTATTCGCTGCTATTTTTATTGAAACAAACGTTGTAATGATTTATTTTAAATTATCTTTTCTTTGCAAGGGCGGTCTTTCCAATGCTCAATATCCGGAGAATAGTTTCTTCTCTTTGTAGCCCTTCTGCTGAATTATCTAGTGGAGAGGGTATCACGGATTTCTTTTTTTGAGCGATTACATTTACATGATTTCATCAGTTCTTTTATTTTTTATTGGGAGTATCCACGTTGCCCATAATGAAAATGATTAGTATACAAGTGTGTTTCAAACAGAACTTCATGTAAACCCAGGCAACGCTGGGTACACAGGCTAGTATGTATATATATATATATATTCATTATTATTATCGGTAGTAGTGTTGCCGATGGTGGAGGTAGTAGTAGAAGTATTGTTACTTCTATCTTTATTATTATTATTATTATTATTATTATTATTATTATTATTATTATTATTATTATTATTACTGCATTGTTGTGACGCTATTACTATTGTAATTATTATTGTTTATATCATTATTATTATTATTATTATACTCATCATTATAATTGCTGTTATTATAATTATCATCTCCGTTATTATCCCCGTCATTGCTATCATAACCGCTACCATTATCTCTATTTTCACTGTTATTAACATTAATTTTGAATTTACTTTTATCAGATCTATTGGTAATATCATTTTTAATGTTTATTTTTAATATTTACCTTTAATTTGGTCTTTATTTTTATCTTTAATTTTACCTCTATTTTACTTTCAGCTTGATTATAACTACTATTATTATAATAGTCATTATTATTATCTTTCGTACTATTATAATTACCCTACTATTATTTGGAATATTTTTACCACTCTCATAAGTAGTAATGGGTTCCTTACTTTTCCATTTTGACACCAATATGTATACTTAACATTTTACTTCAAGTTAAACGCACTCATAGTCATTGCTACCCTAATCTCTGACCACCCCTTATGATCATACTGCTCATATCATAACAGTACAAACTTATAAATATATTGCTGCATATTACCTTTCAGTTTTACACCCTTGCATATCCCCCCAAATTATAAGCGATTTTATAGCCACCATTTGCCGTTTAAGTGGCACTAATCAAAATTACCCATTCCATAGAAAATAACAAAAACTCACAAACCGTTAAAATAAAGTACAACGCAGAACAATACATCCCCTATTTTACCATAATACATATACTTCTTAATCTCAATACTTTGTTAAATACCATATATAATCTTATATATCATACTATATATATATTATTAATTTAGAATTCAATAAAGCTTCCCCCAACATTCAATAATTCCTCTTAATCTTTTTCGTCTCTAATGAACCTTACGCTAGACGCCAATCTTCCTTATGCTACCTAGCACCTTCTCTACTTTTCTGATGAGAAGCATTAGGCTTCGAAATACCCTGGGATAAAGAGTCCCTTCTATCCCACAAATTTTGCTTGTATTTCGTTATTCAGTAAATAACCCATTCTATATCTACCAATATATAGTTTTGTGTTTTCATTTCATTTGTGTGTGTGTGTATTTAAATTGTCGGAAATTCCGGAGATTCAAAGGCGGTTAATCCAATATGTATGTATGTATATATATATATATATATATATATATATATATATATATATATATGTATGTATATATATGTATGTATATGTACATATATATATGTATATATATATATGTACATACATATATATATATATATATATATATATATATATATATATATATATAACAAATTCTGTGTGTGTCTATGTGTGTATATTTCCCTCCCAAACTACTCTGTAAATTATCAGTCCACAGAAAGAGGGGTATTGAGATTTGGAACATTTTTTGATCGGTTTTCGGCCAAAAATTTAGTAGCCAAAGTTCAACGATATGATCTGTAAAAACTTTACGAAACTCGAAATGTAGATCATGTATCAATCTTTATGATTTATTCAGATCCCAAAACAACAAATGTTATTGGTTCAAAATTGGTGTACACACTTTTAAAAAAAATGATCTCTGCGGCCTCTGTTAAAATACTCAGCTAATTTTTTGTTTAAAAATGTGAATGTTTTTTTTTTTTTTAATTTACATAACTTTTTTTCAGACATAGGTCAACATTTTTCATCGGTTTTTAGCCGTAAATTCGGCTGCCAATATATCAAAATTCATATCGTTTTACCTTTGCGGTTTATAACAAACGTTTACCCGAATTTTGTGTATAAATATTTGAAATTTTACAGAAAGGATGTTAAGCCATGCAGGATTTTACTATGTGGTCTTGAGCAATCTTTTAACATAATTTTGGGTCTAACTACTTTTTAGATGCTGGGTTCCTGGACATGAGTCAAACATATATATATATATATATATATATATATATATATATATATATATATATATATATATATATATATATATGGGTGCGAGAAAGGCGGAAGAAGGGGGCGCTTGGTATGTCAGTAATGTTTTAGTTTTGGGGTTTAAGGAACTTGTGGGGGAGGCTCTACGGAAGCTCATTTCTGGCGTGGTTGAAGGCATAGGGATACATGGAATGTGATTTCTGTAAACTACGAAAAACACATCTTGATACTTCAATTTTTTTTTACAGTAACATAAAAAATATTCCATCATTTATAAGAAATATTTTTGGGCAACATATAACTAGATTTAATAATGTAAAGACAGAGAATCGTGATTTTCTGACCATCACCTTCTTTCTAACCGATGAAAAAGTCATTGATCGACAAAGCAACGTGCTGTCTTTATTGTTATTATCTGCAATTGACGGAAATAATTCATGACTAGTTGGAAGAGCTTTTTATTGAGTCTCAGTGATGAGGCACGCCGTAGAATAGAATGAGTTTTGTTGGGTAAGTCTTAAAACAGAACTACATGCAAATATCCACGTACGCACATACCCACATGTTCTAACTTTCAGACGCACGCACACACACGTACACCCACGCATACACACACTCGCACACACGTACACACACATGTATATTATCTATGATGAAGACAATCGCATATTATATGCTTATCAGCTGAATGGAATGAATAAAGAGGGTATAAATTTCTTAATGTATCATTCGCACATAGTAATTATCGAGTAGCATTTATTATCATTTCAGTCACTGTAGAAAAAAATGTACATACTGGTATTCTTAAGATAATCATATTAATGTTTATTAAGCGACGAAACTGATCGTAATACATAATCATAACAGGAGAACGCTGTATTTCAAACATTATTCTGACAGAGTTAACAATGTATATTATATACCCAACACATTTAATATATTTAATGAGATAAATATGTTGATATTAAGTTATATAATATACTCTTTGTATACACATATATAGGCCCATTATTTAACACTAGCGTTACGTAACACAGTGATTTAATGTCGTGCTCCCCTTTAAAGGAGTAAAAACACACATATATTTATATTATTTTAGATTATTTATCCTATACTTTTACAGGTGAATATCGAACACGTTTTGATCGTGTATATGAATTGATAAAATACGCTCAGATATCTATACTTAAGTGTTACTTTTGATATATATAGAATGTGAGAACTTATTCTTGTTTGGTTGTTCAAGGCGTATACACACACACATATATGTGTAGATACGTATGCATTCCTATATATGTATTTTTTGGTCATGAATAATTCATCAAATCCAATTCGTATTAAGATCTTTAAATAACAAATATGTTCCGTTATATAAAAACAGATTATTCTTATCCATCTGATAGTCATGACTTTCTATTTTCGTCGCAGGACATTTATTGGCGAAATAAATCTGACATCGTATTATACTTTTCGGTCAGAGTTATTTACCAGAAGATTAAGACACTTTGCAAAACAGCCTTGTATTTCTTAAAGTGCCCAATATTGTAATGGTACAATATTGCAATACTGAAACGGATTCGTAAAATTTTTATAATCTTACCCACGTAATCTCAGGGATCATCACGTTTTTTCTACTTTTGTGATCCTTAGAAATGATTAAACCTGCTTTATATTGAAGTAATAATAACAAAAAATATAATGAAGAACTGAAAAATAATGAGGCTTACAAAAACAAAATATGCATTAAAGGACTTAAGATGCGGATTATCGCTGTCAAAATAACCATAAAATAAGGGATACGTACAAACGTTAAACAAAGGAGACGTTGCTAGGTAATGAAACGTAGATATGAAGCAACAAAATGTAACGCTTATAAGGCGTAAATTATTGGGTAGATTTAATGCTACTTATACAACATTTTCTGGTTTACAATTACTACAACTTTTTCATCTATTAATTACCATGGTTATCGCAATCTTTCCGAAAGTGCAGTGGTCAAAATTTTCATTTAAAATTAACACAGAAAATTAATTCGAATATATAGAAAAAACTATACTTACACGTTAGCCATAAACAAGGCGGGATTCCTCTACTGTGCTTGAAAGCTTCATCGATACGCTTACATAATCAACGTTTATTGTGGCCAAGTTACCACTCCATCTAGAAACCTACTGATACTTTAACTGCAGCAAATCATCGGGGAATATTATAGCCACCATCTACTTCGTCGACCAATACTGACAGTTTCGTTCGCATGGTAGATCATGTAACCCCTTTGTCTAGGAAGACAACCATAGTGCATCATCAATCGTTTATTGTTATAATAGATAGCGTCGAGTTCATATTTAAACTACCGCTGATATCTTATCCTTGACTTTATTTATCAAATAAAGTTTGACGTGACGAAGTTTTTTTCGTAACCGATAACAATTTAAACACAATGTCTATTTCCTCCACACGTTGACTTTTGTAAAATAATTATAGATATTACATTCATAGCACTTATGATCAAATGCTTACACAGTAAACTGTCGTGTGTGCTAGATACAACTTGTTCCCTTTGTTTCAATAACGTAATTCATAAACGTTGGAGATCGCATTAAAACGCTTAAAACATGAAATCATCAAACCGAAATAAATTTTTCAGCAGTGTTTCTTACTCATAAATTCCACACACCAACATGAATGCCATCGCAATATCTAGTGTACCGTCAAATACAACTGACAGATTCTGTCATTCTCACAAAGACATAAGTTTAGTGATACGCAAAACAAATTAAAATGAGTAATTATTGCTAAATTTCTCTTTTTTAGTGGTTAGCGGGATGCCAGTGCTTTAATATTTAGTAATAGTCGTTGGTTGTGAACGAACCATTTCAATCTCGATTAGCTAAAAACTAATGCGAACGTTTAAATGCATTCTCCTCTTGCCCCGTAACACTAAACCTATTATTTTAAGTCGGAAGCTCACATACTAAATCAGTACACGTAACAGAAAACCAGGGCAACTAAAATAAAGAAAAACGGCCAATTAGCCAATGTAGGTAAAAGGAAATATAAAATCAAATAAAAAGTTACTGTAAATAGTCATACTTTGTTAAGCTGCGTGGTAATTGAGTCTGCTAGGCGCTATGAGAAAGACTAGGGTTCGCAAATACACACGTGATACAATAAAAAAAATCAGGGCATCATCAATAAATTAGCGGATTAAAATGTTTTAGACTTACGAGTAAAATTAGGCAAATAAATAAATAAAGCAAAAATGACAGCCTGGCTTACAATCAATTCAACGAATCAAACCTAGGGTAGATGTGGCCATCTTGTCCGATTACATGTAAAGCTCTGCCCCATTTCACACGAACACTGATGCAATGGTTGTAAGATCACAAAAAGCATTTGTGGAAAGACTGAAATGAAATACAATCGAAAAATTGCACAATACAAACGATGATAGTAATGAGAATATCCGGTATTGAAAAAATACTCAGGTGTAGAGAAAGTTATAACTGAAAAATGCTGCAAGTAAAAAATAACAGATTAGGATCACAAGAAACACAAATAAAAGTTTTTAAAGCAGTCTATTATATGGGTATATAAAAATATTAGAATTTATTAAATGCTCCTAACAATATCGGTTGGTACAACACAATTCATTCATCGAAGTTGGAAATATATTTCATAACTGCGAATCGATACAGTGAAAATAGCATTCAAATATTGTAAATGTTATCGTCCCTAAAATTTTAATCGGCATACAAGTTAGGTTGTCCATCAGAAATCAGCGGATGCACAATGTATCCAACAGTAAATTTAATGATTAGTTAATGGCTAAGAACAGCTGGAAAACGGAAAATCATCTTGTCTCGAAGATTGCAGGAAACAAAATATGTACTTTTTCATATATGACAACGCATTATATGAGCATTCTATCGTAGAGAATAAAGAAATATAAAAGGATAGGATGGTTCGATTATAATTAGTTTTTTTTTTATAATTCTAAATTATCAATCGCATGAGAATAATTAGTTTTTTCTTTTCCAGAATTGTTTTATAAGTCTATCGTTTATAAAAAAAAAGATCCAAGGGAAATATGACGAAATCCGAAAAATGTTTGTAGTCACAGATTTATGTTGACTATTTACTCTCCGACAAAAAATAATACTGCAGTATAGAATCGTAATATAATCCTTTAATCATGTTAAATATTGCAAGAAAAACACACAGGAATGACTTTAGCTACATACCGTTCAAAAAACGATGTATATATAGCAATAAATAATACTATTTTCATAAATAGTTTTGGACTGCATATAAAGTCTATTCTACAATATTATACATGTTCGATCCTCGTAGCGGACGCAGGTACTTTCATTTGCTACCCTGGGCACACATATTTTCATTTCAGGTGCGCATGTCACTGACGACTGTTAGCCCGCCATCTCTGCACTCCACCACAACATAATTATAGTATTCGGAAACATGAAAAAATGTACAACACTATGTTGTTTCAGTAATACAATTTTCACAATGAGAAAGGTTAGTTACAAAGGTAATGTCAAGTTCTTTACTTAAAGGTGCAGCTACGTTTTGCTCATGCATAAACTAGTTCATCGACCGACACAATTTCTTGAGTCGTCTGAAGTCTTGCCAGATTGCAATATATGCTATGGACATTGTATCTTCACATGATTATTGCAACAAATTGTGCTACGTTTCACTTGAGGCGCTTGTTGTCAACGTTTCGAACAGGTAGCCTCGGTATTGCTTATCGATATAACGCCTTTGGAGGAACTTGCCGTGCCATTTTTTCGCAGTTTAAAACGTAACAACCAACATTCCATAGGTATCCACTGGAAATCATCAACAATTGTCTCGAATCCTCGAGCGCGAGTAAACGTGGGCTGATTCATCTCTATCGTATAACTTCGTCTATTTATTCATTAAATTATTCTTCAAATGTCTACAATTAACTCTGAAATTATCCCACTATTCCTTGTAAGAAATAAGGAATTCTAGCGTCAAGGAAAAACTTACGAATCGTTTTCAGCTTTACGCTTAAGTAGAACCAGTTATTAAAAGTACTAGCGTTGCCAGGTTGTATATGATATATTTGAATATTTTGTGCCCATAAAATTTAAACAAATATAGATTAAACAAAACATAACTCTATAATGACTTCTTTTTTCACACACTCCATGTGGTGGGACCAGTAGTGCGTTTTATTTTATAGAGGGCTTGCCAGTAGACCTATTTTTTATTTTTTTATAGTATAATCTTTTATCTTCTAGTCCTTCTTTCACAATATGATCTAAGATTTGCAATTATTTTATATTTTAGTGCATATCTGAAAACTGTTTAATCTTTGTTTTAACTATTTAATGTACTATATATATATATAAAGATGGCATTAGTAATATATTCTGTTAATGAAAGAATTAAAATTCAGTTTCCACCAGAACATATCTGAAAACTGGTAAATGATCCTTTAGCATTAATTTTGAATAACCTCTACATAAGCAAAACTTTTGGTGTTACCTCTAACAGGTGTGTAAATGTAGATGTTTTCAGGACTTCTAATGCGTGGGAAACCAACATGCAATTGGCCATAAGAAAGCAAGGTGTCTGAAGATTATGTCCGACAACTTTAAGGATTTCTCCTTGAGCATTACTTATAGGCATGGCCAAACTAATTTTTGTTGGGAATTGTAAACGCTTGAACTGAAATGGCATGTCAGAAGGAATCCGGGAAATCCGAGGAATAAACCGTTTCACCCTTAAACTATCCAGTATCATAATGACTTCCAGAATATTAGTTTCCGAAGATTTTTTTACTAACCGTGTGCCATTACACAATTTAGGTGGATCAATATTTCTTAATAATATAACTGGGACCCCTTCCTTCAATATCGGGTTATGATGTGGCATTCCAGGTGGATGTAGTGAATTTAGAATCCTACAGGAAATTCTAATGCCTGATCTGCATAAATAACAAAATGAATAAATTGATAATAATGCTCTAGCCCAGGCAACTCTCGCAAACGATTAAAATTGATATTTTATGCTACCATGAAAACAATGTAAACATTTTAAAATAATTTTAAACATTGAATACTTTTTAATGATAAACAATATCAACATAATTAAAAATATTAATTTATCAGAATATATAAAAACATTTAAGCAATATAAATAGAACGTTTCATAATTATAAACCATGAACACATTTTTAAAGCAATATAAAAATAGAACTTTTATTATTTTAAAATATGAAAACTTTTTTAAAGTTTCAGTTTAAACAATATGAATAGAACTTTTACACAATGCAAAAAGCTTTATTTTGCATTCAAAATTGAATCGCGCGGATAGTTATAAACGATACAAATTAATTGCGACTTTTAATAATTTTTCGTCCATTCTGATTCAGATATTTTGAAATTTATTAATTTTCACATGTATTCTCTTTCACAACGATAGCCACAACTTTTAACATAAAAAAATATTCGAAATAATACTTATTTGCGGACAATCAAAATATTTAAAATATAAAATATTCGTCTTCAGCATACCACTTTCAGCAATCACCTCAGCAGAAACAACCTTCTCGGTGACACACAATATGGTTTCCGCTCTGCAAGATCTACCGCAGATGTGCTGACGGTTATATCTCACAGGTTTAGTGAATCTCTTGACAAAGGCTTCCTTTCTAGGGCAATTGCTCTTGACATATCAAAGGCATTCGACAAGGTATGGCATAAGGCTCTCCTTCACAAGATTTCCAGCTACGGTATAAATGGAAATATTCTCTCTATCATTAAATCATTTCTCTCTGATAGGTTCATAAGAGAAGTGTTGATGTACAAAAATCAGAGGCCTGCAGTATTAATGCTGGAGTCCCTCAAGTGTCCATCCTGGGCCCAACTCTCGTCCTGATCTACATAAATTACCTCCCTAAACACATACTTAAATCATTCGTTGAGATCTATGCTGATGACACGACCATCTACAGCAACACATTAAAGGCTGTAAATGACAAAGCTCTCTCTGATTCTCTCTCCTCTGATCTCGAGCGCGTGGTTCAGTGGGGGAAGACGTGGTTGGTTACCTTTAATACATCAAAAACCAAACTCCTATCCTTACATCATCAACGCTCTGATCTCCATCTGGCATCAATGAGGATGGATGGCTCTCGTCTGGGTGAGGCCCCGTGTTTTGAAAACACTTCTGGGTTTGAGCTTTACTCCTGATCTTAAATGGAACACGTACATCAAGTCTGTTGCCAAGGTCGCTGGAAAGATCGTGGGATCCTTCTACCGCTCCAGAAGATATCTCACTGCTGATGCAATTCTCTATCTATATAAAAACCAAGTATGTCCAAGGATGGAATACTGCTGCCATATCTGGGCAGGAGCTGCTAAAAACAGCCTATCCTGCGTTAACAGAGTACAAAATAGACTTTGTGGCTTAGTGGGGGATGCCCTTTTCTCTACCCTGCAACCTCTCTCCGACAGAAAAGACGTTGCGAGCCTATCCTTGTTTTATCATTATTTCCGTGGCAGGTGCTCGTCTGAACTCCAATCTCTGGTCCCCCCCTCGCCAATCTTCCACGAAAAACACCCGTCTAGCAGAATCAACTTTGAAAAATTTCCCCCACTCTATATCTGTTCCTAAGGAAAACGTGGATTCCATGAACAAAGCTTCTTTCTTAGAACTGCACGCCTGTGGAACTCTCTTCCGTCTGCATGCTTCCCACCGGACTACAACTTGGGTGTCTTCACGTCCAACGTTAACACATTCTTAATGAAGCGCCCCCTTAAGTGAACACTTCATCAAATCTCCACACTAACGTAATGCACTTGCAATAATCCTGACCGCTGAGTTGCTTCCAGGCCTTGATAACTGGTGACCACTGTGTAAAAAAATACCAGAAAACTAGGGAAAGTTGTCATTTTACAGGAAAATATTAAGGTTTAAACTAAGTAAAAATTTCACCTTAAAAAGTATAAAAAGTTCGGTTTTTATGTATTTAACGTACCGTGCTGAAACATCGTTAATGTTTCGAAAACCATTCTTAACATGGGAAGCAGAGAGTGTTTTGTAAGTATTCTCTGCTTCCACCTAACAATTTAATAAAAACAAAGATTGTGAAACTTAAATTTAACCTGAAAAAACTATTTTAAAATAGCGCAGTACCAAAAATACATACGCACCAAAATTCTAGTTAAATTGGATAAAATTAAAAATAAAAAAAAAATACACAAAGTTCTGTTTATATCGCTTCAAATAAGAAAGAAGATTTATATTGATTAAAATAAAAAGAAAAATATTTATATTGTTGAAAATAAAAATAAAAATATTTATATTGTTGGAAACCAAAAAAAAATGTATATTCTTTTTTTTACGTTATTTTCATAACGACTATTATTATTTTTTTTTAAATAACTTCTGCTTACTTAAGACTCAACGTCTGAAATACCGATGTCAGAACGGTGATTTGGGAGTTGGTTCCTTTTATTCGAAAGAAGGTCGGAGATTATTGTGCCACCTAAACCCCCGTCTTGACAGAATGTTTGGTACTTATGCAGTGTACGAACAATGCTTAAATAATAACGTTATTATTAGGAAACCATTCGTTACAATGAGAGGGGGCATGTTAACTATTTTGCACTTTCACCTAATAATTTAATGACAAAAGAAAATTATTTCAAGAAAAAGTAAAAAGTAAAGTATATTACGGATATAATTTGGAGAAAAGAAACTTATCTCAAGAAAACAGGTGTATTAATTTAAAGAGAAAGTAATGTCGATTAGCACTTGTATCGATACGGGGACTAGGCTGAACGAAACTTTATAAAAAAATCACTTAGAGCAACATCAAATTTTATTTAATTTCGTTTTAAAATAATGAGAAATACACCTTATGTTTATGTTTGAATGGTTGCTCTCCTGTTGGAATAGTCTCGTAGCGGTGTTTTTATTGAAATAAGTGGCAGAGGACAATTTGACTATTTTGGTGGATTTTGATCAGAATTCGAACGTAAATACATGTTTTCTTTTTTGTTTTTCTTATGAAAATCGTATTCATGGAAATTAATTATTCTACTATAAGCAAAGTAAGTGTCCAAGATAACCAAGTGCATTTATTTTTATGATAAATGGACAATATCTCGTGTTAACATTTAAAAATATTTAAAAGAAACAAAATAAATAAGGGGTCACTAATATATGTGTTAAATGTTTTTCTATAGATCAATTTTTCGGGAAGATGGGAATAATAGTCCGAATAAAATATATGAGACTTTTTATCTGATTAGATATTATCTATTTATTTATTTATTAATTTTAGGAGAAAGACACCTTTACTTTATGTTGGAATACTGTCCTTTGTCAGAAAGTTTTCTCAGAAAAACTAAAAATAGTAAAAACGCATGCATTCAGAAACATTTTGCAGTTTCTGTTTGATATCAATAGTTGTTCATCTAATCGATAAATGAATAAAATATATATAGGTATGTTTCGTAAATGCAATGTAACGTCTGAAAAGAAAATGCATGCAACCGAAACGTAAGAATTTTTAGTGCTCTTGCATAATTTGACCCGGATTCTCGGGAATTTCCGTCAAGCATGGATCGGGCGAGACCGGCAATCGTCGGTTTCAGCCGAGCGTTGTTCAAATGTTAAAACGCTAAATTGACTTTTTATTTTTATTTTTATGTAATGTTTTCAGTATTTTTTCTGTGATAATAAGGGGAGGAGGGGCGTCTGATTATTTATTTTATTGGTAATTCATTGACTGGGTGTTTAATAAAAAGGAAATATACCATAAAAATTTAATTTTATTTTGAAATCATACACTGTAAAAACACCGAATATTTCATTGTAATTATTAATTGTTTATATAATCGGCCACATAATAATAAAAGATATGCAGATATGTGTCTTCGATAAGTGAATAATAAAAAAATATATATAGGTATTCCTTTGTATTTAATAATTTAAAACTGCGAGTGAAATTTTCCTAGTATTTCATTTTTTTAATTAATAAAAAAGGCATAATAAAAATATGTATCGTTCTAGCATCATGCTGCTTTAAGTGTGCGCATGTGCAGAAATGTCAGCTAGTGGTTGATGTATTTACATGTAAATTTGTCGATATCTGTACGAGTTATTTATGTATGTAAACAAAGATATTATTCTCTATAAACCATCCTTGCTGCATGAATATTATTTCCTGAGAACTTCGATGTTATGTGCCCAGTAGTGTAGGGTTTTTTTTTCCTGTTAGATATTTACACACCCACATACGTCTACTGTTTTATTTATATAGAATATTAGACATTCGAATCTCTCCTATTCCCTATGTTTCTAACTTTGCCTGTTCTGGCTATGCTAAGATTTAGTATACAACTTATCTGCGGTTATATATAACACAGACGTATATAACTGTATACTTTATATTAAGGGTTTTATATTCGCCACGCATTACACTGTGTAAAACTGCCATCCAAGCTTTCTTCGGCACCAACTTGTATCCCGGGAAATAGAAGCGCTCTTCCTTTTTATTTTCAGGATAGAAAGAAAAAATATTCCTAAGTATTTTTTTCATTACGAGCAAATTAGTTTTTGTTTCATCACGAATATCTAAACAGAATTTCTCATGCTGTGCCGACGAGCGAATGCATTAGTGCGGTATATGTTCTATACAACCTTATACAATTATGTTATAATCAGTGAGGAAGCAGCTACATGGTATTATGCTCCACAAACGAGCAGTTATAGAGAAAATCTATTAATCGACTTTTGTTTATTTTGAAGCACAGTTTGGCAGAAAAGAAAATCGATGATAGTAGTTTAAGCTAGTCAGGTGTTTGTTGCGAATCACTTACCGAAGGAACAATGAAATGAAACTCAGTCGAGCACCAGGCATGAAAATAAGGATAGGACATAGAGAGTTCCCCGCATTCCCTGATATAAAAAAAGATACAGCAGAGAGTATAAAAATAAGCAATAACATACTTTGCACTCTAAATCAGGAAACGGTGCTCCAACTAAATGTCCACATATTTGGAACAGTACTTCTTCTTCGGCGTTATGCAGTAATACATACATACATACATACATATATATATATATATATGTATGTATGTATAATATATATGTGTGTGTGATGTGTGTGTGATGTGTGTGTTTGTGTGTGTAAGCGGTAAATGATTACACTATTTTTCTCTCGAACTTGGCAACGGATTTTACGGATGTGTTTCATTTTAGATCAAGTGTGAGGCTTGAAACAAAAAGGCTTATAAAAGTATGGTAATATAAAGTATATTGCTATTGAGGTAAGTGGGTATAAAAGCGTCCGTGATGAAAAGAGAGAAGCTCAATTGTTGGTGCATTTATATTAACAAGCACCTGATTAATCCACTTCACCACGTACTAAAGGTCATGGAAGAGAATATCTGGAAAGTTGTCATTGAAGGTCTTTGAAGGGTTTCCATAGATGGTAGTTTCTTCCTCATATATGTGTACGAATAATCTGAGAATCTGTTTTTGGAGATCATTCATAATTACCAGGAACTGTGGTGGGAATATCATGGTAGCTAGAGGAACGGTAGCGTTTATGCTATGAGATTCTAATTGCTGCCTATCGGCGATTACTATTTTACCCTTTACCGGAGAGAAAATACTTAATAGTTAAAGTTAGTTCTCAGTTATTTCATAACTTGAAATGCTGCGAAGTATTTATTTATGCCATATACCATCAAAAATCTTAAGTATGTCAAAAGCAACCGCGGTAGAAACCAGGGCCTTGTAAAAGGGAATTATTGCTCTGCGATATAATTAAGACTATGACAATAGAATATTTTTTTCATTGTTTTGACTCTCGAACGTGTATCCCTTGATAACTTTTATGCGTTTATATGAAGTGTTATGTTGTTGGTTGATAAACTGTATTTAACAGTGCCGGTTATATGCTCAAGAATCAAAACAATGATATGATATTTCTGTTGTTATCATATAGTTAACAAATAAACTACAAATATATTACGGGTGAAACATTAGTGCATTTCACTATTTTCGCTTAATTAGTTGATTGCCTCTCTATTTATCACGCAACACCTTAAAACTACAACTATATATTGTTTCCATAATAGCTAGCAGTCACAAATGCGCCTTTAATTTCAGAATATCTATTTCCTTGAAGGCAATATGACTAGGAATTTCTTTGCACAATGACGGCCCCCCATTCTATGATAAAATGCGGATGCTTGTTTCTCTTTTGTGGTGGTTTTTTAATATGAAGCGTTATATGTCTACAGTTAACCAGAAAATACAGTTTGTGATACTATAGAGAACACTTTATTTTCAAACATCAAACGCAGAGGTATTGCAGTTTAAAACGATTACTTAGACATAGAGTATCAATAAAAATACGACGAAGAAATAGGTCTGGTAATTTATTACATTCCCTCTTAACTAAGACAGCCGAGTGATCGGAGAATCAAAGTAGAGACAGAGGCGGAGATGTACACTATGCGAGGCAAGTTGTTAAACTGTCTGAGAAACTTGAAAACTGTATGTAAGCATTTGACACAGTTGTGTTCGTTAACAATCTGTGTTTGGTCAAAGGACAGAGTTAGAAAAAACCTCGCTTAATAAGTTTTGTTTCAAAGGAGGAACTATTCAACGTAGTAAACATTAAAGTTTCCACATTTGTAAATGTTGGTCCATGTAATCAATTTTAGTAGAGATAAATTAAATGAATTTATCTCTCTTGTTCTGGAGACAATAGAGGGCACATCTGAACGCCATGCTGTAAGCATACATTTAAATGTTGGTCGATTATCTAATTAGCCGCCGCTAATATAGATACAGATATGAGGTATCATGTTATCTTGGAAGTCAGGGTTTTATGCTGTTCGAGAATTCTTTAATAGTGGACTCGTCTAGGGAAATAGTTGGGATAATGCAAGTTTCGTACAGGACCCTTGTATCAACCTTTGTCTCGTGCAATTTGATTTACATTTCTCACAGTTTTGAACGATGGCCCATGTATATAGAATCTTTATCCTTTCAGCAGTTGGTATCTAGCAGAGAATTAATCGCCCATTACCCATTAAATGAAAGTACCGCAGCTAAAATATTTTTCACCTGCTAAGATCGTGATCTCCTTATGGTTTCATTAAAAATGCGGGTGCTTGCTTTTTAGGAGAATAATGTAAGCTAAGGCAACACGTTTACCCCCAGCCACCTTATTAATCACATGCCAACAAGGATCGGCATATATATATATATATATATATATATATATATATATATATATATATATATATATAGATATATATATAAATTCTTCTTTTTCTTTGTTAAAAGGTGGGCACCACTTATCAAGACCCGGAAGTCACTCAGGAATAACGGTTATTGTAAGTACAGAACGGTAGTGTGGATATTTAAAGTGTCTACTTAAGGGGAATGTTCATCAGGAGTTTGTTTAAGTTGGATTTGAACACATCCAAGTTGTAATCAGGAAGGAAGCAGGCAGACGGAACAGAGTTCTACAGCCGTGTAGTTCTAAGAAATAAGCTTTGTTCATGGAATCTATGTTTTTATTTAGGCATAGATAGAGAGTGGGGAAAGTTTTTGACAGTGGATTCAGCTTGACGGGTGTTTTTTTTGTAAAAAATTAGCGAGAGGAACCAGAGATTGGAGTTCAGACGAGCACCTGCCATGGAAATAACGATAAAACACAGATAGGCTTGCAACGTCTTTTCTGTGGGAGCGAGGTTTCCGGAAAGAGAAAAGGGCATCACCCACTAAGCCACAAAGTCTATTTTGTACTCTCTCAAGGCAGGATAGAGTGTTTTAGCAGCTCCTGTCCAGATATGTCAGCAGAATTCCATCATTGGACGTACTTGGCTTTTATATCGATAGAGAATTGCATCAGTAGTGGGATATCCGATGAAGCGGTAGAAGGATCCCAACATCTTTCCAGAAACCTTGGCAACATACTTGATGTGCGTGTTCCATTTCAGATCAGAAGTAAAGGTCAAGCCCTCTTAGACGAGAACCATCCATTTCAATTGATTCCAGATGGGGATCAGAGCGTTGATGATGTAAAGATAGCAGCTTGTTTTAAGATGCAGTAAAGGTAACCAGCCACTTCTTCTCCCACTGAAACACTCATTCGAGATCAGAGGAGAGAGAATCAGAGAGAGCTTTGTCATTTACGGCCTTTAATGTGTTGCCGTAGATGGTCGTGTCATCAGCATAGATCTCAACGAATGGTTTAAGTATGTGTTTAGGGAGGTCATTGATGTAGATCAGGAAGAGAGTTTGGCCCATGATGGACACTTGAGGGACTCCAGCATTAATACTGCAGGCCTCTGATTTTTGTACATCAACCACTTCTCTTATGAACCTATCAGAGAGAAATGATTTTATGATAGAGAGAATATTTCAATTTATACCGTAGCCGGAGGTCTTGTGAAGTAGGTCTTTATGCCATATTTTGTCGAAGGCCTTTGATGTGTCAAGAGCAATTGCCCTGGAAGGTATTACCCTTAACACATCTGCTGTAGATCTTACAGAACGGACACCATATTGCCTGCCACTAAGAAGGTTATTTCTGATGAGGTGGTTGGCTATTTCTGTATTTAATATGGATTCCAGCAACTTACTCATGACACACTGGAGAATAATTGGTGTGTACTGAGAGGGAGATGACTTATCACCTGAGTTCATAAATACAGGGCATACTGATGAGGTTTTCCAAGGTGTTGGAAAGCACTTATCTTTAAGGCAACGTTTAAATAGTTTCGTAAGTACGGGAGCAAGTTCTGGTTGAAGCTTTTTTTAACACTATAATTGGGATGCCGTCAGGGCCAGTAGCTTTACTGGAATCAATATTCCTGATTAGCTTGGTGAACTTATGCACAGATAGTTGTATGTTACCTAGCGTATTCTGTGTTATAGGAGGAAATATGGGGAGTTGATGGCCTTCGTCGCATGTGGTAGAATTAGCTGCAAAGTTCCTGGCAAATAGTCTGGCCTTGTCTGAAGCTGAGGAGATGGCCCCTCGTCCGTTGGTAATGGTTGGGATAGAACGCACACTTCTGTTCAGGATCCTATTTGTTATTTGCAAAAACTGGTGGGAACCATGCCGCTAATCAGCTACTTTGGATTTAACAGATTGGACATATAGCTCTCTTGCATTTTTTATTATTCTTTTACAGTGGTTGCTAGCGTTCCTGAAAGCAGCTTTAGTCTCAGTACATCTATTACGTTGGTAGCTATGGAAAATTGATTTCCGTGCGCGATGGCAGCAGCACATTCTGGGGAGAACCATGGCTGGCTGTTAGGTTTTGTTGGAATTTTTGATAGTATGAATCGGTCTATGCCTACAATTTACCATTCTGTCAGGTCTGATACTATAGAGGACACATCGTTTTTAAACATGGAATTCAGAAGAAGATCATTTATAAATGCACGGAAGCTATCCCACTCAGCCGTGGAGTATCGGTATACAGTACGTTTGAGGGGTACGTCTGGGGACCTATTACATTTCATTTTAATCTTAACTGATACGACGGAGTGGTCGGATGATCCTAGAGGAGAAAGAACGGAACATGAACATAGCCTAGGGGAAGTTTAGAGATAAAAGGTCTAGGAGGCTTGCATATTGACCGGTAGTATCGGCCACACGGATGGGCTTGAGAACAATCTGAGTAAGGTTATAAGCAATGGCAAAATCATGACAAAACCTCCCTTCATCGTCCGTCTTATTTGAGTGGGTCAGACATTCCACGTTATAGACGTTGAAGTAACCACAGATGTGGATGTTAGCCGTGAGGAGTTCAGATAGGATGTGGTCTATTTTCTCAGATGTGTTCTTAAAGATAGTAACTCCGATGTTGTGGGGCCGAAAGAGGGCAAATATAAATGCAGTGGTGTAGCAAGTGCAACCCGGAAGCACATATAGGGTAAATTAGGATCTTCCCTAGAGATACCCTTGCCACATGGGAAAACATCTTTAATGTAGGCACATATTACATGCCCGTGGCGATCTGGGGGTCAGATTTAGCTGTTAAGTTAAAGTATCAGTTAATTATTCCAGTTGCACTTAGAAATAATATGGCCGGTGTCGTCTCCTGCAATTGAGTTTCAATCTCTGGATGTTGGAGAAGGAGACATGGTAGTAACGGTATACGTTGGAAGATGGGGTTCTAGGTTCTTCTTCTTCTTCTTCTTCTTCTTCTTCTTCTTCTTATTATTATTATTATTAATGTTAGTATGATTATTATTATTATTATTATTATTATTATTATTTTCTCAATATGCTAATGATAAAGAGCGTTATAGTCATCCACATACAGTAGTGTTTCGTTGGTTCGCTGCTCATTAGTGCGGCTAGATAGGCAACTACCTCGAGCTAGGATGGGAACCCGACTTCATGTATATATATATATATATATATATATATATATATATATATATATATATATATATATATATATAAATATATATATTCTGTATATATACTTCCTGTATATATATATATATATATATATATATATATATATATATATTAATTATATGTGCGTGTGTGTGTGGGTGTGTGTGTGTGTGTGTGTGTGTATGTGTGTGTGTCCTGGTAAACCAGCGTTATTATTTTTTTTTTTGCTTTGAATTTATCGTTGGGTTTATTTTGCTTAGTTGTCCGCATTGTGACCTTGTCAGGCAACTACTATATATATATATATATATATATATATATATATATATATATATATATATATATATATAAATATATGTATGTATATATTCCTGCATTGTTTGTTGTATGTATTTCTTTTTTATTTTGCAAAAATAAGTTACATGTAAAACTATTAAACTCTCGTTACATTCTATATTAATTACTATTCTTCAATTTTTTTCTTATATTATCATAGACGTGTAATTTTTCACGTAGGCATCAACCACTTGAAGATAAATGATAAATAATAATGAGTGGACAACATTGGGGCAATATATTCATTTTTACTAGGCAAATAGGGTAGAAATAGATTATTTTCGAGCATCTCAATTGGAACTGGTTCACATTTAAGTTGAAAGACGAGAACATTAATGGAATATAACAATACAGCCAGGGGAACAGAACGTTCAGAACGCGTAAACTTCTATTAAAAAATTTTGTTTTTCATCGGATTTACGCACAGATAGAGAGTGGGAGAAACTGTTGATCGTCGTTGTAACCAGATAAATGTTGATTTTTGTGAGAGTTTTCTAGAAGTGAATTATATTAGAGTTCAGTATGAAATTGAGGACGGAGCAGAAACAAGCACGCAAAACCTTATTTGCGAGAAAAAAAACCCTACAAAATAGGAAAAAGGATATCGTAAGCTTTAGAAGTCGGTTTTGAATATTGTCAAGGCAGCTTAGTATGATTAAATAGCTCTCGCCCAGATATGGTAACGTTACACTTTTTTAGGACGTATCTGTCTCTTCTACATATAACAGATGAACAATTTTTCGGTGATTTTATCACAAGGTTTAATGTATGTTCCGTTTTAAGAGAACAGTAAATGCCAGACCAAAACGTATGTAAAATCAAAACGGCTCTTTTAGACAACAGTCATTTATATCGATTGGGGCCTAGTGTGTATCACAGCATTTATGGCGGAAAGCTTGGTTTTCGATGCGTTGATTTAACTAATAAAGTTTTCAAACGTTTCAGATCTGAGGGAAAGTACTCAGAGCGGTGTTGTTGTTGATGTCCTTTGAAGTCTTTCCATAAATCGTGTAATACATTAGGAAAATTATAATAGCGGAATTAGGAGGGTATAAATTAGTAATTGTAGATAGGACGACTCAAAGGAATTGGATAAAAATCAAGAGACTAGTAAAATTTTGGGTTAAGTATTTATCGTTAAATTGAAATTGTAAACAATAACACCCTTAGGTCGTCTGAATAGTTACGTATGCTGTGTAAGAAAAATGTAGTAAAATATTTTTATTGAATCGAAATCTTAATTTAATATAATATAATTAATGAAAGTCGAATATCATACAGTATATATTTTTTGACTTACATAGAGGAAATACAACTGGCAAAATTAATCGAATTTACAATTATACAAATACTTTATTCATTTTGTAGTTGTATCTATTTGGTGTACTGTTTCCGAAAACTATTAAAACATACCGTGCTTAAAATAAAATCTGATACTCTTTAAATATTTTAGCATTATATATATATATATATATATATATATATATATATATACACATATATACATATATATATTCATATATATGTATATTCATATATATATATATATATATATATATATATATATATATATATATATATATAATCAATTCTATAAACACTTATACATTAAAACTCATATAAGATGTCGATGTGTATCCAGACGTTTCTTGTAGAACATTAGTTATCAATGTTTTGGAAGGACAATCCTTTTATGATCAACTTTATTTGACTTGCTTTTGAAGTCCGTGACATGCCGTTGCGATCACTATTTAAAGTTATACTCATCTCATGTCAATGATTATCGTCAATTTTCCATTTTCTTATTTATTTGCATTCCTCATTTATGAATTTATAACCTCGTAGATTGTTTATTTTCATCTCCACAAATAGAAACTTTTGTTCGATTAAATATTTTTTTACAAATTTAAAACAAATGAAATCACGAAAATGATTCATATATTTTATTGAATTAAGAATTTTTAAGCAGTGTAGTAAATGGATTCGACAACTATTATCAGCTTAATGCAACGTTTGTATATATAATCGAGCATACTTCTGAAATTAATATTTTTTTTACATACACACTGCCATGTCCCGTATTGATTACTGATTAGTTTTGACTGTTACATGATAAGGCCTTTTCATGTAAGTATAAAAATGGAGAATTTAGTTTAAAATGAAAATGAAAGAGCATAGGCGAAATTCGAACCCCGTAATCTAGTTTAAAAATAGATTACGTGTGAGAATTTAAAAATGTAAAACAAAACATTTGTTTAGAAATAGATAAATATTTCTAGAAAAGAATGTGAGCTGTCAAGTTTATTATGAAATTTTAAATTGAAAGAATGCAGCTTATAAGATAATGTTTTAACATATTGAATATAGGTTAAAATTCCTTTTGTAGAAATAGGAAAAGTTTGGACACGTATGTCCAGGAAACGTGAAAGAATGCACATGTTTTAACATGTGTATGACGTCACGGAAAAATAGAAAGTTATAGAATAGAGAAAAACTTTAGTTAAAAAAACAGTCAGTGAGAAAACTCAGAGGCAGTCAGACGTCTGGAAGCGAGACGTCACTTCAGGAAAAAATGTGAGACTTTGAATTCTTGGTGATGGACCGGCCGTGTGAAGAATAAACCATCAAGTGTTTTTTTTTGTAAAGCTCGTCTTGTGTCTTATGTTTCTTATACAAAGGTAAAATCCAATTGTATTATATATTTGTGTTATATATATTTACATACACGTCTCAACATCACCATGTCCGAACTGTCTGAACACTATATCCCTTCACTCTAAGAGCTCTCCTTCTCTTCCATTCTACACAAGAAAAGAATGAAAAGTTGTACAATAAATATAAGAATCTCTCCTAACATGAACAATCTATCTAAGTCTCTTCCAACATATCTCTCTAAGTCTCTCTTACAATAAAATGAACTTCTCTATCTCTCTCGGAGTCTTCAACATCCCTCACTGTAATAAGACAAGCATCACTTGTAATAAGACTCCTTCTAAGCATCTCTTCCTAAGACTCTTAAAACGAAACCCCCGATATGCAACATGACTACCAAGGTAAAACGCGGAGTTGGATCTACAGATATATTTTATGTATTGGTATACGACATTATGGATGTTATGTCCATACAGTTGTTATTTTTTAAAACTTAGATGTTGTTAAATTACAAACAACAGTACTTTTCGATATTTATATATGAAGAAAGAGAAGTACGATTAACGATATTGATTGTGTAGAGTGAAATCGATCACAGGGTGAAGAATCTTATTTTGATTAATCACATTAATCTCCAATCCTGCGGAATAAGAACGCTCTCTATTCTCTATTTTATGTGCCAAAAGAATAATAGTATTGCTCATCAGCATCAACCGATTTTTTGGTTTGATATTTTGTATATTAGGCCCATTATCTCGTATTCGACACTGGAATTTTACAACCATTTTTATGAGGAAATCTTAGCATATATAAAATATCATAATATAATGTAATAAAATAAATAAAATTGTATATTGAATATGGAAAAAAAAACATCTAAAGATTTGCCCATTGTATAAATTAGAAATAACTCAATCAAAAACAATGATCGGGATTATTTTTTTGTAGTCTATATTATCCGTATGTTCGGAATTTCGTAAAACTTTGAAAATTGGGCAAAGTTTATTTTTGTGATCTGATAACAACTTAAACAAAAGAAAAGAAAACGATTAAGTGCATATGATTCAATCGTCTATTTACCTCGAACGTAAAAACAAACATACATAAAGAATTTTTTCAAAATAGTAGAACACTCTTTTAAATATCCGCATTAGTACAGTGCAATAATAAACAAAAACTATATAAAAATATCATACTCAACTATGCCGAATTTTGCTAAAACAATTATATTATCCAAAAATATAGAAAACCCATACCCCTACCACAAATAAGGCAACTATACATATATTTAACTGTCAGGATAAAGAGAATAATCCTCTAAAAATTATTGTATCGAAAATACCGTTGCATACTCTTGCATTGTGACATAATTGCCGATGCAAAGAACCCATGGAAATAGCATCATAACCAATGACTGACCAAATATTCTGACGTTAATAAGTCACATATATATATATATATATATATATATATATATATATATATATATATATATATATATATATATATATATATATATTTTTTTTAAAACTGCACGGTTACTTCAGCAGTTATGCAGTCATTTTAAATTTCATTAAAAATCTATGGTGTGTAGCAGGTTATCTTAGTATGCACTTTTATTGCTAATAATTTTACTCTTAGAAACCTTTTTTAGTAGATAGATTATTCTATTAAATTAAGGAAATATATTTTATTGGCATTACTATTTAATTAATAAAAAATGTTAAGTATTATATTAATATTTTATGTTTAATTAATAAAAATGTTAAGTATCGAATCAACATTTAGAGAAATCCACACCCCTTCAACTTACACTTTCAATCGCCCCCGTCTCATAAAAAAAAAAAAAATCCTTTCCGCCTCTCAACTTAACCGATTTATCTTTCGCTGTCCGTAGCGCGAAATTCTCCATCATCTTTACCAGCATGCTTTACTAAAAATTACTTCCCTTTTCATTTTTTTTTTTTTTTTTTTTTTTTTTTTACACAGTGATCACCACTTATCAAGGCCCGGAAGCCACTCAGGGATAAGGGTTATTGTAAGTACATCACGTTAGTGAGGAGATTTTATGAAGTGTTTAATAAGGGGGGCGGTTCATTAGGAATTTGTTAACATTAGACTTGAAGACATCCAAGTTGTAGTCCGGAGGGAAGCAGGCAGACGGAACAGAGTTCCACAGGCGTGCAGTTCTAAGAAAGAAGCTTTGCTCATGAAATCCGCGTTTTGATTTAGGCACAGATATAGAGTGGGGGAAATTTTTCACAGTGGATTCAGCTAGACGGGTGTTTTTCGTGAAAGACTGGCGAGGGGGGACCAGGGATTGGAGTTCAGACGAGCACCTGCCATGAAAATAACGATAAAACAAGGATAGGCTCGCAACGTCTCTTCTGTGGGAGAGGGGTTGCAGGGTAGAGAAAAGGGCATCCCCCACTAAACCACGAAGTCTATTTTGTACTCTGTCAAGGCATGATAGGCTGTTTTTGGCAGCTCCTGCCCAGATATGGCAACAGTATTCCATCCTTGGCCGTACTTGGCTTTTATATAGATAGAGAATTGCATCAGTAGTGAGATATCTTCTGGAGCGGTAGAAGGATCCCACCATCTTTCCTGCGACCTTGGCAACAGACTTGATGTACGTGTTCCATTTCAGATCAGGAGTAAAGGTCAAACCCAGAAGCTTGTCAAAACACGGGGCCTCACCCAGACGAGAGCCATCCATCACAATTGATGCCAGCTGGGGATCAGAGCGTTGATGATGTAAGGATAGGAGTTTGGTTTTGGATGCATTAAAGGTAACTAGCCACATCTTCCCCCACTGAACCACGCGCTCGAGATCAGAGGAGAGAGAATCCGAGAGAACTTCGTCATTTACAGCCTTTGATGTGTTGCCGTAGATGGTCGTGTCATCAGCATAGATGTCAACGAATGATTTAAGTATGTGTCTAGGGAGGTCATTGATGTAGATCAGGAAGAGAGTTGGGCCCAGGATTGACCCCTGAGGGACTCCAGCATTTATATTGCAGGCCTCCGATTTTTGTCCATCTACCACTACTCTTATGAGCCTATCAGAGAGAAATGATTTAATGATTGAGAAAACATTTCCAGTTATACCATAGCTGGAAATCTTGTGAAGTAGACCCTTATGCCATACTTTGTCAAAGGCCTTTGATATGTCGAGAGCAATTGCCCTAGAAAGGAAGCCTTTGTCAAGAGATTCACTAATCCTGTGGGATATAACCGTCAGCACATCTGCGGTAGATCTTGCAGAGCGGAAACCATATTGTGTGTCACTAAGAAGGTTATTCCTGCTGAGGTGGTTTACTATTTCTCTATTTAATATTGATTCCAGTAACTTACTCATAACACAGAGAAGACTTATTGGTCTGTATTGAGAGGGAGATGACTTATCACCTGAATTCTTAAATACAGGGCAAACTGAGGAGGTCTTCCAGGGGGTCGGAAAGCACTTCTCCTTAAGGCAGCGCTTAAATAGTTTCGTAAGTATGGGAGCAAGTTCTGGTTGAAGCTTTTTTAACACTATAATTGGGATGCCATCAGGGCCAGTTGCTTTACTGGAATCTAGGTTTTTTATTAGCTTGGCGACCTCATGCACGGATATTTGTATGTTACCTAGCTTTCGTTCATTGTTTTTCCTTTCCTATTTAAATATTTACACAGAATATACATATTTTGATTTTCACTTCATATATATATATATATATATATATATATATATATATATATATATATATATATATATATATATTGTAATTCACATACCATACTGTTTCGTTGTATCACAACTCATCAGTGCGGCTAGACATACAGCTTTACCCAGCCGGGAATCGAACCTACAACCACCGCACTGACAGTCGGCAGCTCTCACCATCAGGCCACGAATCAGTGCCGTAAATATTTCTCCTCGAGTGTTAAATCCACACCTGACCGTCGCAGCAAAGATCTTGTTTACAAACAAATTAAGAGTGAGTTTCGATTAATAGTTTACATACGCGTCGGGTGAAAACATATTTGCAAATTGCTTAACCAAAATACATACATGCATACATATAAATATATATATATATATATATATATATATATATATATATATATATATATATATATATTACCCGAGCAGGACACACTGAACAGTCTGCTAGTGAAACATATGTTGATTAATAAATAGTAAATAGTTTAATAGCTATTAAAAAGTTTACAGATTTTCCAATTTATACGTTTTATAAGTTTAGAAAATTATTAGGCATTAAATTTCAATGATTTACTGGTTATATATATATATATATATATATATATATATATATATATATTAATATATATATATATACATACATATATACACACATATATATATATATATTCAAAAGAGTGTAGCCATCAACAATTGTGTTTGTTTTTTTTAGCCTTTTATCATATTTTTTATTTTAAAATATTTTTATAACGCGTTTCTAGCTTAGATTCGCTCTCTTCAGATATTTTCGTAAAAAAAGTTTGTTATTTTTAAATGGGAGTTTGAAATGTTTTTTTTACATCTGCTGATACAAAATGTGTTTTTCGGAGTGACGTTGTCTCACACATTCTGTCCCCAACAATAAGTGTTGGTAGTGTCCGGTCAAAGTTAAGTTCAAAGAGTTTTTTTTTTGTCCATTTGGTGAAGATTTTTATGTTTTTTTATGACTTTCTCTCCCCATGTACAGCACACACTCACACACAAACACACCCACATACATATACATACGTGTATATATACACATGTTCACACATACGCACGCAGGCATATACACATATACACACATACATAGAAATATATGTAGGGGTATATATACATACATACCCACCTACACACTCACACAGGTACTCACACACATCCACCCACTAACATATCACACACGTATTGTGAATCCCCCCAATCAAAACACGCATGCATACATGCACTTAATCATTCAAACATAAGTACACGCACACACACAAGTAAGATGGAAAATAGGTAGGAGAAGGTATATATACACACACACACGCACATACGCACACGGACCCACACATACATATACATGCACACACACATATATATATACATACATACATGTATGAAGATACACACTCGCATACATCCGCATTCTATGCAGCACAAACATACATACACACACATGCATATAAAGAGAGAGAGACATATGCAGGAGCTCACACATACGCATACATCCATATACACACAGGAACATATTTACCCACGTATATATGCGCACATATGTATATACCCACACATAGAGATGCGCATACATTTACCCATCCATATATATATATATATATATATATATATATATATATATATATATATATATATATATATATGGGCACAGGAACAATGACATATACACACATACATATTCATACACCCTTACCTTACATATATATTGGTTGAAGTTTTCTTTCTTTCCTAATCCAAGCATATATGAATACATGTATTCAGTCACCCAAACATATGTTCACGTACACACAGACACAAGATGGAGGATAGATAACAGATGATATATATACAGACACGTATACACACTCACACACATACACACATACATACACATATATACACACATATGTGTGTACATACACATACACACATACGTATAATTTCTAATTGATTGTTTAGTTTAGGCAAATGGTATTATACTGGTATGGATGTGCGCACCCGTGAAAGTGTGCGCGTTCTTTATTGTGCTTCTTTTGTTTCGTGTGTGAGGGTGCATATTTACCCAAGTATGCATGTGTGCAAGTGTATTTTATGTTTTGCCTATTTATGTGTATAATTATTGAGATATGTTTAAGGCGGAGGTGAACTTTGCTATGAATTTTTTTTTCTTGTGTCAGTAAGTAGAAGTAGTTGTCAGTTTGGAAGATGGGCATTATCTCGAATCTGCCTCCACTGCATGTGTGTATATGTTGTGATACATGTAGGTGTATATTTTCCTCGATTTTTATGTTGGATGAGTGTAGGGCTACTCTATTACTAAGTTTTTTTGTGGCGCATATGTAGGATTTATCGCATGCTGCAGATTTTATTACATAGATCACGTTTTTTGAGGTGCAATCTAGTTTTTTATTAACTTTTGAATGTTTGTATGGGGTTCGTGAATGTGTAGGGGTTTCCCTCTAATATTATGTTGCAGACTCTACATCGTTGTTTGTTGCACTTTGTTACTCCTTTTGTTGTGTTTTGATTGAGTTTGAATGAGGTAAGAATGCGTTTTAGGTTTTGGGGTTGGCGTTTGCTTTTTATTATTTTTGTTGTTTTAAGGAAGTTGTTTAGTTTGCTAGTTTGGTTAAGTGGGACGAGGTTTTTCGTTATCTATGTGAAAAGCTCTGGGTCTTTTGTGTTGTGCGTCGAGATGTATGTAAGGATGTGTTCTTTGTTTCGTTCTTAAGAGGTTCTCAAATCTTCTACTGGTATATTTATCGCAAGTTAAATCCCTTTGTCTATAAGTTGTGATGGGTATTTTCTTTTTATTTGATTTATTCGTAGTTCCTTCAGTCGGATTGCCGGAAGGTTATTGTCTGTGATTTTGGTGCAGATTCTACGTGCCATGGTGTAGGATATGGCTTTTATGCAGTTTTTATGGTGGTGACTTTTAAAGTGTAGGTATTGTTGGGTGTCTGTAGGTTTGCGGTAAATGTCTGTGATAATGTTATTGTCTGTAATCTTTATCAGTATATCTAGGAAGGGTAATTCTGTAGAGTTTGTTCTATGGTGCATTTAATTTTTGAGCGTAGGATCTGGAGTATGGTGTGTAAGTCTGTGATACCCCTCATGTGGGTTTCCACAGGATGAAGCAGCCATCAAGGTATATTTCCCAGGATTTTATAAAGACTTTTTTAGTGCTGTGGCCAAATTTTTGTTCTATCTTTTCATATAAGGTTTCTTTTATGTAGGCTAATGTAAGGGTTGCGTAAGTCGGTGCCATTTTCGTTCCCATTGGTGTACCTAGTGTTTGGATGTAGTTGCAATTGTTGTATTCGAAGGAATTATCATTTAGGATTATGTCTATACTATCGATAATGAATTGCTTTGTGAGTCTAGGATGTAGTATTTGTGCGTGTCTGTTGATCAAAAATGGCATTGCTTCTTTTCCTAATTCATGGGGTATAATACTATATAAACTGCTAACGTCAAATGTAACTAATAGTGTCCCGTTTTATACTGTATGTGGTAAGGTAATAAGAACGTGAATGTCGTCCCCTATGTAGTTCTTAACTTGATCTGTGAAAGGTTGTAATAGGATGTCTATTAAGTTGCTAAGTCTGCTTGTCGGACAGGCTGGTCCTGCTACAATGGATCTAAATGCAATGTAACTAGGGTTTGGAGCGCTAATATATTCTGAGTTTTGTGTATCGATGGTAAGTTTTATTACGTCAGATTTGCGTATTTTGGACAGTCCGTAGAAGTTGTTGGTCTTTTTTAAAAAATATATATGCCGATTAAGCTACACTGAATATTCGGCGTTTCCTCCACTCTAGGATTCCTCAGGCTAATGCGGAAATACGCGCATAAGCCTGAGGAATCCTAGAGTGAATGAAACACCGAATATTCAGTGTAGCTTAATCGCCATATATATTTTCTAAACTACTAACTAGCTCTACCTACGTATTGAGAACTTTTGAATTAAATACTTAAAGTTTACGCATAAATCTATACTTTCGTATATTAATTTTATGTGAGTAAATGTATTAGTTATATATATATATATATATATATATATATATACACACATATATATATATATATATGGTGTGTACATATTTTTTAGATGTGACATTTCATTGGTGCCGTCTGTTTTAAACCTGATAAGTAGTACTTTTTAGATCCCTATATCAAGCTATCTTAAACTAATACTCATCACAGATATATATATATATATATATATATATATATATATATATATATATATATATAATTAGCAGACACTCTTTAAACTTAATTTATAAAGTTTTAAAACATTAAACTGAACATGATAAAAACTATTGTAAACGAATAACACAATATTTTTAAGTCAGTTCTTTACTTGACACCATCGTTTGAGGAGCATTGTCTTCGAGAAGAGACACTGCAAAAACATGCATGCATATATGCAGCTAATATAGTTTGTATAATTAAGCATAATGTATATAATATTGATATATGTAACGCTGTACGTGCTGCACATAAAATAAATAAAACAAACAAGTTGCAACAACGATAAAACATAGAAGATGAGTAACGTAAAAGATAATACATAAATAAAAAAAAAATACTTTAGACAGCCTAACCCTAACACATCAGTTATCGAATTTCGAACATTGTTCAAGAATTTCACGCAATAAATATGCGAGATGATTCGACAGCGAACCCGGCAGACGAGTTTAGCACACAACATCCAGCACCAACGCAAACACAGAATGCACCAAGTTTTGAGAGCTCTCTTCGCTTCCACTGTCCTCGACCAGACGATCTGTTCTCAAAAATATTTGAACAACACATGCATATACTATTTTGTGCGAGACACAATGTTGAGAAATTAATGTTCGTACTTAATATTACAAATTATCAAAACCACTTCAATACTGAATTCTTAATGTATTACATACATCGGTTCCATAATAGCATACTCATAGCATTTAAACACAAATCCTTGATATATATATATATATATCTATATATATCTATAAAAGTGAACGTCTCTGTCCGTCTGTCTATCTGTCTGTCTGTCTGTGTACATTTCCCTACGCAATAACTCTGTCAATTTTTAGTCTATAGACTCGAAATTTGAAATAGCGTGGACTGAGATTTGGGAAAATCGATGTGACGGGTATCAGCCAGAAATTTGGCTGTTAAGGGGTCAAATTTACACGATTTTACCTTTAAGAACTCTACCAAACTCCTCCGACAATTTTTGATTTGAGCCCGAACCTGTAAATTTTAAGGGGTCATAATAGGGGTCAAATTAAAAAAAATACTCTTTTTTTTTGCTCAGCATACACCTCCAAACACCCGGGCAACGCCGGACTGAAATGCTAGTATATATATATATATATATATATATATATATATATATATATATATATATATATATATATATATATATATATGCGTGTGTGTGTGTTTGTGTCTGGGGTGTGTGTGTTTGTGTAATAGAGGGCGGACGCATCTGTGAAAGCTGCCACAGCTTAAGCAACTGTATGCAAATCACAGAACAGCGAAAAGAAATCTTAGGCAGATAAGGACGTGTTGCACACATACCCGAAAGACACTGCGTCCTTAACATTAAAGAAAACACACCAATAGACGTGTTACTCACGTAAGCATAGGACGAGAGTAAAACGACGTATCGTAAACACTGCCGGAAAAACCCACAGTTAGTGCTACCTATTTCATTCTCGTCATATGTGATCCAAGAGATTACTAATTTGATATTATATGATGAATGAGCTTCTTCATTAATGACCTGAATTGGTCCTTTCTCCGTTTCAGATATAGACAGAGTAAGGGGTTTACAAATAAAGTGGCATACGTCAGAAGTCGATAAGCTTCATTTAATTCCAAGAAAATCGCATTGAAAATTGTGTTAATATTGAGAAAAATACATCCGTCTGCATAAATATTAAAAATTTGGAGTTATATTATAGAATATGCAACTTTTTAATGTCCGTTATATTGTTTTATAGACAGAGATGAAACGTGTCATATGTTATATATAGAGGTGGGAAAATATTAAAATAGTCATATGCTATATTGAGTGGTGCGGATCAGATACATGTATAAATTGTATGTGTCTTGTTTTTAGTCAGGGGATATGATATTGATATATAAACTGGGGCATACTGCACCAGCGAGTTATCACCCGGGTATATATAACAGTTCATATTACTTAAGGTATACTTTTTTATAAGAATAATACTATATGTTTCATACCTTCTTTCTTCAAGAGTTCTCATACCTTCTGCTGACTTCGGTGACGAAACATGAAATGACCAACATCACCCAATTTGGACACCTGTTCTTCATTCCTTTGTGAAACCACAGAAAAACATTTTATGTTTTATAATATAAATTTATTTCAGTTGATTTAGATGGTCTTCACATTGTCTGCAATTCTTTACTACATGCTCGTTCTACCCAGCCTCGCTTCCTGTGACTAAGCCCGTGACTAAGCTCTATGTCTGTGACTCTTCCACTGACAAAACATCCCGACCTCATTACCTCAGTTCCGGTGATGTAACCAATTTAAATACATGTCTCCTTAACGTAACCTCCTCGTCACGCACGCTTGTTCAAAGTTATTCTTTTAAATTTAATTGAGCTAATTTATGTAAACATTATGTCTTCATCTAAAACACATTGCTCCACTTTATTCTATAAACAATAAATAGCCCCCAAAATAAACTTAAGAGCATCATTGGTTAGGTAGATAAAAGGATAGATAGACAGATAGGTCGATAATTACTTATACATTTTAACAATGTTAATTATCTTGGACTCCTCCTTTTCTGTTTTTTCCAAAATGAGTACCTATGGATACATTTTCTAATCTTCGTATTTACACTTTATTTTTCACACCTGTGAGCCAAGAAAACGCCAGATAACATCTCTAATATGCATGTTTTCCTTTTTCAATTTATTCACACAGTTTTCCCAACAAATGTACGGCGCATACATGTTTTCTATGCCTCCCGTCTTGTTTATTTTATTCGTACGAACCAGTTTTCTACGACCCGTGGTAGAACTCAGAGATGTAGTTAAACTAACCTCCTGTTAGTTAACAGCTGTTACGTCAACCACTCCCCCCTGACATTTCTAAAGTCAAGACGCCTCCCGCCTTATCTCCAAAAAGAAAATTGACGAAATCTCATTCGACATATTTCTGACTCCTTTTTCTTGGTGTTAATCTCTAAACCTTTCCATGCTCTTAATGATCATACATAATCTACTTCTTGGCACAAAAACAAGATAAACCTATCCACTTAATTTCCGTGGTCAGCATTCAATTTTCTAATGTACCTGCTAACATCATAATTCTATTTGCGGATTCACTCGGACTTCCAAGCTCTTAATCTCTCAGTCTTCCAAATCAGACGCCGGAAAAAAAAACATCACACCACTTTTAACTAAACCCTTAATTAAGGTGATCTAAACCCCATTCGCGCCGAAAGGTTCAAATCGCTCTACTAAACAATTAGCTATCCTAATGATGAGATGTGTGATTTCCTCAACTGTCTTACTCGGACCACTTTAGAATACCAAACTAGGAACATCCGACATAACTACTCTGAGATATAAAAATGTGGTACCTTTAATTCATAATAGGGCACATTTTACTTCTAAAGCTCGTACGTATAAGCGGCTTCTATTCTATTTTTCCAAATTTCTACTCATTCCGGTTCACTACGTAGTAGCCACGTAACCATTACTAGTCTGCTATTGTTTTGGAATTTCCGTTACTTCCAAGATTGTGAATTTGCAATCAGTCTGAGCTCAAAAGCCCCCCCCCCCAATCTGCAAGCACTCTCTATGTGGGAGTATTCTATTGCACACACTCGTTGCAGCTACAACAAACGTTTCAAGCCCATAGACTTGCAGTACTCCCGTCTCTATTGTATGTGAAGAATATAATCTTTCAACCGGTAACCGCGGTCAGCTTAATGAAGGTACATACAGACGGCGAAAATAACCTTCTAAACGTTCTTCTATCTTCCTGCAGAGTTCTGTGACGAAACATGAAATACCAACACCACCCAAATGAGAAATATGTTCTTCCTTCTTTTGTGAAACCACAGAAAAACACTTGTTTTTAAAATATAAATGTATTTCGGTTGTTTCAAATGATCTTTACATGGAGTTCATGCCTTTACTACATGCTCATTCTACCCAACCTCCCTTCCTAGCCGTCTGTTCCATCCTGTGACTAAGCTCCAAGTCTCCGACTCCTCCACTGACTAAACTTCCCGCCCGCATAACCCCAGTTTCGGTGACGTAACCAATTGAAACACATGTCTCCTTCACGTGACCTCCTCGTCACGTATGCCGGTTCAAAATTATTTTGTTTAAATTTAAATAAGCTACGTTATGTATACATCCTCATCTAAATCCGATTGCTACACTTTATTCTATAAACAATTAATAATTCCGAATATAAACTGTTTTCGGAATATCATTAGATAGATAGATAAAAATTTAGATAGACATATCGATCGATAATAACTTATTCACTTTTAATTTTTAAAAATGTTTATTATCTAACAATATGACAAAACGAGCGGCATGTGCATACGCACATTTATAATTAATTACAGTTTAGAAAGCATTTAGAATCGTGGTGGCTATTAAGAAAACTAAGAAGATCGCTTGAATTAATAATTACACCACTGTCATTGTTATCTTGAAACATTTATTTTAAAAAATATGATACCTTTTATTTAGACCTTACACACGCGCACCACAAACACACATACACACACCCACACACAGACACCCGCCCCCCCATATATATATATATATATATATATATATATATATATATATCCTGGCATCAATATATATATATATATATATATATATATATACATGTATTTAAAGAGAGAGGGAAAGAGATAGAGGGGGAGAGAAAGAGAATGTAATAGACGAGAAGGTTTAAAGAGCAAAGTTCATTTAATTTTTTAATACTGTTAAAAGGTTATGTCCGAAGAACTACAGATACATTGTAAACTCGATATCTGTATTAATTTGTTATTAAAAAATATATTTCTAGTCATCGACATACAGACCTGTTTTGTTGTTTCACAACTCATCAGTGCCGCTAGACTAACACCTCTTCCAAGCCGAGGATCGAACCTAGAACCGTCGTGATGACAGTCGGCAGTCCTACCCCCTGACTACGGAATCGGTGGCCGAAATTAAACTGTCCGAATGTCTATTTAAATAAACATCCGTCCGCCACTCGTAGAGGGCTCAAACGTTTGTTTGTAAACAAACCGCGAGCTTCGCATTATTTCAGCTAAATTAAGTAGCGAGTAAGATAATTTACGAAAGTGCTCTACCGAAGAGGGGAGCTTTATAAAATATATTTTTAGTCATCGACATACAGACCTGTTTCGTTGTATCACAACTCATCAGTGCCGCTAGACTAACACCTCTTCCAAGCCGAGGATCGAACCTAGAACCGTCGTTATGACAGTCGGCAGTCCTACCCCCTGACTACGGAATCGGTGGCCGAAATTAAACTGTCCGAATGTCTATTTAAATAAACATCCGTCCGCCACTCGTAGAGGGCTCAAACGTTTGTTTGTAAACAAACCGCGAGCTTCGCATTATTTCAGCTAAATTAAGTAGCGAGTAAGTTAATTTACGAAAGTGCTCTACCGAAGAGGGGAGCTTTATAAAATATATAAATACAGAGGGCATTCGATCAATAATTCTGAAATCATAAACCAACTTGAAAAAGAACAAAACCAAACCTGAGTAAATTAACAATCCTTTCAGAAATTGTATATATTCATTTTTTAATATGCCAGATCACTTTTTACAAGTATTTAAAAGTACTGGGCCTCCGCCTAGAAAAAATAGACAATCAAGCAAATACATCTTCACAGATGCTTGACATACGAAAAACCGTCAGAAGTAGAATTTTTCAAACAATAACTTCTATGTAGAAAAACAAAAGCTGCTTTTACACAGAAACAGAAATGTATACATATTTGATGTTTATTTATGTAACGTGACGAGAAAATCTTGAATAACTTGATAGCTATTTATGCTTGTGCATATGAAAGCTATCATCTTTTGTAACGACAACAAAAGTGTGATATTGGCAGTAATAATTAGAGATGGATGTGCTAGACATATTTCATGACCTGAAGGAGTACAGCTTACGTAACTGCCTATTATATTATCTTGTAAGAATATCTGATAGTTTGGGTAGATGACATAGACCTTCTCTATTAATGGAGTTTTTAAATATACCATAATAATTCCACAAAATTTGCCCATGAAATTCAAGCATTATTTGCATTGTTGGCTATGAACAATACAAACTTAATCATTCGTCGTCTATATTTTACTTATTTACGCATTGTAAAATGGTTTGGTCGATTATTGGGCGCGATGTTCTTGTTAATGTACCTCTATATTATGTTTAAAAACACTTCTGAGAAAGCAAAATTACTGGAGTACAATTCACTGTTAAGATATAAACTGATTTAGTCAGTACAACACATTTGCATTCATAACATATTGTTTTTATGTGGGTAAATGTTATTTATTGCAGTAGCATATTTAATTACATCGATTAATTGTGAACTATAATAATTAGCTAATAATTTTTATTTCAAGAATTGAAGTTTAACTTTGGTTGTTTTTATTAAAACCCTGCCCCCATTAGTTCGTATAATTTAAACAAATATTTTATTGTGTAAATATTGTGCATTGGCTTATATCCATTTTGCGCAACCTGTTTTTAACAAAATGATATCTTACCTAAAAAAAAACAAAAAAACTTATACAATTGAATCAGGAAAAAATTGAAAAATAACTAGTTTTGTTAAAAAATCGTAATTAGTATTCGACGTCTGGTCATCCACATACATTTAATTCAAATTTGAAGTTTTAAATTGTTTCTCTACAAGCAGTAATACACCTATCTTGTTTCTGCAAAATAGTGCGATGGTGACACGAATTAATGTATTTTTGTAATCATTTTTGAACTGTAAGTATACACTTTATCAGTAACCTTTTATAAACAGTGTAAATTTCCTAAAACACGCAGTTAAATTTGTACTATGCGTATGATGGAATAAGTTCACCTTCCCCGTCGGAAGCAATATTCTGATGAATCTCGTCCAATATTTCAATAAAGCAAGTATAATAAAATACTAGGGATTATCTATCGGATTAATTCATTGTGGTTCTTACCTCTGTAGGCCACAATTGAATAAAATCTACTTTTGTACTTGGGCAGGGCTTACTGTTATTTCTAACATGTAATCGCAAATATTTTCGTTATTCATGCGGATTAGGCCGACAGCTACACTGTCTGAGGATTTTCAATAACACTGCTTTATTATTGCTTGAAGACCGAAGTTATTAGCAAGGGATTCCGTTCGATAGATTCTTCTACATTCTCTTCTGCCGACATATATACTTGATAAGCTCGCGTATTTTATAAACACTTCAACCAATTTCGAAAATATCTGCTCTTCCTACCAACACTCGCGTTTACGAGCGCCCTTATCAGTTTTATTCAACAAACCGGCTGTCTAGTTGATTGTGGTCAATGTTTATGACCAGCATGTATATAGACGTTCCACATTATCGCGATGCCCTTATCTTTAAGTCCAAATAAAAATGCCACTGAGGCTAATATGCGAGTCTATTTTCAACTCAATCGAACCGTTCGGCAATATGTTAAAATAAATATCTCTACCACGTTTTACTGGAATTCGTAATAGGAGACTTAATTCTACCGCTCATATAATGACTGATAATATTTCTTCTGCTATATTCTAGTAAAGCGTATATTGTTTATTACGTGATTATCCGTCAGATCATGTGGTTCAGAATATTTGGTTGCATACTTAACACGGACTCACAAGCGCACATTTTACCTACGTGTAGTGATCTAGGATCTCGCACTTCCAAAACGCCGACGCGTATATCCACACACACAAACACATACACACACATACACACACACGCACACACACGCCCACATACACACACACACACACACACACATATATATATATATATATATATTGATAAAGGTTATGAGCGTTTTTGAAGCATGAAAACGATGTTACTTTTTGAATTAAATATTTTTATTAATTGTTTTATATATCAAGCGGAGCATCTGCTCTGTGTCACAGGAAGTAATGAAATTATATGTTTATAAAAGGTTATTGAAATATAAAAAAAAATAACAATAAAAATATTAAACACAAAAAGTAACTTCGCTTTCATGCTTCACACAAACCCCATAACCTTTAAATCACTGCCCCGGAAGCATACGTTGACTTTTACCAGTATATATATATATATATATATATATATATATATATATATATATATATATACGGATGTTCAGGGAAGCTATACTTATTCAATTATATTTCACGATTTATTCATACGAATCTTTACGACGCTCGATGTAACTACAGACTATGTACAAATGTCTATATTCAAAATTTCAAGATGTTGTTTATCTTACTGTTTTTAAGCATGCGTAAAAGAAATGAATATTTCGAAATGCTTAAGTAATAACCGGCAAGATGTGTAACATCTTAAAATATTTAATATAGACTTTTATATAAGAGAAGACAATTAATATTACATGTTGAAAACAATTTGAAAAAGAGTAAAAAAAATATTTAATCTGAAAAGAAAACACTTAATAATATCTGGTTGAAATTAATTTATAAATATTCATTCTTAGATTTTTTTTTTACATGGAGATCACCACTTGTCAAGGCTCGAAGGCCACTCAGGGATAAGTGTTATTGCGTGTACAGTAATCAATGAGATAGTATTGTAATAATCATTAGTATTAAATGTTTGATAGAGTGCCTTACTTAAGGGAGCGTTTTGTTAGGAGTTTGTTTATGTTGGTCTTGAAGACATCCTAGTTGTAGTCAGGTTGGAAGCAGGCAAGCGGAAGAGAGTACCACTGGCGTGAAGTTCCAAGAAAGAAGCTTTGCTCATGGAATCTACGTTTGGATTTAGGCACAGATAAAGAGTGGGGAAAATTATTTACAGTAGTTTCAGCCACACGGATGTTTCTCGTGAAAGATTGGCGAGGGGGGATGGGAGATTGGAGCTGAAACGAGCGCCTGCTATGTAAATAACGATAAAACAAAGACAGACTCGCAACGTCTCTTCTGTGAGAGAGAGGTTGCAGCGTAGAGAAAAGGTCATCCCCCACTAAACGGCGAAGTCTATTTTGTACTATGTCCATGCAGGATAGACTGTTTTAGCAGCTCCTGCCCAGATGTTGCAGCAGTATTCCATTTTTGGAGGTACTTGGCTTTTATACAGATAGAGAATTACATCAGTAGTGAGATATCTTCTAGAGCGGTAGAAGGATCTTACCATTTTTCCAGCGTCCTTGGCAACAGACCTTATGTATGTGTTCCATTTCAGATCAGCAGTAAAGGTCAAACGCAAAAGCTTGTCAAAACATGGAGCATTTCCAAGACGAGAGCCATCCATTTCAATTGATGCCAGATTGGGATCAGAGCGTTGATGATGTAAAGATATAAGGTTGGTTTTGGATGCATTACAAGGGACCAGCCACCTCTTTCCCCATCGTACCCCGCGCTCAAGATCAGAGGAGAGAGAATTATAGAGAATTTGACATTTACTGCCTTTGATGTGTTGCCATACATTATCGTGTCATCAGCATAGATGGCAACGAATGATTTAAGTATGTGTTTTGGGAGATCATTGATGTAAATCAGGAAGAGAGTTGGGCCCAGGATGGACCCCTGAGGAACTCCAGCATTAATACTGTGGGCGTCTGATTTCTTCCCATTAACCACTACTCTTATTAACCTATCGAAGAGAAATGATTTAATGATTTAGAAAACATTTCCAGTCATACCGTAGCTGGAAATCATGTGAAGTAAGCCCTTTTGCCATGCCTTATCGAAGGTCTTCGATATGTCAAGAGCAATTGCCCTGGAAAGAAGTTTTTGTAAAGAGATTCACTAATCCTCTGAGATATAATCGTCACCACATCTACTGTAGATATTGCAGAGCGGAAACCATATTGCATGCCACTCAGAATGTTGTTTCTGTTAAGGTGGTTGACTACTTCTTTATTTAATAGGGATTGCAACAACTTTCTCATGACTTATTGGTCTGTACTAAGAGGGAGATGGTTTTCACCTGAATTCCTAAATACGGGGCGTACTGATTAGGTTTTCCATGGTGTTGGAAAACACCTCTCCTTAAAGCGCGTCTTAAACAGTTTTGTAAGTAAGGGGGCAAGTTCTGGTTGTAGCTTTTTCAGTGCTATAACTGGAATGCCGTAAGGACCAGTTGCTTTACTGGAATCAAGGTTCTTGATTAGCTTGACGACCTCACGCACAGATATGTGTATGTTGCATAGTGTGTTGTCTATTATAGGGGGAAATACGGGGAGTTGATGACCGTTGTTGCATAGAGTAGAATTACTGCAAAGTTCTTGGAAAATAGGCTTGTCTTGTCTGATGCTGACGAGATGACCTCAGGTCCATTGATGATGATTGGGATAGAACGCACGCTTCGTTTCAGGATCCTGTTTGCAATTTGCCATAACTGTTTGGAACCAAGCCGCTGCTCAGCTACTTTGGATTTACCGGACTGAGTATATAGCTCTCTTGCATTTTTATTACTCTTTTAGAGTGGCTGCTGGCATTCCTGAAATCAGCTTTAGTATCAGTACATCTATTACGTTGGTAGCTATGGAAAAAGTGATTTCTGTGCGCGGTGGCAGCAGCACATTCTGGAGATATCCATAGGTGGCCGTTACGTTTTTTGTTGGAATGTTTTTATGGTATGGATCTATCTATGCCTACAATTAAGCATTCTGCCAGGTCTGATACTATAGATTGGCCGGAGGATCCCAGAGGAGATGGAACGGAACATGAACATAGCTCAGGGGCAGTTGTGAGGAAAAAGGTCTAAAAGGCTTGCATACTAACCGGTAGTATCGGGCACACAGGTAGTTCCGTGAACAATCTGAGTGAGGTCATACGTAGTAGCAAAATTATGAGAGAACCTCCCCTCGTCATCGGCTTTAATATTTATAATATACTTTACTCTTACCATCTTGGCTCATTTTGGTAAATTTAATTGTAATTTTAATTATATATATATATGCATATATATATATATACATATATATATATATATATATATATATATATATAAACAAACACACACACGCACACACACTCTCACATACATATACACACCCATATATATATATATATATATATATATATATATATATATATATATATATATATATATATATATATATATATATATAGTTTTTAAGACCATGGACAGCTTTTCGATATATCAACATATTAAAAGCCTTACATCTAATAAATGGGGCATAAATATTCAATTATAGACGCCATAAAATAAATATACGTAAATATGTTTTGATTTGTCAGTTCAACAAAATATATCAATTAGAAGAGGTTTTTGAAACCCGCTTTATGAATACGCATTCCTCATGTAGATGTGCTTTAAAAGTCATGAGCCAATACTGACCATTTACAGTTAGATGGTTGATCCTCTTAACGATTAGTTCGCAAATATTAATTAACGTAGTAGAAAGTCACATGCCTGAATTAATTATTTCATTAGGCTCAAATAAAGACATTTGAATTCGGGTAATGATGCATTTTCTCATAACCCAAGTATATATCTTTGCCCTGTCGTAGCATATTGCCAGGCAGAAATGTTAGTCAAATATTGTTTAAGATACCCCGAAAAAAGCACGGAACATTAAAAATATCGCAATAGAAAAGAGAGCGTGCTTTCGCTTCCGTTTGAGAAAACTTGTTTTCATTTTTCGTTGCAAACGATCTACTCCTTGGCTAGTTGAGTATAAATCCCAAGTGCGAGAAGGCCCTTCAATCATGTCTGAAAGTGATGCAATGTAAAACGAGCGAGATAGAAGTTGCATCGCTGTACGCCTCCTGCTCTCTACCGATCCAAGTTATAAGAACAAGACCTTTACCAGCACCCTTAAAATGCAAATCCGGAACTCAACGCTTTAGGCTACATCCTAACGAATCGAAAGACCCACAATTATGGTCGTTTTTTTTTTGTTTGAACTTAATACCACAGCATACCACATCACACATTTGAAGTCGGCTTGAAAGTAAACACAAGTGTACCTGAATATGTTGAATAGCGAGGTGATCACCTGGTGCAATAAGGTGTACGCTGGCAGACCTTAGGTGTGGCAGCAGGACTCAGCGAGCGCGCACAAGTCCAAATATTTCTACACTTAGCTTCAGACATCGGGTTTCGACTTCTTCCACGGCACTCCTCCTCCCCCATGCAAATTCTGCTGGAATATTTCGTTTAGTCATACGTTAAGATAATCACCGACTTAGTTTCCCACAACATCATAGTTAGTTTATCTGAGCGATTCGCAAAGTACGAGCCAGCGCTTGTAAAATAGGCATCAGTTGTGGGCCCTTATCGAGGCAGTGATTGACAGTGGATACATTAAATAAATGTCAGCTGTACTGGATAATCAAGTTACTTGAATTTATTTTTGTTTTTTTTTGCTGGCAGAAATAACTGCACTTGGTTAAAAGATAAAATCTTCTTGAGATTTTAAACACAATTAATTTCTGTTTATAACAGGTAAAATTAAATTAAATAGAGATTCAATGAAAATAACTTGAATTAATCAACTTGAGATAAAATTTCTGAGCAGAAAATTATAATTCTACGACAAATAATAAAAAATAACATGGATTTAATCATTAAATTAGATTATCTATAACGCATTTCAATAAGGTAATTCTTTAATGTAAACATCTTTGGAATAAATAGAAGTAGAGAACGTACTCTGGAATAAAAGTGCATAATAAATGATTGCATAAATGCATTCGTTTTTCGTATTAAAATAAATTTATGAAACAATGTATGTTTGCACATGTTAATCGACATTTGTCGATGGGGCAGAGGCTGACGTTTAGATGACAGTTCAGGACCAATCACGTTGGTGACTCTTTTGAACACTGTCTAGGAGTTAAAGACTGGGAGCAGATGCAGCAGCCCAAATGTGACAACAATACTCAATAAGTTGACGTATAGTGGACTTATAGAGATGCAGGATACTTCAGGCCTAAGTAGCTTTCTAGCAGCTAGTTAAAGCCAATCTGCTCTGCAGCGGCCCAGGCAATACACTCTATGTATCTATTCCAACTTATGTATCCTGGGAACATTATGTGGAGGAGTTTAAAGAAGTAATTAAAGGTAGTGCGTCTTTGGCCATTACTGTTGGTGGTTGAGAAGGTTTCTTGTAATTACTGAAGGAAAAAGCTTAGCCCTGGCAGCATTGAATGTGACCATCCAGTATGTCTTCATTCCACGAGAGATTGGAGATCTCAGTCAAGTGTTTCTACAATTTTCGTTTGATATGGCGACACTTGTGTTCCCCTCCTCCCTGTTATAGAGCGTGGATCATCCACAGATATGTCCATCTGAGAGAGTATTTTGACAGAGAGGACATTTATGAATATTAGGAATAATAAAGCTCCAGGGATATACCCCTGAGGTAATCCCGCATTTGTATCATATTGTTTAGATGTACGAACGCCGAGAGCAATAAAGTATGATTTAATACCATATTATATGATTTCGCTGAAAAGATAATCCTGCTCTTCCCTATCAAAAGTTTCAGATATATCTAGGACTACCGCTCTACGTTTCAACGGTATATACGTTCAGAGATTACAGTTATTATATCTGCTGTGGAACACCTTGCCTAAATCTAAATCTTTCGTCGGTAAGAAGTTTACCAGATTTAAGGGCATAGACTTAAGCTTAGTTTATTATTGGCTAAAATATTTTGGCGAAAAGAGGAAGGAGGCTAAGAGAGCGATAATTTACTGGGTCAGTTTTTCGCCAGAATTATTGAAAACCGGTACCACAGAGTGTTTATTAACGCCATAAAGACTTGCTTAAAAACTGTTATTTATTAGTCCCGTAAAGAATTGCTTAAAAACTGTTTCCTGCTGGGTGTGTTATGTAACGTATAATGTACATGTGTAAGCAATCACACATACTACCGCAACCAACATTATATAACTGATCTGAGTTGTGGCTCCTATTGACATGTGCATACATTTAACCTACTTGCGACTATTACAGCCGAATGTAAGTATTTACGTATATAAGCCTAATATAGACCGACTATATATATATATATATATGTGTGTGTGTGTATGTGTGTGTATATGTATGTGCGTGTGTTTGTTTTTGTGTGTTTTGTGTATAGGGACGACCATGTTGTAAAGGTACATCACACACATATTGGTCAAACAATAGGAACAATCGAAAACAGCTGAATGCAAAATTTAAAGATACTCTTTTGTTGCTTGAAATTAATGATTCCTGAGACGTAAATCCCGATGCACTTGCGTATAGTCGAGAGTTGATTTTGAAGTAAGGTTACTTTATAATGTTTGCGGAAGCGCGCTCCATAAGAAAATTGGCTCAGTGTAGAAGGATATCTCTAACTAAACAACAGCAGATAGAATCGTGTTTTGCCGGAGCTTGTAATAAAACTGGCTCTCAGAGGAAAGATCAAGTCTAGAAAGTATTAAGCTCGTTGTTTTCAGAGAAATCTTGTATATAACTGCAAATTTCATGTGAGCATTTTATTAATATCTATGTGTGCGATCTAAAATAAAACTTACTGAAATAACAGAAATACAAAACAGATACCATATAATTCAGGCGTCAGGAACTAAACTAAACTGAATCTCATGGAAAGTAACAAGACGTTTCCGGTACATTATAAAGTGCATTTAAAGTTTTGTAAATTGAACCTTTTTCACTTCTACCTAAGAATTTTAAAATATAATAATAAAAAAAATAATGTAATATATAATAATGCACATTCTAAACGGATATAGATGAATGCAACATGCAAAAAAAAACATTGTCTGGAGTAAATTATTGAATTTAAAGAGCTCGCCATACAGTCTCTGGCACAAGAAATAATAGCAATAATCAGCGCGAAAATGAGTGTGTTGCATATTAAACAGGTTGTCTTTTTATTACGAGTAATTTATAACAAAAGTGACAATGGATTTTGTATTTTATTTTTAAAAAATATCAAGCCAAATGAATGCAGACATTGATAATGGTTCTGGGATTTCCAATAAATAAAGGATTTACAAAAATTATTTTAGTAGCAAATAAAATTTGTGGGTTTCTCTTATTGGCATTCTCCGTTAAATCCTGGAATAACAATTGTGTTGTCTTATTTAGTGTCATATGATGTAACTACCTTTCAGGCTTTTTAAATACTTCTTATCAATTTACGGTTGAATAACATCTTTAAATGGCTTATCAATATTCTGTAATGTTTTTTAACTTAAATATTAATTTTAAAAACCCCTTTTTCTATTTATTTAAAGAACAAAATACTTTGTTATATACGGGTCGTAGAATTTCCTTCATGTGCAAAAAATGGAGCTAATTTGCATATTCTTTGAAACATTCATTTTAATTAACTCCCTATTAGTTTTGTACAGTTTTCTTGCAAGATGATCATCTTAAGTTAACTATTACATGCATGTTGTTAATGTACATGACTTATACTTGTGTTATATTTGGGTAAGAAGCTTACAGTAGATAAAACCTATTTATATATATATATATATTTATTATATTATACATATTTGTTACAAAAGTATTTGTCTACCAAACTCCCTTGTAAGTTTTTGGTCGTTGAAAACGCTATATTTTAAATTAAATTAAATTAAATATTTTTTTTAAAGGGAGATAACTGCCATTTTAGACACACGATTCTCAAATATATATATATATATATATATATATATATATATATATATATATATATATATATATATATGAGAATCGTGTTTCAAATATATATATATATATATATATATATTTGAGAATCGTGATGGTGCAACATTAATGTTGTTGTTTAAGTTCAACAGATAATAAATCCTTTATGATATGCTTTATTAATCGAAATAACACCATTAGAATCGACACATTTTTGCTAAGGAGAAACAAGTGTATTTATCATATTAGCATAGAAATCCGTAGTTTGGGACGCGATCAATCATTGAAGGCCGTTCAGTATTATCTAGGCTTTTGAAGCATTTTTCGCACAGAAAGTCCTCGTGTTGCTTGAAAAAGTTATAATCGGTAAGCACGCGATCCCTTGATTATGACGGATGATGCAGTTTCGTAGCCCAATTCGTTTAAATTCTGCGGGGTCAATTGAGCAACATGCGAGCGTAGTCATGGAGGAGAATTGGGCTCTTCGTGTTGACGAATATCAGGTATATAAATTGGAGCTTCTGGTACATTTCGTCTATTTGTTGGCAGTATTCCTCCGTCGTAATCATTTCGCCCGGAACTCAAAACGCTGTGATGGATGAGGCCGGCCGCAGACAACTAAACAATGACCATACGCTTTCTTGTTATAATTTCGGCATCGGGAAGAGAAGGCGTTGATGGGCAAAAATCCGAAGCTTACAGTATTAATGCTGAAGTCCCTCAAGGGTATCCCGGGCTCAATTCTCTTCCTGATTTACATTAACGATTTGCAAATCACATCCTTACTTCATTTGTAAACATTTATGCTGATGGCACTACTATTTATGGTAGCACATCTAAGACAGTACAGAGTTACACTGCCCACTATAATATAAATCTCACCTGCCCTTTTAAAATGTATGTATGTATGTATGTATGCCTCACAAAAAACCTTTGACAGGGGCAATGGATTTTAAGTAGATCGGCGTGTAGAATATGCTCTTGTTCCTGCCATGGATCAAAAGACATCATTGGTGGAGAGGGCTCTGTATGTCGTGGTGAAGGCAACCTTTAGAAGTAAAGTCTCTGGAACATCCAAGGTCTGGTCTGACAGGTCTTCAGGCTACCACAACTTGGACCCGGTCATCAGCAGATGTCCAGGATTGCAGAAGGTTCATAGAAGTGACCGTCCGGCAAGTGCTCCTAGTAGCCCTCATGCCTGCCTCATTTGAGCCAGACATATATTACATAGTGACAATACTCGGGAACGATGTGCTGGCATCATGTGTGTATGTACGTATGTACGTATGTATTTACGTATGTATGTATGTATGTATGTATGTATGCATGCTTAATCTTTTGATAGAGGGGACCGATTTGCACGAGACTGGTATCGCTAATATTTTCGAAAGTCATTCCCTGTTTTCGAGTGTCTGGACTGAATTAAAACATTTCACACCTCCGCTTCGGGGATGGCCGCAACGGTAAAGAAGTCCCTTTTTTTTCTACGGTCTTTCCTCTATCGCGTTATGGGTTCGAGCCTGCCGATTTACTATCACTCCCCCCCTTTTTTTTCTTTTACTCAGCTTACACTTCCAAACCCACTGGCAACGCCGGGCACCCGGTATAGTATTAAATAATGAAAGAAAGGAAAACCAAAATGCCCACAAGGAATAGTATTGATTAATTCTATCTCTGGGGAAAATACTTACAAGCTACCATGTGTTATTGAATACTGAGTTGACCGTAAAAACCAACACAAATAATTATAGAAAATAAAAACATAAACAACAAAACATATATTCATAACAATTTAGACAAAAATAGAAAAGTAAAAAAAAATAAACACGGAGATCTCCGTAACACCATAATTTACCGGGATTTTTACTGCGATACTATAATAAAAGAAGAAGGTTTAAAACGACAACAACAATAACAACAACAACAACAAAGGCAATAATAGTAATAATAATTATTATAATTGTTATTGTTATTATTATTATGATTATTATTATTATATAATAAGATGAAGAAGGAGAAGAAACAAATAAATAAACAAAATATATTAAAATAATGAGACAACAAATTTCACCATAATAATATATCTGCATTTATTGCATTGCAGGTCAGAGAACATATGCAACAAGTGCACTAACACACCCGACAAAATTCTGCGCACTAACAACTTCCTACAGGCCGTCTCCATGAACATCTATACTAATTCTACGTTATCTTCACTAACAAAAGACAGAAAAAACATCAACCCTAAACTCTATCAAATACTTGTTTTCTGAAGCTCCCCAATTACAATGATAGAATCTCCTCAGGACCAATCACGTTGGTGACTCTTTTGAACACTGTCTAGAAGTTAAAGACTGGGAGCAGATGCAGCAGCCCAAATGTGACAACAATACTCAATAAGTTGATGAATAGTGGACTTATAGAGATGCAGGATACTTCAGGCCTAAGTAGCTTTCTAGCAGCTAGTTAAAGCCAATCTGCTCTGCAGCGGCCCTGGCAATATACTCTATGCATCTATTCCAACTTATGTATCCTGGGAACATTATGTGGAGGAGTTTAAAGAAGTAATTAAAGGTAGTGCGTCTTTGGCCATTACTGTTGGTGGTTGAGAAGGTTTCTTGTAATTACTGAAGGAAAAAGCTTAGCCCTGGCAGCATTGAATGTGACCATCCAGTATGTCTTCATTCCACGAGAGATTGGAGATCTCAGTCAAGTGTTTCTACAATTTTCGTTTGATATGGCGACACTTGTGTTCCCCTCCTCCCTGTTATAGAGCGTGGATCATCCACAGATATGTCCATCTGAGAGAGTATTTTGACAGAGAGGACATTTATGAATATTAGGAAGAATAAAGCTCCAGGGATATACCCCTGAGGTAATCCCGCATTTGTATCATATTGTTTAGATGTACGAACGCCGAGAGCAATAAAGTATGATTTAATACCATATTATATGATTTCGCTGAAAAGATAATCCTGCTCTTCCCTATCAAAGGTTTCAGATATACCTAGGACTACCGCTCTACGTTTCAACGGTATATACGTTCAGAGATCACAGTTATTATATCTGCTGTGGAACACCTTGCCTAAATCTAAATCTTTCGTCGGTAAGAAGTTTACCAGCTTTAAGGACATAGACTTAAACTTAGTTTATTATGGGCTAAAATATTTTGGCGAAAAAAGGAAGGAGGTTAAGAGAGCGATAATTTACTGGGTCAGTTTGTCGCCAGAATTATTGAAAACCGCACCACAGAGTGTTTATTAGCGCCATAAAGACTTGCTTAAAAACTGTTATTTATTAGTCCCGTAAAGAATTGCTTAAAAATTGTTTCCTGCTGGATGTGTAATGTAACGTATAATGTACATGTGTAAGCAATCACACATACTACCGCAGCCAACATTATATAACTGATCTGAGGTTGTGGCTCCTATTGACGTGTGCATACATTTAACCTACTTGCGACTATTACAGCCGAATGTAAGTATTTACATATATAAGCCTAATATAGACCGACTAGATATATATATATATATATGTGTGTATGTGTGTATATGTATGTGCGTGTGTTTGTTTTTGTGTGTTTTGTGTATAGGGACGACCATGTTGTAAAAGTACATCACACACATATTGGTCAAACAATAGGAACAATCGAAAACTGCTGAATGCAAAATTTAAAGATAATCTTTTGTTGCTTGAAATTAATGATTCCTGAGACGTAAATCCCGATGCACTTGCGTATAGTCGAGAGTTGATTTTGAAGTAAGGTTACTTTATAATGTTTGCAGAAGCGCACTCCATAAGAAAATTGGCTCAGTGTAGAAGGATATCTCTAATTAAACAACAGCAGATAGAATCGTGTTTTGCCGGAGCTTGTAATAAAACTGGCTCTCAGAGGAAAGATCAAGTGTAGAAAGTATTAAGCTCGTTGTTTTCAGAAAAATCTTGTATATAACTGCAAATTTCATGTGAGCATTTTATTAATATCTATGTGTGCGATCTAAAAAAAAACTTACTGAAATAACAGAAATACAAAACAGATACCATATAATTCAGGCGTCAGGAACTAAACTAAACTGAATCTCATGGAAAGTAACAAGACGTTTCCGGTACATTATAAAGTGCATTTAAAGTTTTGTAAATTGAACCTTTTTCACTTCTACCTAAGAATTTTAAAATATAATAATAAAAAAAATAATGTAATATATAATAATGCACATTCTAAACGGATATAGATGAATGCAACATGCAAAAAAAAACATTGTCTGGAGTAAATTATTGAATTTAAAGAGCTCGCCATACAGTCTCTGGCACAAGAAATAATAGCAATAATCAGCGGGAAAATGAGTGTGTTGCATATTAAACAGGTTGTCTTTTTATTACGAGTAATTTATAACAAAAGTGACAATGGATTTTGTATTTTATTTTTAAAAAATATCAAGCCAAATGAATGCAGACATTGATAATGGTTCTGGGATTTCCAATAAAGGATTTACAAAAATTATTTTAGTAGCAAATAAAATTTGTGGGTTTCTCTTATTGGCATTCTCCGTTAAATCCTGGAATAACAATTGTGTTTTCTTATTTAGTGTCATATGATGTAACTACCTTTCAGGCTTTTTAAATACTTCTTATCAATTTACGGTTGAATAACGTCTTTAAATGGCTTATCAATATTCTGTAATGTTTTTTAACTTAAATATTAATTTTAAAAACCCCTTTTTCTATTTATTTAAAGAACAAAATACTTTGTTATATACGGGTCGTAGAATTTCCTTCATGTGCAAAAAATGGAGCTAATTTGCATATTCTTTGAAACATTCATTTTAATTAACTCCCTATTAGTTTTGTACAGTTTTCTTGCAAGATGATCATCTTAAGTTAACTATTACATGCATGTTGTTAATGTACATGACTTATACTTGTGTTATATTTGGGTAAGAAGCTTACAGTAGATAAAACCTATTTATATATATATATATATTTATTATATTATACATATTTGTTACAAAAGTATTTGTCTACCAAACTCCCTTGTAAGTTTTTGGTCGTTGAAAACGCTATATTTTAAATTAAATTAAATTAAATAATTTTTTTAAAGGGAGATAACTGCCATTTTAGACACACGATTCTCAAATATATATATATATATGTATATATATATATATATATATATATATATATATATGAGAATCGTGTTTCAAATATATATATATATATATATATATTTGAGAATCGTGATGGTGCAACATTAATGTTGTTGTTTAAGTTCAACAGATAATAAATCCTTTATGATATGCTTTATTAATCGAAATAACACCATTAGAATCGACACATTTTTGCTAAGGAGAAACAAGTGTATTTATCATATTAGCATAGAAATCCGTAGTTTGGGACGCGATCAATCATTGAAGGCCGTTCAGTATTATCTAGGCTTTTGAAGCATTTTTCGCACAGAAAGTCCTCGTGTTGCTTGAAAAAGTTATAACCGGTGAGCATGCGATCCCTTGATTATGACGGATGATGCAGTTTCGTAGCCCAATTCGTTTAAATTCTGCGGGGTCAATTGAGCAACATGCGAGCGTAGTCATGGAGGAGAATTGGTCTCTTAATGTTGACGAATATCAGGTATATAAATTGGAGCTTCTGGTACATTCCGTCTATTTGTTGGCAGTATTCCTCCGTCGTAATCATTTCGCCCGGAACTCAAAAAGCTGTGATGGATGAGGCCGGCCGCAGACAACTAAACAATGACCATACGCTTTCTTGTTATGATTTCGGCTTCGGGAAGAGTTATGGAGCAACTCTGGCATTCGGCCACTGCCCCCAACGTCGTAGCTGGTCGTGGAGAATCCACTTCTCATCACACGTAAAAATGCGCCCGAATAATGGGTGGTTTTGTTGCGAAAAAGAAGCATTGAAGACACCAATAAACGACGACTTTTTATTATTGTTCAATTAATCACACATTTTTGACATCTCTATTTGCTTTAAATGTCGACCGACTGTTACATAGTCGGTCGCGTGTCCAACAGCAACTTCTCGTGTGGTTTTGCGAGGGTCGACTTCAATTAAAGTTTTCAAATATTCGTAATCAAACGCAGTCCGTCGGCTGCAACCGTCTTAATCTTTTATCCTTTTAAAACCATTGCGACGTTTCTTGAAACACCGTTGTGGCACAAGTTCGTTAGCAATTCCTTGGCACAATGCATCATTGATAACGTGATCTGTCTTGGCAGCTTTTCGGCCTAGTGTAAACTAGAACAAGAAAATCCTGCGGATTTTAATTTTGTCCATGCTGTCGAAAAACCTACAAAACTGAATGAAGCGATTGACAACGGTACCGAATAACAGGATTCGATAGAACGAAACACGCATTTGAAAATTATATATAACATGGCTATATATATATATATATATATATATATATATATATATATATATATATATATATATATATAGTTATATCTCATAGGATTAGTGAATCTCTCGGCGGAGGTAACCTTTCTAGGACAATTGCTCTTGACATATCTAATGCCTTTGATAGGGTATTGCATAAAGGTTTATTTCGCAAGATCTCTAGCTATGGTATAGCTGGAAATATCTTCTCAATTATGAAATCATTTTCTTTCTGATAGGTTCCTAAGAATAGGCGTTGATGGGCAAAAATCAGAAGCTTACAGTATTAATGCTGAAGTCCCTCAAGGGTATCCCGGGCTCAATTCTCTTCCTGATTTACATTAACGATTTGCAAATCACATCCTTACTTCATTTGTAGACATTTATGCTGATGACACTACTATTTATGGTAGCACATCGAAGACAGTACAGAGTCACACTGCCCATTATAATATAAATCTCACCTGCCCTTTTAAAATGTATGTATGTATGTATGTATGTATGTATGTCTCACAAAAAACTTTTGACAGGGGCAATGGATTTTAAGTAGATCGGCGTGTAGAATATGCTCTGGTTCCTGCCATGGATCAAAAGCCATCATTGGTGGAGAGGGCTCTGTATGTCGTGGTGAAGGCAACCTTTATAGCAGAAGCAAAACTTATATAAAAGCGGCGGCGACTGCTGCATCCGATAATATTGACTCTTCTTTTTGGTTCTAGGTGGCAGTTTTTCAGAGAGTGGGATTCTTTCGATGAAAGGTATTTCCTCAATATAAAAAGCTTCAAGCACAGTCATTACTTGATATGCAATGGAATACACATTTTACAATCAGTGTGCACCTTGATAACAAAAAGCCTGGCTGTAGCCTAAAACGGCAAACGGGCACTCAATGAGGACTGATACGAATATGAGCGTCAATAGAAATAAAGTCTCTGGAACATCCAAGGTCTGGTCCGACAGGTGTTCAGGCTACCACAACTTGGACCCGGTCATCAGCAGATGTCCAGGATTGCAGAAGGTGCATAGAAGTGACCGTCCGGCAAGTGCTGCTAGTAGCCCTCATGCCTGCCTCATTTGAGCCAGACATATATTACATAATGACAATACTTGGGAAGGATGTGCTGGCATCATGTATGTATGCACGTATGTACATATGTATTTACGTATGTATGCATGTATGTATGTATGCATGTATGTATGTATGTATGTATGTATGTATGTATGTATGTATGTATGCATGTATGTATGTATGTATGTATGCATGCTTTATATTTTGATAGAGGGGACCGATTTACACGAGACTGGTATCGCTGATATTTTCGAAAGTCATTCCCTTTTTTCGATTGTCTGGACTCAATTAAAACATTTCACACCTCTGCTTCGGGGATAGCCGCAACGGTAAAAACGTCTCGTTTTTTTTTTCTCGTTATGGGTTCGAGCCTGCCGATTTACTACCACTTTCCCCCCTTTTTTTCTTTTACTCAGCTCACACTTCCAAACACCCGGACAACGCCGGTCACCCAGTATAGTATTAAATAATAAAGGAAGGAAAACCAAAATGCCCACGAGATTAATTCTATTCCTTGGGAAAATACTTACAAGCTACCATGTGTTATTGAATACTGAGTTGACCGTAAAAACCAACACAAATAAATATAGAAAATAAAAACATAAACAACAAAACATATATTCATAACAATTTAGACAAAAATAGAAAAGTAAAAAAAAAAATAAACACAGAGATCTCCGTAACACCATAATTTACCGGGATTTTTACTGCGATACTATAATAAAAGAAGAAGGCTTTAAACGACGACGACAACAACAACAACAACAACAAAAGCAATAATAATAATAATAATAATAATAATAATTATTATTATTATTGTTATTATTATTATTATTATTTTATAATAAGATTAAGAAGGAGAAGAAACACATAAATAAACAAAATATATTAAAATAATTAGACAACAAATTTCACCATAATAATATATCTGCATTTATTGCATTGCAGGTCAGAGAACATATGCAACAAGTGCACTAACACACCCGACAAAATTCTGCGCACTAACAACTTCGTACACGCCGTCTCCATGAACATTTATACTAATTCTACGTTATCTTCACTAACAAAAGACAGAAAAAACGTCAACCCTAAACTCTATCAAATAATGTTTTCTGAAGCTCCCCAATTACAATGATAGAATCTCCTCGGCTATCCGTAGATCCATACATCACGACAATCTAGACATACAACAGTCAAACCGGCACCACCTTACGACAGCACCTAACCCGGAAACACTCACAACATACAGTCGACTCTTGCTCCCTATTACACTGCCTCAACCCAGATACAGACTTATGGTTGCGCACTTACGTGGTCTATGACATGCAATGCACTACATATGGAGTACGACTAGACCCCTACATGAACGCATAAAAAAATATATAAACACTAGAATCTCCTCATTATACAAGCACATTATTTAATGCACTTGATGTTTTAGGAAACTGCAATAAATGGCAATGACTATATTCACAGGTTGGTGATGTGGGATGAGACTCATTTCAATTTGAATAAATATGTCAATAAGCAGAATAATAGATTCTGGAGCACGTAAAAACCACTCACAATCCATGCTAGTCCAATGCACCCAGTTGTGTTCACAGTATCGCATAGACATACCCCAATTTGGGTTATTCTTGTAGATGCGAAATTTATTGCCGTAATAGAACCTCCTGAGAGATATAGAAATATGCTGATGAATTTTATTCAACCTCACTTAGTAAACATGTCAGGATATTAGTGCCAACAAGATAAGACAACTGCACATGCAGCTAAGACCACAATGCAGTTATAAACAGTAATGTTTCAGAATCCAAAACTCTATCGAAATTCAGATTTTGAAAGGCATCCAGGTTCAGCCGATTAGACGGCACTAGAGTTTTGGCTTTGCAGATATCTTAAAGACAAAGTGTATGCAAATAAATCTTTAATAATCCATAAGCTTAAGGCAAATATACGATAGGATTTTCTCCCTGTAACTCTCAGATACCATGACTGTCATGGAGAATAGCTTAAAATGAGTTCGGCCTTACGAAGCCGAGAATAGACGCTACTTAAGAGACACTATCTTTCGTAATAAAATCAGAAAAAAATGTCTACATTCTAAGCTGTATAATATAAAAGAATGAATTACTACCGTACTTCAAGAAAACGTAGCTTCATTTTCAAACTATTAAATGATATTATGCTCTCCGATATTATATATATATATATATATATATATATATATATATATATATATATATATAGTTATTATGATATATATGTCTACTACATATACTATATGTATATGATATATATACATATATACATATACTATATATATACATACTGTATTTATACGATATATCTACTATATATATATATATACTATATACACACTTATATTATAAATATGCACTACATATACATATACATATATATATACTATACATATACATACTATATATATAATATATATATATATATATATATATATATAAGCTTGCTCCTCAACAAGGTCTTGTTAGGTCAAAACGTCACTGTCTACATAATGTCACTGTATGTCCACATCATAGATTGGCCTATCATTCTATTATGTGTCTATGCTCCATATATGTCAGTGAATGATCGCACCAATGATTCATTCTACAGTGAACATGGAACATAGATTCAAAATTTCAAGAATTATTAGATCCTGATTGTTATGGATTATTTCAATGTTCGAGTTTAGGTCGACATGGAAGCTGAGCTCACCTGCCTGATGCCCTTCGGCGTAGGAATGTGCAGAAATATTGCTAGAACTCTTCTCAATTCATGCCCTCTGTGTAGCCAATACTTTCCTCTCTATTAGTATAGAGTATCACCGATTCATCAGAGACAAACACATTGGCACCGACTCAATCTGATTCATACAAGGAGAAAGCACATAACTGACTCCAAATCATTATAAAATTTTACAGTCCAGACTGTGACACGTATCTCTCACTCGTACGCTGGAATATAAAACTTCTCAAATGAAGTGATATGAAGCGGTAAGTCCTCTATCAATCCATTATAGCAAATTTTGCTACGTTGTTGGGAATAATGCGCTGTTCCCAGGAATGCGCCTTGTTTGGGTTGAAAATGTAATAAAAAAAACATAAAATCCCAAATATAGACGCCTTATACAAAATATAGGAGGCAGCAGCGTCTGCAATATTAATAAGGGTATCTTGCTACTGAGCATCGTTGGCAAACAGTTAGCTCGTATCATTCTGACGAGATTGCAAGTTCTTAATGAGAGAATATACCTGAAACACAGCATGGCTTTCGCTTGCATTGTTCCGCAATAGAAATACTATTCTCACTGTGCCGACTCCAGGACAAGTACAGAGAACTACACGACCATATTATGTTTCCTTATTTTACCTTACTAAGTTATTTGGACTGATCAATAGATATGGACTATTCCAGATTGCCTTTCCTCCCAAACTTCAAAACTTTATGGCGTCATTTCTTGCTATTTGACGGAAACACCATTCCTGGATTTGTGTGTAAAAATGTTGTCAAATGAAAACGTGTTTCCCCTCGGCTTTTCATGCTTTCAATTCTTCCGAAGACGGGGTTTACTTTCGCTCTAAATTGGATTACCTCTTCTTCAGCATCAACAATCTTCGGTCCAGGACCAATGTCGAGCTAGTTATAATCAGGGACCTACTGTTTGCTGATGATGCTATGGTAGCATCTCACATTGTAAGAAGGATTTAAAGACCCGTGGACAGGATTTCTATTGCTTGCTTAGAATTAAACCTCAACAACATCCTGAAGAAAACCGGGATCATGAGCTAATAGTCCATCATCTCCCATTATCACTATGAAGTGACAGTTTTAGACAGAGTTTACCAATTCTAATATCTCGGTTAATAGCCACGGATAACTTATCTCTTGATATTGCAAGCGCATCGAAAAAACACCCACTACTCTTTCAAAATTTCCAATTCGGATGTGGGAAAATAACCACCTCATTATCTCAACAAAAGTGATCGTTAGCATGGCCTTAGTCATCAGCCCCCTTTTATATAGAAACAAAGCATGAGTAACCTACAACCACCAAGAACGGAAACTGAACATGAACGAAGCGATTACATATAATAGGAAAGTGTCTCGCACCAAAGCTCGATGACAAAACATTTCTAAATGTCATCATTTACTGACTAGTTTGATTCATGTTAGCCAAAAATAACAAATATTATAGAATGCCTACACAATTGTTGGAATGAAAAATATCGGCTTCGTTTTTGGTGTTGCATGTAATATCTGATTTTATGTGGACGAGACAGCTAAACATGCAAAGGTTTTCTATATAAAAAGATAATTGACAAATTCTTCCAAAATGTTAAATACTTATTCCTTAAATGATGTCTTATAACGATATTTTAAAAACATTTTTGCAGTTTTGTTATTCTAAACTCCTTAACGGCACATAATGTACGTTTAGTCCATTACCGTGTGACCTTATGTCAGATTATATGTATATGTAGCAGACAACGTGGGAGCAAGATAGGCAACGAAGAATAAAATAACTCATACGTGCTAAAAATGTCAGGGTTAGAGGTGGAATGAAGCTAATGTAGACAGAGTAGAGATGAGAATGGGTCAATGGGTAGGGAGAAATAGGACCAAAGAAACGGATAGACTGTAATTGCGCTAAAGGAAATGCAGTTTGTTTAATAGCTTTAGACAGAAATATCAATAATTCGGTAAGTGCCTTTCGATGAAGTTATCTACTAAAGGTCTTGGCTGTCTGCCATAAAAATCCACGCGTAGAATAACATTTACCATTTCAGGAGAATTATTATTTGATGTGGCAGCAGATTTCCCCGTTCATAAAAAGCTAAGACATAGTAGGTTGGAAATTAATACGCGCATTTATCTACGCCAATTCCACATCGGTGGCACTTGAAAATCTGTCGATGACGTTGCCAAAACAAAAATAGCCGATTAAAACTTTGAACCTAATAATCTATCCGTTGCGGTTTACTTGTCAAAATGAAGTTAATTTAGTCACTTTTTCTGATTTTCTTCTTTTTTTCATTTATTCAGATAATAAAACGTTTCAATAGGCGTAATCGGTTGGAAATTCTTTCCGAGTAGCCATCAATGTTAACTTGTTAATTTTACTTTTTAGACCTATCAATAGCCATATTGCTACCTCTTCTTTAAATATGTCTAGTTATAAAACTTATTTGTGTATATATTCCTAACTTACTACATAGGTAAATAGTGATACAGATAATTATTCTCTCTCTCGCCCTCTCTCTCTCTCTCTCTCTCTCTCTATATATATATATATATATATATATATATATATATATATATATATATATGCTCTAAATAATTTCGTATATATTCTCCATGTTCTTCAATCATCTTGGTCAAACAAGAAAAATATAGAAAAATGTAAATACAAGAAAAAGCTCTATCTGCATCGGCGTAGATATGACATTTCCAAAAATAGGACGACCAGCCAACAAAGCCTGGTGGTAGCGTGAGACACTGCTTCGGCATTTTGGAAGAGAGGTAATAACTCTTCGGCCCTGAAATAATGTCTGAACTTAAAGTCATCATCAAATGAAGTCACTGTTGTATTATTGGAAACAAAGCCGGTGTACATGAAACAACAATATATTGACGGACTACTCGGCGTTGCTTGGTTGTAAAATCCGCATAAATATATTTCAATTAATGCCGAATTTTAATTTATTATGATATAGCGAATTCTCTTTTAATTATTATTTAATATAGAAGTACGTCCAAGAATGGAGTACTGCTGCCACATCCGGGCTTGAGCTGCTAAAAACAGCCTATCCTGCCTTGACAGTTTACAAACGAGATTCGTGGCTTAGTGTTGGATGACCTTTTTTCTTCCCTGAAACCTATCTCCCACAGAAGACACGTTACGAGCCTGTCTTTGTTTTATCGCTATTTCAGTAGCAAGTGCTCGTCTGTGCTCCAATCTCTGGTCGCCCTGACCAATCTTTCGCGATAAAAAACCCGTCTAGCTGAAACCACTCTCAATAATTTTCTCCAATGTTTATCTGTGCCAAAATAAAAATGTAGATTCCATGAACAAAGCTTCTATCTTAGCAGTGCACGACTGTGGTAGTCTGTTCCGTTTGCCTGTTTCCCACACGACCACAACTTGGGTGTCTTCAAGTCCAACATAAAACAATTTCTGATAAAGCTCCCCCTTATGTAAGACACTTTAACAAATCTTCATTACTAAAGATTACTACGATATAATCCCATTATTAGTGTACACTCAATAACCCTTATCGCCGAGTGGCTTCCGGGCCTTGAAAATTTGTGACTACCATGTAAAAAATACAATAATGATTTCAAAAGATGAAAAAAATATGTTAGTAGTTTTTGCTTGAATCGGCACTAGAACGTTTGGCGCTCTGGATTTAATTATTAATAGTATTTCCAGCGTCACTAATCGCTTACATGTATAAAAAAGGTCGAAAAGTACGCGATTTCCAGCTAAAATACTTATTTTTGCATGCACAAATTTAACAGCAAGGCTTTCTAATTCTAATTCTACCCTATGCTTTGTGTCTAATTCTACCCTATGTGACAATGATCATCAACTCCCTGTATTTCCTCCTATAACAGACACCACGCAATGCAACATACAAATATATGTGCGTAAGGTCGCCAAGCTAATCAAGAACCTTGATTCCAGTAAAGCAACTGGTCCTGACATCATTCCAGTTATAGGGCTGAAAAAGCTCAAACCAGAACTTGCCTCCATACTTACAAAACTGTGTAAGCGTTGTCTTAAGAAGAGGTTCTTTCCAACACCCTGGAAAACCTCATCAGTATGCCCTGTATTTAAGAATGCAGGTGGAAAGCCATCTCCTCTCACTACAGTCCAATAAGTATTCTGTGTGCCATAAGTGAGTTGTTGTAAGCCATAATACATAAAGAAGTAGTCAACCACCTCAGCAGAAATAACATTCAAGTTACATGCAATATGGTTTCCGCTCTGTAAGATCTACAGCAGATGTGCTAATGGTTATATCACATAGGATTATTGAATCTGTTGAGAAAGTTTTCATTTCCATGGCAATTGCTCTTGACATATCGAAGGCCTTCGATAAGGTATGGCAAAAGGGCTCACTTCAAAAAATTTCCAGCTACAGTATAACTGGAAATGTTTTCTCAATCATTAAATCATTTCTCTCTGATAGGTTCATGTCATAAGAGTAGTGGTTGATAGGCAGAAATCAGAGGCCCACAGTATTAATGCTCGAGTCCCCCAGGGGTCCATCCTGGACCCAACTCTCTTCCTGATCTACACTAATGATCTCCCAAAACACATCTTTTTATGCATCCAATACCAAGCTTCTATCTTTAGATCATCAACGCTCTGATACCCATCTGGCATCAATTGAAATGGATAGTTCTCGTCTTGGGGAGGCCCCATATTTTGACAAGCTTCTGGTTTGACCTTTACTCCTGATCTGAAATGGAACACGTACATCAAATATGTTGCCAGGGACGTTGGAAAAATGGTGGGATCCTTCTTCCACTCCAGAAGATATTTCACTACTGATGCAATTCTCTATCTATATAAAAGCCAAGTACGTCCAAAGATGGAGTACTGCTGCCACATCTTGGCAGGAGCTGCTAAAACCAGCCTATCCTACCTTGACAGAGTACAAAACAGACTTCGTGGCTAAGTGGGGGATGCCCTTTTCTCTTCCCTGCAACCTCTCTCCCCAGAAGAGACGTTGTCTTTGTTCCATCGTTATTTCCACGGCAGGTGCTAGTCCGAGCTCCAATCCGTCGCCCCCCCCTCGGCAATCTTTCACGAGAAACATCCGTCTGGCTGAAACTACTGTCAATAATTTTCCCCACTCTTTATCTGTGCCTAAATCCAAACGTAGATTCTATAAGCAAGGCTTCTTTCTTAGAACTGCACGCCAGTGAAACTCTCTGCCGCTTGCCTGTTTCCCACCTGACTACAACTTGGACGTCTTCAAGTCCAACATAAACAAACTGCTTATAAACCGCTTCCTTAAGTAAGACACTCTATCAAAATCCGCAACACTAATGATTACTACAATACTATCTCATTGATTACTGTACAAGCAATAACCCGTATCCATGAGTGACCCTCGGGTCTTGATAAGTGGTGACCCCCATGTAAAAAAAAAGTTGGACATAGTCATTTGTTTTGATTTCCTTAGCAGCAATGCTTGCCTGCGAAAGAGAAAATCAAAAGTGTGCAACAACTCATACAACCGTATATATCAAGCTAAATATTTCTGTATAAAATATTCAAAGATGAGTTTACTTTTTGAAATCACAACATTAATATTATATATACATATATATATATACATATATATATATATATATATACGAGGAAACAGTTATAAAACATGTTAAAAAACACTGTGAAATGAGTTAAAAACGTATTTAATCTGAAAAGGAAACACTAGATAAGTTGATAGTCCTTTATCCGCGGGGTTTCGAAGAAATACTTTCCTTCTCATCAGATAACTTTATAAATATTAATTATGTTATATTTATAATATACTTCAATTTTACAATCTTGGATTATTTTGGTAAATTTAATTGTAATTTTTATTTTATATATATATATATATATATATATATATATATATATATATATATACTGTTTTAAAAATAATAAATAAATTATATATATATATATATATATATATATATATATATATATATAATCTAAGGAAGTTTTGAATAGGAAATGCAAAAATAAAAATAAAGAATGCAGTTTAAATTCCTGGATAGAAAATATATATTAACTTTAAACCGTCCAGACATAGCACCTGCATAATCCGACTTTTACAATGTTTAAAGTGACCAAAGAGAATTCATTCATATAAGGATGAAAAAAAACTTTACTGATTGTAAAATAGAAATAGACTAAGCATTTGCATGAGCCGATTTCGCAAAAGTCTTCAAATTTAAAAAAGAATTTAAGGAGGAAAAGAGAATACTTTAACTAAAATTTTGTAAATAGAAAACAGAGACGATCAGCTGCTTACCATGAAGCTGTTTCGGAGATTTAAAAACGGGACAGCTGTTTAATACATGGCTCTCTAGTGGATAATACCACTTCCCCAATAAAAAATGTAAAATAATACGGTTACTGTTTTTACTAATATATGGAAAAAATATATGAATTAAATAATAAAATAGAAAAAGAAAAACTATTAATAAGCAAGTTTAGGATTTTGCGATATGTCAACTAGCATATAAATGATATGAGAATAAAAATCAAGAAAAGCTTAAGTACCTTAGGTACTAGAAAGGCAAATAGACAAGAGGAAGAAAACCTAACCATACATATCTAAAAAATACAATATATAGTCTAAAGAAGCTTTGAATAAAAAAAAAAACGCAAACCTAAAAATAAAGAATGCAGTTTAAATTCCCCGATGGAAAAAACATATATATATATATATATATATAAATATATATATATATATATGTGTGTGTGTGTGTGTGTGTGTGTGTGTGTGTGTGTGTGTGTGTGTGTGTGCGTGTATTTAAAAGAGTGCAGCCATCAACAATCGTGTTTTTTTTTAAAGGTTTTCATCATATTTTTATTTTAAAATATTTTTATAAAGCTTAGGGCGTGCTCTCTTCAGATGTTTTTGTAAAAAGTTTTTTCTTTAAAATGGGATTTTGAAAAGTTATTTTTACCTCTGCTGATACTAAATGTACAATGTATATAAATGCACCACCTTTTTCCATAACCAATGTTGTTTGTTTATTTTGTCATGCAACGTGACATTTAACGTTCCATTTCTTTACAAACATATTCTATCTTTCGATAGCCTGAACTCCTTAATTTTCATGCTATCGTTAGTTTCTATTGTTTTCATGTGCCATAATCGTCATTTTTGTTCTCTTTTAGTTTTAAATAACTATACTTGTGGAGTATGTACCTATCTTTAGCGTCGTTATTTTTAGAAAAGTTTATCTGAATATAAACGAAGTTCCATGCGTCTTCAGTAAATTAGGCATGTTTCTGTATATATTCTTCTTTGATAATTTGACTTGTATTTTTATTATGATATATGTTAATTTCATCACGAACCTTAAAGTACAATTCAAATTTGCTATACGGGAGGTATTTAGTTTGCAAGACGTGGGCAGGCGTACCTATTATTGCATATTTTTTATTTCTATGTTAAAGCATGGGTTATTCTCTTGATGTTAGGAATTCATTTATATGTCAGACGGGAAATAATTAAGCTGCATCATTTTACTTTTGTAGCAGATTTTTAGAGTAAAAATTAATCATGGATTCATCATATTCTAGGCGACATACGTCCAACAATCCAAATGTATTTTGAAATATTTGCGGGGAATATACTTTGCAATCAAACAGGAAAAGGATTAGTGGATTTTTGAAGTGTGCCGATCTTGCTTACTTCAAAGTAATGCTGCCTGATCGACACATCCAATGGGAATCATATAGTGTATAGGAACAGTGTGTTGAACATCTTCGACAGTGGAAAACAGAGAGGAAGTCACTTTGGAATTGCGGTGGTCTGGCGTGAACCGAAAAACTATTTAGATAACTAGTTTTGTGCAGTTAAAACGGATTATAATCAACAGGAAGAACATGAATTGTTAGTTTCTCCGAAGCTCAATCTGCAATTAAGCTAATTCCACACTGCAATGAAATTTCTGTTCCATTGTTTAAAAGCTTGAATTAATTGGAATTACCTAGTTCTTAAGAAGGACATTCTCTATTTTTCTTACTGACATAAGTGAAGCAACTGTTTTCCTATTTCTTTAGAAACACATTATTTTCTGAAAGAAAATTAATCATATGACTAGAGATCTGCAGCTGCCTCAAAAGTATTCGGAACTTTAAGGTTCAAAACTGCAAGAAAAAATCTACTTAGCCTCGAACCCAGCAAACCTTCTGGAAAAACGACATATTGAATTCGTACGATATTAAACCTAGGAAAATGAAATAGCATGTTTGCGCCTTTTCATAAAGAATAGCAAACGGACATTTTAAATGTATTATTCTTTACAATGACAAATTATATAGATCAGTTCCACTTAGCTAGTCAACGACCCTCAAAGAAAAGCATGATTAAATCAAAGTTGTTCTGGAAAGGAGTTTATAAAGAGAGCATAAACAGGTCATGTGTCGATTTGAAACTCATTGCTATTCGCCTGGAGCTATAAGGTATCTACACTATGTTTCCTTACTTCTTGTGTTTGTGTGGTATCAGAGCAGGAACATACCACTCGATAAAAAACGTAATGCCTGTACGCAGTGAACTCTTGGCTGTCTCTCAATGTTCTGGCTTCTTTCTTGGTTAAGCGTTCCAGAATGTTGCTTTCGTCTCACAGCATAAGCCTAGTCATAATAAAACAGATTGGGAAATTGCAACTGTTTCAAATATATTTACATGAAATTTCCAGGCATAACCATAGAGAAATTAAAAGCTGCAATTTTTAATGGACCACAAATTCGAAACAAAGGAATAGCGCAAATGTTTGTACTTTTAAAAATCTTGCAGAATCTGACGCCTTGACAGCGTTTGCGAATGTAATACAATATTCTTGGGGAAAATATTTTCGCTTAACTACAAAGAGTATGTTAAACATTACTCATAGTTTCTTATAAACTGGGTACAAATATGAGCCCAAAATAACATTTTTTACACAACCATTTTGCCTGTTTTTTTTTTTTTAGAAAATCTAGGTGATGTTAGCAAACAACAAAAAAAAGCGTTTTCATTAAGTCATCAGCGACATCTTCGCTTATTAAGTGCAATGATGCTGAAGCCAACTGTTCCAGAAAATCAGTAAAACGTAAATTTATAAAGAATGGGTTCTATGCTTGGCATTTTAACAACTTCAAATTTAATTGTGATTATCTTTTGTGTGATTTCATATATGGGTGTCTTACTGTTACATAAAATATTCCTTTTTTCGATTTTCCTGACTTTATTGCAGCTATTGGCTTTCAAAACAGGGTGTTAAGCAAACTAAATCTGATAGAAAAGGTAACATTTTTGGTATACGTGCTTAACTAGGTACAAACTGTTGAAACCTTTAAGGTACAATGAACAGGATTTTTTGGTCAGTGTATTTCATTTTATAGTAAGAGGCCTTTACTTGTTTTACTATATCTCATTTAATTTTCATTGAGGAAATATGATATACATTGAAATATACTTGAAATCTTATATGTAATCCATTTCAAGAAAATCGTTAGAAATTAGGATATTCGGTGCGTATTAAATAGTGTGTGACTAAACACTTGGCCCGTTATTTTATTGAAACTAGCAACTCCGATTATAAACAATTAGTAGTATAATTATCGGAGGCAAAAATCAGAAGCTCACAGTATTAATGCCGGTGTCTCTCAGGGATCCATCCTGGGCCCAACTCTTTTCCTGATCTACATTAATGATCTTCCAAATCATATCCTTACATCATTTGTAGACATTTATGCTGACGACACTACCATTTATGGTAGCACATCTAAGACAGTAAACGAGCAAGTTCTCTCCAATTCTCTCTCCTCTGATCTTGAGCACGTAGTACAATGGGGAAAGGAGTGGCTGGTTACTTTTAATGCATCTAAAACCAAGCTTCTCTCTTTACATCATCAACATTCTAATCCACATTTGTCATCAATTGAAATGAATGGCTCTCGTCTTCAGGAGGCCTCAAGTTTTGACAAGCTTCTGGGCTTGACCATTACTCCTGAAATGGAACACGTATATCAAATCTGTTGCCAAGGCCGCTGGAAAAATGGTGGGATCTTTCTATCGATCCAGTAGATATCTCACTGCTGATGCTATTCTCTATCTATATAAGAGCCAGGTACGTCCAAGGATGGAATACTGTTGCCACATCTGGGCAGGAGCTGCTAGAAAGAACTTGTCCTGCCTTGATAGAGTTCAAAATAGACTTCGTAGCCTCGTAGGAGATGTCCTTTTCTCCTCCTTGCAACCTCTATCTCACAGAAGAGATGTTGCGAGTTTGTCTCTGATGTATCGTTATTTTCATGGAAAGTGTTCAACTGAGCTTCAATCTATGGTCCCCCCTCGCCAAACTTTCACAAGAAACACTCGTCTAGCTGTAAACACTATCAATAATTTCCCCCACTCTTTATCTGTGCCTAAACCTAAACGTAGATTCCATGAACAAAGCTTCTTTCTTATAACTGCACGCCTGTGGAATTGTCTTCCGTTTTCCTGCTTTCCGGCTGACTACAATATGGTTTTGTTCAAGTCTAAAGTAAATAAGTTCTTGATGAGCCGTTCCATATAAGTTATTAAATTTGCCAAATTTTCATTACTAATGATTACTATATTGACCAATTTCTACTGTACACTCTTTAACCCTTATCCTTGAGTGGCCTCTGGGCCTTGATAATGTGGTGATGCCTTTGTAAAAAAAAAAAAAAAAAAAAAAAAGAAGAAACTCGGTTTTATTTCGGTCGTAAAATAGGCGTTAATATGAGATTCTGATTCGTCCAGGTTTCGTATATTTTATTATCGAGTCATTATTTCAAAAATCAAAAAAAAGTGTCATCAGCTAAAATCGAAACCAAAAGCAAAACTGTAGCATTCGAAGCTTGTGACGTTATCCTTACGTGACACGCATATGAACTGATTCCAGATTTAAACACAAGTAAAATAATGTCAGATACTTGAACACAATGTACAACGATTTTCTAAATTTCGACCCAGTTTGACCTTAACAAATTGTAATCAATAAAGACCCATCCTGAACGGTCCGTAAAAATCCAATCATTTGAAGAAGCCTTTAGCGTCGATCCGTGACTTTCGTTTTGTTTTAAAATTGGAAACAGGAAAACATATATATATATATATATATATATATATGTATATATATATATATATATATATATATATATATATATGGGGGGTTAGTGTGTGTGTGCATATAAACATCAGTAGATGAATGTGTGTGTGTCTTTCTTGGTGTAATCAAACAATTTTAATTTCTACTAGGAATTAGTCATATTTATTATTTTCAAGAAATATTAAATTCCAATTTAAATTTATATAAACACGCATGCATTTTATATTCTATACGCCAAGTCGAAAGTGTACTAGCTTCATTATTCGTATTTCTTTAATATGGAAAAACCGTGGTCAGTGACAAAGTTTTATGGTAATGACCTGCATGAATTGTAAAATATTTCCTAATACCAATCAGAAAAATGCAACTGTCCGCCTTTTATGTTTCATAAGGAAGTATGCGTCGTTCTTAATAAGACTTTTATAAATTTTTGATACCATATAATTCTTTAGGTCACATCACGTGATAATGTAATATTAATAAAAAAATAGGATTATTTATTTAACAATGTAAGTCACGCCATGAAGATATTTAGGTATTCAAAACCAATTCTACGTTTATATTTGTGTTTTCTCTGGAAAACACGTAACATGTCTGTGCATTTAACCTACATTTTTGTATCATTTAACATGCAATAATAATAATAATAATAATAATAATAATAATAATAATAATAATAATAATAATAATAATAATAATAAAAACAATAACACCAATAACAATGATAATAATAACAACAACAATAACAATGATAATTATAACACCAATGATGATAATAATAATAATAATAATAATAATAATAACAAAAAACAATAACACCAATAACAATGATAATAATAATAATAATAATAACAAAAAACAATAACACCAATAACAATGATAATAATAATAATACTAATAATAACAACAACAATAACAATGATAATAATAACACCAATGGTAACAATAATAATAATAATAATAATAATAATAATAATAATAATAATAATAATGATAATAATAATATCAACAAAGCAATGATAATAGTAATGGTAATACTAACAACAACAATAATAATAATAATAATAATAATAATAATAATAATAATAATAATAATAATAATAATAGGTTATATTCTAGAAAAGCATATTGGAATACGAAGCCGATTGCAGAATGGATCAAATATATTGAAGGAGAGGTGTCCTCTAGAAGGGAGCAACAAATGAACATAACTTCATTGCCGAGATGCTGAATATGAAGAGTAAAAAATCTGACGGGTACTGCTTTAAAAACCCTCCAGCTCTACAACCACTTCTGGCAACAATGGTCAACGATTTCTTGATGAGGATGACTTCCCTGGTTTACTGACAAATGGAACTACAGTCCTGATTATGATGAGGCAAAAAGTGATGAATTAACAAACGTTAGGCCAATCACTTGCCTCACAGTCATATGGAAAGTTTTCACTAGCATTCTGTCTGAATGTATCTATTACCCTTTGGATCAAAATCTGTTGCTTCCTGCCTAATAGAACGGTCGCCGATGATCAGCTTTAATAGATAACATGCTTTTAGGAAACTGAAAAAGAAAATTTACCAACTTTATCATGGGCTGTGTAGATTACAAGAAATCATTCGCCATGGTACCATATTGATGTTTGATATTAAGTGTTTGGGAATTTTCGGAATGCGTCGTAACATCCAACCATCTACAATGTGCATGAAGAATTTGGAAACCGATTTAACTCCAGGAAATGTTTATTATGCAAAGTGAAAATTAAGAGAGGGATGCTTCAGGATGATAATATTTCCTCTCTGCTTTTTGTCATCAGCTTGATCGCGTTGACATTCATTTATAGAATGTGAACGCAGGGTATTAAATCGCAAAACATCTTTCAACAGTCAACTATCTATTACTTAAAAGTTTTCGGACAGAACGTGAACCAGCTTGACACATTGATTAACACGTCTGAACGAGTTAGTAATGACAGAAGGATGGGATATTTCATCTTCTAATCTGCTATTTTGTGATAAAAAGAGACACACTAGTCCACTCAGATGGCCATACACTTCCAATAACGGATCTGATAAAGAATCTTGACAACAAGAAATACTACAAGTTTTAAGGGATACTGGACGTGATAAGATTAAGAACATAAAAATGAAAAAAAAAAGCTCACAGCTGAGTACAACAGAAAATTAAGAGGTATTCTTAAATCACAGCTCTACAGTTCGAATACAACATATGCGATCAACGCCAGAACAATAACTATCATTCGATATACTGCTGGTATACTTGACTAGAAATGAATTGAATTGGTTTGACACAAACATATGCAACACTGTTATAATTTATGGGGGCTTTGCTTACAAAAGGAAATGAATATCGATTGTACTTACCTAAAAAGGAAGCTGGTTTAGGCTTACTTAGATTAAAGATGTAAATACGAAACAGAAAATCTAACTAAATATATTTCTGAAAGCCATGGAATTCTTCTATATAAAGTAAGAAGAGAAAAGATAATAAGACCGGGAGGACAGAAGAGTCAGAGATAGCAAGAGAGGGGAACCTTGATTGGAAGGAAATCTCTGAGTATGTTCTTTTAGAATACTGAATTTAGAGATAACAACAACTAAAATTGGTTAGTCAGGGGAGATCTTAAAAGGTCTACTGAAATCACATTATTACCAGCCCAGTAACAAACCACTATTAAGGTCCATCAAACATTACATCTACAAAACTAGAGAATAACCGATGAGCAGTATGTGAATAAAAGATAGAAAAAATAGCGTATAGTGTATCAGAATACCCTTATGTTAGCCCAAGAAAAACAAAAGACACAATAAAATCGCTCAGGACCTACATTAGAAAATATGCCAACTCTGTGAATTAGACCACACAGAGAAGTTATATCAGCATAAACTAAAAGTGGTTTAGGAAACGACAATGTCAAACTTCCATGGGATGTGTGCATACACACTGATAAGGTCCTTAAACACTCCAGACCCGATATATTTTTACTAACTATAAGCCGGAGATCTTACTCAATCATTGACGTAGCTTACATTTTTGTACCAGAGGTCAAGAGAATGAACAAGAAAAAAATGAATACTCTTGAAATGTAAAGAAGTCAAAGTCAGTCCAATTGTAAGTGGAACGCTCAGGACTATAAAGATCAGCCATAATAAATGGCTTAATTAGATTGACAAGGCAATTTCTTTTCCAATTTTAAAAAAGGCTTGCCTGTTGGGAACAACGAAACTGTTAAGGTATAGATTGAATGTCTAAACCGAAGCTGCAAAACAACGTCAGCGAGTTGAGAATAATGTGAAACAATGATAATAAAATGCCAACGCCCCGAACTGTAAGACAACAAGGAGATTTTCCTTGTAATTGAAACGATTGGGCCCATCAGAAAAAAGCTACCATAAATGGCATAACCAGATTGACAAGCAAATTTATTTTTTCGATTTTGCAACTGCCTTTCCTGTTAGGAACGGCGACGGTTGTAAATACAGCTGGGATGTCTAAAGTAAAAAGGAATTGATCATATGTCCAAGAAAAAAACAAGGAACTCCCTCAAAGGCTGAGATTACTATGGAATAATAATAATAACAATAATAATAATAATAATAATAATAATAATAATAATAATAATAATAATAATATCAAACGTCAAACAGAACCGATATTCCCAGGATACGTCAATAAAGCATGTTGGTTGAGCAATAAAACTCCCGTTTCAAACTTAAACCTTAATGATATCTGGAATGCATCGCAAAAGTATGTATTATCAATAAAAGTGAGGCAACACTTTATCGCCCCGGGAAGTTCTACATTATTTGATTTTATCGATAACAATAATTTTTTTTTCACATGCATGTTACATTTCTAAAAAGCTATTCAGCTAGTCAAGCTAAATTTTAGTTAGAAATTACGTAAAAAATAAATACACGATGTAAAGTGTAAACAAATATCATAATACCGCTCACTTAAGAACTAACGTAATTCGTCTTCCGCCTTGAATCAATAAAAGTGTACTTGATTACATTTGGATGATTCGTTTTTTGTTGTGGGGGTGCACAGAAAAAGGAAAATTGTCGTGTCTGTTAAATGGATTTTTAAAATAATTCATCATTCGTTATTAAGATATAAAGTCCAGTTATTTATTTATAAAAATGATTGCTTGCGTAATTGTTGAAAAGAATAGACTGACGCAAAATTTCCGTGTTAGTAACATTTGGTTATAAAGAACAAAAAATGCATTCCAGAATATCAGAATTATCAGTGGTGCCAATCCGGAATGATAGAATTTTGTGATGAAAACTAATTAATTATGAATTGGATAATGGATAGTTAATGTTACGCATATGTATCCATGAGCCAGTTAAAATTGGTGTAATCACAGTGTCTCTGACGCATGTAGTATAGGTCCCGCTGGTAGCGGCGTAGAATTAAATGTTTAAAGGAACAAATAAGGGCAATTCCGCTATAGATATTGCGATTGTAATGGTTCTGCTCGTCTGATGTGATATACTATTTTAATATCACGACTGAATTTGTCTGAAATGCTGTTCGAAAGCTACATGAGATATTGGCTATTAGGCTAGATGTGTTATATTGGTGTGTGGCATTCGTTGTTGCAAACCAATAGAACTTTTGTCCAGAGGGAACTCTCTGCGGTCATTTTATTTTATAGATGATCGATGAAAACTATGTGGAAATTATTTAATAAAATCGGTGCATATAAGATTCAAAGCAGATGTACTTTTTATTTAAATGTGAACTCGAGAGAAGAAATATACTATTCGCTAAATTCTCTTTGAAAATGTCTAAACCATATATTTCATACTGACAAAAAGTGCCAAAATTTGCTTTACTTTTTTGTCCTTTCATTGTTTTGTGGATTTCGCCTAAAGTTTCAATATAATGTAAAAGAGTACATAAAAAGAACTTGATAAAAATATGCTGCATTTTCCACTAGAATATTTGGAAATCAATAGTAATGTAAACTTATTAAAACATAAAACACAGGAAAAAAATATATTTTCAACTTAAAGTTTGCATGTGATCGAAGACGATTATTGCCCATTTAAAATATTTCCCAACTTAGAAATGCACGTCGTTTTTAGATTACTTTTCGGTTTTCGTTTGAGAGCAAAACCAATAACGTTACACAAGACTGAAGGAATTTTGTTTATATTTTACTTTTATGAAATTTCTTTTAAAAGCACAGTATTCATGTGCGTATGTTTCTCATGTTTAGGTTTGATATGCTTGCGTATTTATTTTTTTTTTTTTAAATGTTATCCTCATCTTAATAGTTGTTGATTCACAAAGTTTAGTCAACTATTCCTCTGGCCTTCGTCAGGTGATTAACCGCGAAGGGACAGGAAAGCTGAGTGTGTTAACTGTATACTCAGTAATTAATGCCTTCTATAGTTGTTTAGCCAACTTATCCGCTGGCTGGTTTTGGGCATGATTGAAACCGTTTCTTTTTTTACATGGGGGGCACCACTTATCAAGGTCAAGATCCACTCGGGGATAAGGGTTATTGTGTGTGCATTAATCAATGGGATAGTATCGTAGTAATAGTATTAGGGATTTGATAAGGTGCCATTATTAAGGGGGCGGTTTATCAGAAATTTGTTTGTGTTGGACTTGTCGACATCCAAGTTGAATTCAGGGGAGGGGCAAGCGTCAGATAGTTCCACAGGCATGCTGGTCTAAGAAAAAAGCTTTTTTCATGGAATCTACGTTTTGATTAAGGAATGGATAAAGAGTGGGGAAAATTATTGAAAGTGGTTTCAGCTAGTCGGGTGTTTTTCGTGAAAGCGAAAATGGCATTCCCCACCAAGCTACGAAGTCTATTTTGTACTCTGTCCAGGAGGGATAGGCTGTTTTTAGCAGCTCCTGCCCAGATGTGGCAACAGTACTCCATCCTAAAACATACATGGCTTTTCTATAGAGAGACGATTGCATCATTAGTGGGATATCTTCAGGAGCGGTAGAAGGATCCAACCATTTTCCCAGCGACCTTGGCCACAGACTTGATGTATGTGATCCATTTAAGATCAGGAGTAAAGGTCAAACCCACAAGCTTATCAAAACATAGGGGCCTCCCCTAGACGAGAGCCATTCATTTCAATCGATGCCAGATGAGGATCAGAGCGTTTATGATGTAATGATAGGAGCTTGGTCTTAGATGCCTTAAAGGTAACCAGCCACCTCTTCCTCAACTGAACCATGCGCTCAAGATCTGAGGAGAGAGAATCAGAGAGAGCGTTTTCATTTACGACCTTTGATGTGTTGCCAGAGATAGTCGTGTCATCAGCATAGATGCCAACGAATGATTTTAATATGTGTTTTGGGAGATCATTGATGTAGATCAAGAAGAGAGTTGGGCCCAGAATGGAGCCCTGAGGGACTCCAGCATTAATACTGTGGGCCTCTGATTCCTGCCCATCAACCACTACTCTTATGAGCCTATCAGAGAGAAATGATTTAATGATAGAGAAAACACTTCCAGTTATACCGTAGCTGGAAATCTTGTTAAGTAGGACTTTATGCCATACCTTATCGAATGCCTTTCATATGTCAACGGCAATTGCCCTAGAAATGAAGCTTTTGTCGAGAGATTCGCTAATTCTATGTGATATAACTGTTAGTAAGTCTGCTGTATATCTAGCAGAACGGAAACCATATTACGTGTCACTAAGAAGCTTATTTCTTCTGAGGTGGTTGACTACTTCTCTATTTAATATGGATTCCAGCAACTTACTCATGGGCTGTATTGAGAGGGAGATGACTTAACACCTGAATTCTTAAATACAGCGCATACTGATAGGGTTTCCAGTTTGGTAAGTATGGGGGCAAGTTCTGGTTGTAGCGTTTTTAACACTATAATTGGAGTACCGTCAGAGTCAGTGCATCTATTACGTTGGTAGGTATGGAAAAAGTGATTTTTGTGTGCAATGACAGCAGCACATTCAGGGGAGCATCATGGCTGGTTATTAGGTTTTTGTTGGAAATTTTTTGATGGTATTAAGTTGTTTATGCCTGCAAGTAACTATTCAGCGAGGTCTGATACTATAGAGGACACATCCTTTTTAAACATGGACTGGAGAGATAGATCAGATATTAATGTACGGAAGCTATCCCCGTCCGCCATAGAGTATCGGTATACAGAACGGTGGAGAGGTACGTCTGTGGACTTGTTATATTTTATTTTTGTCTTAACTGATGCAACAGAATGGTCGGAGAATCCCATAGCAGATAGAACGGAACATGAGCATAGCTCAGGGGAAGTGGAGAGAAAAAGATCTAGAAGGCTTGCGTACTGGCCGGTAGTATCGGGCACACGGGTGGGCTCGTGAACAATCTGAGTGAGGTCATAGGCAATGGAAAAATCATGACAGAACCTTCCCTCATCATCAGTTTTATTTGAGTGGGTCAGCAATTCCACATCATGGACATTGAAGTCACCGCAAATGTGAATGTTAGCCGCGGGATGAGCAGACAGGATGGGGTCAATTTTCTCAGATATACTCTTAAAGATAGTAACTCCACTGTTGTTGGGGTGATAGAGAGCACATATAAATGCGGTGGTGGAAGCATGTACAACCCGGAAGCACATATAAGGTAAATTATTGTCTTACCGTTGAGATGAAACGTTTTTATGTATACGGCATGGGCCGCGAATGGCGATAAAGGTTAGGTTTTCGTCTTATAAATTCCATATTCTCATATAGTATAAATTTACTCTTTTGAGGGAAGTAATTTCTATATTTATTTATTTGCGAAAGCCAATGGAATATTTCACCTAACGGTCGTAAAACTATAAATACGAGTATAACAACCACAAATGAAGAAATCTACAAATTACTCAGCTCAATGGATTTTAATAATACAATAATATTCTTTCGTATTCTCGAAACTCTAAAATAGATGATAAAAGTAAAGTCGATGACTACTACGCTATCGTCAAAACATAAATTTATACGCATGATCTAAGGATGTAATTTGGAAGATCATTAATGTAGATCAGGAAGAGTGTTGGGTCCAGATTAGGTGGCTGATTACTTCTACTCTATTTTACACAGATTCCAGCAGCTTACGATGCGCAGGAGACTTATTGGTCTGTGTTGAGAGGCAGATGACCGATAACATGAATTCTTAAATACTGAGGAGATTTTCCAGACTGATGGGAAACAATTCTCTTTAAGACAACACTTTGTAATTATGGCCGCTATTTCTTGTTGAAGATTTTAAGGACTATAATTGAAATGCCGTCACGACCAGTTGCTTTACTGGAGTCAAGGTTTTTGGTTAGCTTGGCAACATCACGTACAGGTGCTTGTATGTATCATAGCGTGTTTTATGATACAGGGGGAAATATTACGGTTGGCTGCCTTGGTCGCAAAAGGTAGAATTAGCTGCAAAATACTTGGGAAAGAGTTTGGCTTTGACTGATACTGAGGAGATTACCTCAGGTCTTTTTATTGGGATAGAGCACACGCTTCTGTTCAAGATTCTGTCTGCTATTTACCAAAATTGGTGGGAACAATGTCGCTACTCAGCTACTTTGAACTTGCCGAACTGTGCATACAGCTCTTTCGCATTCTTTATTACTCTTTTGCAGTTGTTGTGTGATATTCCTCAAATGTTTTTCCTCGTAAAAGTATCTTTGAGAGTTTTGGTATGGCGAAAGTTTCCCCGACACTATCAACATGCAGAAATATATGACGTAAACAAGTGTCCTAAATCACAATTCTATACCTGAAGTCTATACATATCACTCCCTAATCAGATAAGGAATTATATCTAAATAACAATATCCCATAATCCGTCTGAAAAATTGTAAAACACTTTGTACAGTACTGAATTAATACACGGTAGAAAAATTATACGGCAATGCAAGAACGTTATTTTACATAATCACGAACAATCTAAGCTCTAATTAGTAATGGATAGACTACAAAAATAGAAAAAAAATATACCTCAGTAGATTGTAATATTGGTTTTATACCCTATAAAGAAGAAACGAATTCTCTGAAGCAGATTCCACGTAATATATCCAGTGTAAATGAAACAAAATGAATGCTATGTAATTTTAAATCGCGAGAGGCTAACAAAACTTGCAATATTCTTTCAAGGGGGCTAAAATTGTACCTACTTTTCCAGAAGCGAAGCAACACTAATGTAATACCTGTTGTCATATACAAAGTTAAGGTTTGAGTTACCTCAAAGTTCTTAACAAAGCGGGGAGAGTTGCGTCATTATGGTTGAGAAACACTGTTTTTAAATTCGGCAAAACGAATATCTTCTCGTTGGCAAATAAATATGTAGCAATTTAGTTTCAGGTGTATCGTGTAAAATGTCGTTGAACATTAATTTATATATATATATATATATATATATATATATATATATATATATAACGTTATATTTTGAATTGATATTGCTTGATAATATGTTTTCAAAATGTCCGCTGTATTTTTTCAAAAATTATTCTGTAGCCATTATATCATATCTGTAAATGTTATCATTATACATCGAAGGTTTATTAGTCCATCTTTAATCACTTTGTTTTCCCTGTGTAATGATTTCCGGAAAGACTGTAATTTTAGAATTCAATGAATTCAATGAAGAAGAGTGCGTTCGACATGTTGCGTCTAGTGATTAGATTATTAAAAAGTATAAAAATAAAATCCGAATGAAACCAGTGATTAGTAAAATGTTAGTTCTTGGACTTTTTATATTTTCATACTTCTATCTTTTTTTTCTTTTAGTTTCGGCAAAACTAATTAACAGAATATTAATAAGTCATCTTAAGTATAAAAAACGCAAAAAATACAATGGATAAATGTAAAAGGAACTATATTATTTGATATTTCTAATGCATATTCTGTTGGTTATATCATTAAGTCAATCATACTAGAAAGTGGGTCTAACGTTTACTTTTGCCAGCAACGTAACTTTCGTTTTTAATCGTCACGTACATGGACTAGGTTTCTGAGAATGACTGAAGAGTTACATTTTTCCGGGTAGGAATGCCTTCTTTTTAACACATCGTTTGCAAGTTTTTGACATTGAAGTAGTGTTTTCGGCTCCTTTTTAATATCAGGCTTTATACATTTTCTGGATAGATTTCGAAATAGAAAATGCTCAGATTCTTTTTTTGCGTTGACTGTTATAATTTTCATTTCATTCGATCTGTCAAATTAGATTGTTCAAATTCGTATAGGTAAGTGCATTATATATGGATGTATCAACATGTTACTATTATTTATTTTATATTTATATACAAAGTGGAATGAAAAAAGGGTCGCCCTATATGAAGATAACACGATTTTATTTCAGTTTATTGAAAACGTGTGTGTGTGTGTGTGTGTTTTTACTTTAAGATCATCTATAGGTTAGCTAGTTGTGTACAACTTCATGAATTATAGAAGAGCGTTGATGGTTTAAATTGACACGTGGTTAAACGAGCGAGATTGAACATACGCCGCTGTACAAATTATGCTCTCTACCGATCCAAGTTATGGCAACTTGGACCATAGTCAGCACCTTTACAATGCCAATGCGGCTGGTTAAACGCTAGGTGTATCTGAATTTTTGTAGGAAGTGTAGACACCCCTAACACGAAACTGCCAATAAAATATAAAACACACGTAATTTCTCTTTTAAAAGTGGTTTTTTTTTCTTTATCGATTATACTTTCCAAATAAACTATTAAAGTTGTATAAAAAGTAATAGGAATAATATATTCTATTAAAAAAAAAACAGTAATGAAATTAGTTGAATCTTACGTGTTCAGTATTTTTCAATTTTTAAACTTTAAAAATATATCAAATTTTTCTATTGATTATATTTGGACGATATTTGCAATGTGAAATGTTTTGCTCTTTCCAATAAACTGAATATAATATTTTAGACCAACGTTTTCTTTTAAATTCACGCCCACCTATTTTTAAATGTCTAGTAAAAAGTAAATAATTAATTTATGTAGCAAAGTTTTATATATCAGAAATAGAAGATAAACGATCAATAAAAAATATAATCTAATTACAAACAAAAAAAATTAGTTTTCTTTTAAAATTACCATAAAGTTTGCAGTTTAAAACCTTCTTTTTTTAAACACGTTGTTTGATTTTTTTTAAATAGAACTTTTGGTCTTTGCTCCTTTAATTGAAAAAAAAAATAGGGGCTGAATTACATTTTTCGAGTATTTATTAGCTTGGAAAGAGAGAGGGTCGAATTAATTCACGCCCCCCCATTTTGAGATTTCTATTAAAAAGTAAATAATTGATTTACTCACCAAAGTTTTATATATCACAAATTGAAGGTAACAGATCATTAAATAATATATTCAAAGTTAAAACAAAAAAGTTGTGTTTTTTAGAAATTTACCTGTAAAGTCCGAAGTTTAAAACCTTTTTTTTAAATCACGTTGTTTTCTGATGTTTTTTTTTAATAACACCCTTGTCCTTGCTCCTTTAATTGAAATGAAAAATTAGGGGTTGAATTACATTTTTCGAATAGTTATAAGCTATGAAAGACAGGGGGTCGAATTATTCAATATTTTCATGAAGCTTCTGACACACCTAGTTCAACGCACATCTCGACAAAATATCCAGCAATAGTTACGTTCTTTGTTGTGGTTTCAATGAAGGCCACATCACGCCTACATACATCATATTACCTCTGCACTCCATGTTTAAAAAGGAAGTGTCCTCTATAGTATCAGATCTGACCGAATGGTTAATTGTAGGCATAGACCAATTCATACCATCTAAAAAATTCCAACAAAAACCTAACAGCCAGCCATGGTTCTCCCCAGAATGTGCTGCTGCTATCGCGCACAGAAATCACTTTTTCCATAACTACCAACGTAATAGATGCACTGAGACTAAAGCTGCTTTCAGGGCTGCCAGCAACCACTGTAAAAGAGTAATAAAAAATGCAAGAGAGCTATATGCCCAGTCTGTTAAATCCAAGGTAGCTGATCAGCGGCTTGGTTCCCACCAGTTTTGGCAAATAACAAATAGGATCCTGAACAGAAGTGTGCGTTCTATCCCAACCATTATCAATGGACCAGAGGTTATCTCGTCAGCATCAGACAAGGCCAAACTATTTGCAAAGAACTTTGCAGCTAATTCTATCCTATGCGACGAAGGCCATCAACTCCCCATATTACCTCCTATAACACAGAACAAGCTAGGTAACATACAAATATCCGTGCATGAGGTCGCCAAACTAATAAAAAACCTAGATTCCAGTAAAGCAACTGGCCCTGATGGCATCCCAATTATAGTGTTAAAAAAGCTTCAACCAGAACTTGCTCCCATACTTACGAAACTATTTAAGCGCTGCCTTAAGGAGAAGTGCTTTCCGACCCCCTGGAAGACCTCCTCAGTTTGCCCTGTATTTAAGAATTCAGGTGATAAGTCATCTCCCTCTCAATACAGACCAATAAGTCTTCTCTGTGTTATAAGTAAGTTACTGGAATCAATATTAAATAGAGAAATAGTAAACCACCTCAGCAGGAATAACCTTCTTAGTGACACACAATATGGTTTCCGCTCTGCAAGATCTACCGCATATGTGCTGACGGTTATATCCCACAGGATTAGTGAATCTCTTGACAAAGGCTTCCTTTCTAGGGCAATTGCTCTCGACATATCAAATGCCTTTGACAAAGTATGGCATAAGGGTCTACTTCACAAGATTTCCAGCTACGGTATAACTGGAAATGTTTTCTCAATCATTAAATCATTTCTCTCTGATAGGCTCATAAGAGTAGTGGTAGATGGACAAAAATCGGAGGCCTGCAATATAAATGCTGGAGTCCCTCAGGGGTCAATCCTGGGCTCAACTCTCTTCCTGATCTACATCAATGACCTCCCTAAACACATACTTAAATCATTCGTTGACATCTATGCTGATGACACGACCATCTACGGCAACACATCAAAGGCTGTAAATGACGAAGTTCTCTCGGATTCTCTCTCCTCTGATCTCGAGCGCGTGGTTCAGTGGGGGAAGATGTGGCTAGTTACCTTTAATGCATCCAAAACCAAACTCCTATCATTACATCATCAACGCTCTGATCCCCAGCTGGCATCAATTGTGATGGATGGCTCTCGTCTGGGTGAGGCCCCGTGTTTTGACAAGCTTCTGGGTTTGACCTTTACTCCTGATCTGAAATGGAACACGTACATCAAGTATGTGGCCAAGGTCGCAGGAAAGATGGTGGGATCCTTCTACCGCTCCAGAAGATATCTCACTACTGATGCAATTCTTTATCTATATAAAAGCCAAGTACGGCCAAGGATTGAATACTGTTGCCATATCTGGGCAGGAGCTGCCAAAAACAGCCTATCATGCCTTGAAAGAGTACAAAATAGACTTCGTGGTTTAGTGGGGGATGCCCTTTTCTCTACCCTGCAACCCCTCTCCCACAGAAGAGACGTTGCGAGCCTATCCTTGTTTTATCGTTATTTTCATGGCAGGTGCTCGTCTGAACTCCAATCCCTGGTCCCCCCTCGCCAATCTTTCACGAAAAACACCCGTCTAGCTGAATCCACTGTGAAAAATTTCCCCCACTCTATATCTGTGCCTAAATCAAAACGCGGATGTCATGAGCAAAGCTTCTTTCTAAGAACTGCACGCCTGTGGAACTCTGTTCCGTCTGCCTGCTTCCCTCCGGACTACAACTTGGATGTCTTCAAGTCTAATATTAACAAATTCCTAATGAATCGCCCCCCTAATTAAACACTTCATAAAATCTCCTCACTAACGTGATGTACTTACAATAACCCTTATCCCTGAGTGGCTTCCAGGCCTTGATAAGTGGTGATCACTGTGTAAAAAAAAAAAAAAAAAATCTTCGAAGATGGAGAAAAGCAAACATCAAAGTATACCTGGGTGCGCCGAAAAGTGTTGTTATAACGTTGTGCTATCATATAGCCTATGGAAGACCCTAAATTTTGCAGCAGAACTCGAGGCCGGCTCATAAATTGAAAAAACTGTACTTGACTGGACTTGACTTCAGAAGGAGCGCTCAAAATTTAGACCTTTCTTGTACACTGCCACTCCAACCCCGAGCTAAACCCACTGGACTACTTTGTTTGGTAATACACCGAGAAGATCACAAACATTACATCACACAACACAAAAGCCACCCTGGCCACCACCATCCTTAGAGTATTCGCCATGCTCTCGCAGGCACTTGTGGACAAGACATTTTCTCAAATGCACACTCATATCGAGGCGGTGATTGATGATAAACGCCGATACATTGAAAAGATGTTATCTCAACTACATAATCGAGTTACATGAATTAGCTTTAAAAAAAACAACATTTCAACATAAAGCGGTAGTGCTGTTTTTATTTTGGGGAATATCGGTAATCGAGTTACATGAATTAGCATGTTGTTTGTTTTTTTTTAAAGCTAATTCATGTACCTATTTACTATGCCTCCCCACGGGACAGAGTTAGACACCAGGGTCGTTTTTTTTTGTTTTTGTTTTTTTTTTTTGTTCTCCACGTTAAAAAACGACCCTGGTGTCTAACTCTGTCCCGTGGGGAGGCATAGTAAATAGGTACATGAATTAGCTTTAAAAAAAAACAACATTTCAACATAAAGCGGTAGTGCTGTTTTTATTTTGGGGAATATCGGTAGATGCTGTTCATATAGCTTAAGATTTCCTGCCCTCTGTAGCTAATTCTATACATGCCGAAGTCTCTACTTCAATTTTAATGATATATATATATATATATATAAATATATATATATATATATATATATATATATATATATATATATATATATATATATATATATATATATATATATATATATATATATATATATATACTAGGATTTCAGCCCGGTGTTGCCCCGGGTGTTTGGGTGTGGATGTTGAGCAAAAAAGAAAAAAAAAAGGTGGTAGTAGGAAGGCAGGCTCGAACCCGTACCGCGAAGGAGGAAAAGAACGTGCGAAAAAAACCTGACGTTAGTTTAAATTAAGGAAAGACAATCGAAAAGAGGGGATGACTTTCGAAAATATCGGCGACAAAAGCGACCCCTCGCGGTCTGAAGTGCCCAGTTGAGGGTGAAGCAATTAATGTTTGTTGTAAATTTTTCGGTATTTGCCGTTTGAAGGATCGGTCTTCAAAAGGATACTGATCTTGTAAAAATCCATCGCATATGGCGAAACTTTTAGGCAGACATGCAAATATACATACATACATTTATATATTGGTAGCTCAAATTTTCGACCATAACCGAATAAAAATCTTGCACTATCTCTTAATACTCTTTATGTAAAGTTTGGTAGAGACCGCAAAAGTAATTTTTTTTTAAAGTTGATTCCTATTATTACTCCTTAATATTTATTGTTTTGGGTTCAATTCAAGTTATTAAGTTAGATCCATCTCCAAGTAATCTATATCTAAAATTTAAAGTGTTTATATCCAAAATTGTCGGAGGAGTTTGGTAGAGTCCTCAAAGGTCAAATCGTTGAACTTTGATCCCTTAACAGCCTAATTGCTAGCCGAAAATAGATTATTACGATGTTCCCAAATCGCAGTACCATATATATCAAGTTTTGAGTTTGTAGGCTGAAAATTCGAAGAGTAATTGTGTAGGAAAATGTACACAGACAGACACACAGTCAATTCCACTTATATATATATATATATATATATATATATATATATATATATATATATATATATAATTGGAGATTTATTTTTAGCAAAAATATTTTTTTAAGTGGTAGTAGGAAAGCAGGCTCGAACCCGTACCGCAGGGGAGGAGAAGAACGGCCAAAAAGTCTGACGTCTTTGCTCTTACGACTTGCCAAACCGGAAGTGACGTAGGTGTAAATTAAGGCTAGCAAATCGAAAGGAGGGGATAACTTTCGAAAATATCAGCGAAAAAAGCAACCCCCCCATGTAGAAAAGTGTCCAGTTCAAGCTGAAAATATTAATGATTTTAGCCAATGTTTAGATATTTGTCGTCTGAAAAGTCGAACTTCAAAATGATACAGATCTTGTTAAAATCCGTCGTCTCTATCGAAAATATTAGGCAGACATGGTAGCATACATACATCACACATTTATATATTGGTAACTAAAAATAATGGACCCGAACCGATTAAAAAGCTTGCCTAATCTCTGGATACATTTTATGTAAAATTTCAAATGTTTGGACCAGAAATTATCTGAGTAATTTGGTAGAGACCGCAGAGGTCAATTTTTTTGTTAATTTTGACCCCTATTATGACCCCCGTAAATTTATTGTTTTGGACTCAAATCAAATTATGAAGTTACATCGATGTAACATTTCAAGTGTTTAGACCCAAACTTGTGGAGGAGTTTGGTAGAATTCTCAAAGGTCAAATCGTTTAATTTTGACCACTTAATAGCCAAATTTCTGGACGAACACGGATTACAAAGATTTTTCCAAGTCTCAGTACCCTGTATATACAAATTTCGAGTATGTATACTTAAAATTGACAGACTTATTGCGTAGTGAAATGTACACCCACAGCCACATAGCCACACAGATACACACCCACAAATGCGCTCACTTTTATATATATATATATATATATATATATATATATATATATATATATATTAGCATTTAAGCATGGCGTTGCCCGGGTGTTTGGATGTAATTGTTGAGCAAAAAAAAATTGTAGTAGAAAGGCAGGTTCGAACTCGTACCTAAAGGAGGAAAAGAACGGTGGGAAAAAGCTGACGTCTTTGCTGTTACGACCACTGCCAGACCGGAAGTGACGTAGGTTTTAATTTAGGCTAACAATCGAAAGGTTAGGATTGTATTCGAAAATATCGGCGAAAAAAAGCGACCTCCCTGTAGAAAAGTTCCAAATTCAAGGTGAAGATATTAACGATTTTAGCCAACTTTTCGATATTTGTCTTCTGAAAGGTCAAACTTCCAAATGAGAAAACCTACGTCACTTCCTGTTTGACGGTGGCTGTTACAGCAAAGAAATCACTTTTTTTCTAGTTCTTGTCCTCTATCGGGTTTGAGCCTGCCTTCCTACTACCACATTTTTTTTGCTTCAAACGACCGGGCAATGCCGGGCACCCACGCTACTATATATATATATATATATATATATATATATATATATATATATATATATATATATATATATATATATGTATTTATATATATATACATATAAATATATATATGCGTTTATATATGAGTTCATATATACGTATATATATATATGTATATATATATGCGTAGATATATGCATATTTATATATATATATATATATATTGTGCATTCATTGAAATATATATTAATGAATGTATTAAAATACAGTTTTTCTTGTAAGGCTGATTCAAATATTATTCTTTAACTGTTCAGATTTGTTTATTAAATGTTATAAGATTTTACACATTGCGTTCTCCGCTGTTTCACATAAAGATGATAATGGCAGGAATCGAAAGTACTAAACGAATGTATGATTATAGCTTGTGATAAGAAAAATATAAATACAAGCTGTAAAAAGAAAAGTTATTAATCATTAGAACTGTCTTATGTATATTCATATTAGCAGAATTATATGTATATGTATATAAATATATTTAGCTCTATTTGTATACACTAGAGTATCGGAAAATTACTCTTTCACATGTGCTTAGTATCAGAAAAAATCTAGACACCTCGAACGCATGTGGACCCGATCTCATCCCGGCTGTGCTATTAAAAAATGATCCGCTGAGGTTGCCCCAGTTCTCTCAAAACTTTACGATAAATGCCTTGCTGAATCTAGCTTTCCTCGGTTCTGAAAAAACTGCTTCTGTGGTGCCAGTTTTCAACAATTCTGGCGAAAGAACTGACCAATTAAATTTTGGCCTCATTAGCCGCCTCCCGGTTTTCGGCAACATATTTGAATCCATTATTACCAAGCTCTAGTCAATAAAACTAAACTGCTAAGCGTCTGATTGACCATTAATATGGATTTACGCAATCCCATTCAGCAGCAGCCATCCTAACTGTAATGGCTGACCAAATATACCATACACTGGACATAACAGAGTAGAATAGAGCGGTAGCCTTTGATATATCTAAGGCTATTGACATAGTATTGCACGCTGGTATTCTCAGATAAAATGGTATAGCTGGAAGAATATATAACCTAATTAAATCCTTCTTAAATAAGAGAAGAATTCAAGGCTTTCCCGACGGTTGTATATCTAAACAATATGATGTAAATACAGGAGTGTTCCAGGGGTCTAACCTTGGACCATTTTTTTTACTAATATGTTTTAAGGGCCTCCCTGATAAAATTGTATCTGAGAGTTAAATATTTGGTGATGACCCCCGCTCTATAAGTGGTACGAGGGGAAAGCAAATAAACACATATCAAAGGAAATGGCAGAAATATTAGAGAAGGACCTCTAATCTGGAGTGGAATGGGGACAATAATGGGTGCTCACATTCAGTGCTGCAAAGACTAATCATGTTTCTTACAATAATTAAAAGAAACATTATCTACCACCAATAGGAATTGTCGAAAACACATTACCTTTAAACCCCTTTGATAATAACGGAAAGGGTCCATGAGAATGTCGCTAACATTTTCAGTTAAACTGATTTTGTGAAAAAAACTTTATTTGAAAATAGAATACCAACTTCGTCAGCCTGTATCTTAAACCGCTAGAACAGCGTCGCCTCCCATATTAAAAATAATAACCGATATTCTGAAGAATGTAATTAAAAAACTCTAAAAGTAAAATGGTTTATGTAAATGTGCTCCAAATTTTGTTATATTTTTAGGCTATTAAAAAACAAATTATATTGAAATATCGAAGTGGTTTGTATAAACAAACTTTTATTTACTTTTATTCATAATTCATTTAGTGTAAGCATGCTGACAAAAAGCGTTTCAAAACTAATGCCCCCTATTCTTTATTTCGCCCGTATGCTTTGAGACGCACTTAACATTGTTTTGTTGCATGGCCTCATGCATCTATGACCTGATAACTTTCTCTCTTTCTTGCAGGTATTAATATAAGTGAAACTAAAACAGAAACTTCTAAAAGACCTTCGTAAGAAGTAGCCAGCCGATAGTGCAATGCGTATAAGAACTCAATACGTAAATATCCCCAATTTCCCCAGTTACAGTTAGTTGTGTAAAGATATTTAATGTGCGTAACGCAGGATCACTTCCGATGAAAATGTGTATATTTAAATAGAGATATTTGTATGAGAAATCAGTTAAAAGCGTAACTCAATGAGAAGGCAGTTATGAGCAATATGCCTTTAAAACGAATATCTAAGGTGGAATTTCGATATTTTGGACTTTGTATTTAGTTTATTTGATGACTTTACGCTTTTACAAAATCTACTGGATTTAGATATCTAAACTTTAATTGTCTATTTCCGTGTGTGTGTGATTTTGAAACATAATGTTAATCGTAATCGTTCGTTTCCTTCAATACACAATCACCATCGAAAACTATGACACTAATAAGAGATACTCCCAATTAGAAAATTTAATGACAAATCGTGTTGCCTTTATAATACAATTTTTCTCTTAAATTTTGCGAGAACGAGAAGCAATGCACAGTTATAATTGGCTCATTTATTATGTTGCGACATGTCGTTTACATTCGTTGCAGAGTTCATTTCAAGTCACCGTAACTGATTGAATATCATCAAATGAAGCACAAAAGCAGGCGCAAATATGCGTTGAGATGTCTCTTCAATAATAAGTCTGTCCACAGAGCAACCTAATTAATGAATGGCCAGGAAATAAAAATAAAGAAGGTCGATCTTATATGCTCGTTATCAGTAGCAGGACTCGATGATACCGTCTCGCCAGACATATTATAGAAAATAACTCGAGAGACATTCTTCCGTGTGTATGAAATTTACATTAAATGCAATTATATTTTGATATATATAAAAATTACATTATAAATTGTAGTGAGTTAAGTCTCGTACAATGTGTTATAATAATATCAGAGGCGAATAACCGTTTATACGCATGCGTGTATATTTGCTTCTAAAGTAAAATATATAACCCACCTGGTTTATGAAAGGAGTATACAGAGTCGCTTGTTATCATTGCAATCTCAACTCCCCGTCCCCCGCAAAAAAAAAATTGAGATCACGACTGCGTGCAACTGTATGAAATAAGACAATGATATCCACCTCATTTTGAATTATGCCGAATATATTCACATCTATGTATCTATAAAAGTGAAATTGTCTTTATATGTGTCTGTGTGTACATTTCCCTACGATCTACTCTGTCAATTTTCAGTCTACAGATTCAAGATTTGACAGAATGATAATATAGATTTGGGAAAATATTTAATCGGTTTTTGCCCAGAAATTTGGCTTTAAAGGCTTTAAAGGAGTCAAAGTTAAATGATAAGACCTTCGAATACTCTACGAAATTCCCCCGTTAATTTTGGGACTGAACACTTGAAATTATACATGTAGGTTACTTGGACATGGATTAAACTTTTTAATTCGATTTCAGCTCAAAACAATAAATTTTAAGGAGTACGAATTGGGATCACAGTTTAAAAAATTGACCTCTGCAATCTCTACTAAAATTCCAAGTTGTTAATTCTAATTTGTGTCTCCATACTTATGAAAATAACATCAATTTTATTTAGTATGCATATACAACTATGAATTAATAAATATACTAATTATTAAGTAGAACTTTTAGGTAGAAAAATTCATAAATTAATGTACATTGTAAGTACGAATAGTTGGAGTAATAACATTGGTTGAAAAAATGTAAAATCGCGAAATGAAAAAATAAAAAATGTATATTCAGCGTTTCCTCTAATTTTTGTATTTTAATCATGCAAAATCGCACTTCATTTCCTTTGGACGAATTGATTGTTGCTATTGTTTCTGACGAGTAAAGGACACAATAGATTCACTGATTGATATAATAATTAAGTGATTGGTTTTGAGATACGAAACAGATACTGTCAACGATTGTATACGTAAACAGACTTAACGGAATACATTATGAGATGGCCAACATCATGAATTTTGGAATATAATTTTTTTTTATATATAACAACTTAATTTACTCACATAAAATTATTATACGAAAGTATAGATTTATGCGTAAACTTTAAGTATTTACTTCAAAAGTGCTCAATACGTGGGTAGAGCTTGGTACTAATTTATAAAATATATATGTCGATTAAGCTACACTGAATATTCGGCGTTTCATCCACTCTAGGACTCCTCAGGCTTATGCGCATAAGCATGAGGAGTCCTAGAGTGGATGAAACGCCAAATATTCAGTGTAGCTTAATCGCCATATATATTTTATAAATTACTATATATATATATATATATATATATATATATATATATATATATATATATATATTCATAGATCGATAGATGGATAAATAAATAGATAAATATGCATAGACATACACCCACAAACATAGTATGTATGTTTGTCTCTTTTTTTTTCATTTTTCTTAAACTTTTTCTTCTAGGGGATGGGACATCCAACCAGATGTCTGACATTTACTCCTATTTTAGTGAGTCCAACCAAGAGATCTTTTCATGATTCTAGCCGTCCCTTTCAGTGCAATCGTTTGTATTTCACTTGCACTTGGTTCACCGGGTATGCTTGCTATGTACTTTTTAAAGTTCTTTTTCATAAGCCCAGATGCTCCTATGATGACTGGTATAATTGAAACATCTTTTAATTTCCAATTTCGTTTCATATCATACATAAGTCCTTGATACTTTGTTATCTTTTCCCTCTCAACTCTATTAAGCCTTGTATCATTGGGTACACTGACCTCTATTACGGTCGCTTTTTTGTTTGCTCTGTCCCAAATCACAATATCTGGTTTAACAGCTGTGTTTTCAAGATATGTAGCAGTAGGGATTATGTAGTCATAGTGAATAGTGTAATTGTCATTCCCAACTGTTCCTTCGGGTATATGTTCCCAGGATTGTTTACTACACTGAATGTTTAGTTTCTTACATATCTTCCAGTGAAGGTATTTGCAAACTCCGTTATGGCGATCTGTATAATAACCGTCTCCAAATAGGACTTTGCAACCAGAAATCAGGTGGCCCACACTCTCAACCTCAGTGCTACAGAACCTGCATTTATTATTGTTGCTTAGACCACACATCTTTTTGAAGGCGTTTGTCATGAGGCCCTGGTCTTGTGCAGCCAATATCAACCTCTCTTGGTCGTAATGGAGGGATCCTCTTTTGAGCCAGTCCAGGGAACCATCCCTATCAATATATTCTTGGGATAGTTCAGTCGGTAGGTATTTTGCCCGTTTATGGTTGGTCCATTCTTCTGTTTTAACACTATGGAACTGGCTTGTGTATTTTTTCCGACTTTTCTGGGCTATTTCAGTGGCAGGCTTGTTTGGGTTCTCAGTATCATTTGTAAGGCAATCTTTTCCAAAATGAGTGGCAAGTTGTGTTATAGATGTTGTACTACTTGCTCGATTCTGATAATGGTCTTTAATTTTCATAAGCTTGGGGTTACAGGAACTTATGTACTGACCTATGCTGACGATTGTGGCTCTGTGTTGATGATTGACTTCCGAGAGTCCCATACCTCCTTCTCGCCTGGGTAGGTACAAACGAGGAATGCACTGATTTCGATAAATAACTCGGTACAAGGTTAACATTTCCCTTGTCTTTGTGTCAAGCCAATTTATGTCTTTCTGAGGTCAGTCAATAATGTCAAAACTATATGTTAGTACTGGCATGGCAAGTTGGTTAATTGCCGCTATTTTGTTCTTGTTTGTGATTTCAAGTATGTCTTCATGTATGTTATGTCAGGTCATGCCATATGCTATTGGTCCTATGTAACCCAGTACTACCTGCGTCATGGTCGGGGCACCGGTGACTAAACTGGTTCCCCCACCAGACTTGCTTGGGGAGGAGGGCGGCTAGTATCCCTGAAGGATTAAAAACAAAACCTTCCAAAGGGCGAATGAGCTTATTTTCAGGGTCAAGTGCCAACTAACATATATATATATATATACATATATATATACATATATATATATGTGTGTGTGTATGTGTTTGTGTGTGTGTGTGTGTGATGGAGTATAGAGTGCTTCCGTAAGCCGTTTTGAAGGCAACCATTTTAGGAGAAGCAAATCTCTGATTAACAAAAAACATAAAGCGGCATACCAGTATCCGCATAAGCTGGCCTGCAGTTCACTTGTTTCTGACTATCTTGCTCTTGCTTAGCTGTCGTACAAAGCTATAACTCTGTAACATCATCTTTGTATAGATACCCCCTCAGGCATTTGGGTTCATGAACTTTAAGTTTCTTAGGGGGTGACACTCGTCTGACAAGACGTTGCAATCATCATGTATGTATGTATGATTATGTAAGCTTTGCAAACTTGAAAATTATATATTTCTTTTAAATTTCATATTTAGATGTTCGTTGGAAAAATATTTGTCAGAAATTCAGACTTCTTCAATGACTGAATAAAATTAACTGCCTCAATCACTTAATATTTCTTCATTTTCAGCTATCTTCAGTTGTTAAACATGACGTATTATTCAGGGGATTGAAAAAAAAACAGTAAGTGAAGTTATAACTCCTTAGCAGGGCTGATCAAGCATCACGTTCATTAACCAAATGAATAAGTGTTCTGGATATTGAATAAAGTGGTTTTTTTTACCACATTGTTTAATTCGGCTAACGTATGCATGTTATCAAATAAGAATTTTCCTTACCGCTGATATTCGTGCTTATCTCACAAAATAGAAAGTATTGATATTTTATTTTTACATATCTATAGTATCTATATATTTATATGCTTGTCCGTACGGTGTCACGTCATCATCATCGCAAACATTAATTAATGAAACGCGTCATCATCATCGCAAACATTAATTAATGTGAATTATCTCGCTTTATTGTTCAATCTTTATCAGTAAAAAAATCATTAAACCCTTTTATTTCCAAAAGTTTCCGAAAAAAAAATAACTGTCTATTTATGGTTCCGGATTATTTTAAAGACAATAATGCATAGAAGGTATCGTTCCACAGTTTAAATAGTATAGTATTTTACTTACATTTTTAACGATGTATTCTATTTATTATTGTAGTGTATTACGGAACGCTTATTTTATGTTATTCAGTAATAAATATATTTTTTACATTTAACATTACGAGTTCGTTGTTTTTTTTACTGTGCCACTTTATCTTTTTTTATTTACTTTTGAGTGAACCTTATATACCAAAAATAATTAGAAATACATGCTACAAAAGCCAAGAATGACTTTAGTAAATAAATCATCAAAGTCACCATCCGCAAATACACTGAGTAACACAGAGTCAAAACATATTTTACGTCTTGTTCTGTTTTGTTTTTGTTTTACAGCATATCAATCCTTTTTCGTGTTATTTAATGCCGAATCGAGTAATTTTGTAACATATATAGAGCTTCACGTTGTTTACATAGTTATTACTTATGTTTTGTTCGTTTTATTTTGCTTCTTTTACAGGCATTCATCATCTTCTAATGCCCCCTGACAGGGCATACATATTTAAATACTATAAAATATGGACACAACAATTTCTTTTTAATATGAAATAAAACAGTGTTTCATTACTTAAGATTTAATTTATTTAACGAAATATTTGTTTCCTATTTAAAGATTTTAAGTATATTTTATTTAACTGAAGAAATTTTCCATTATTTTTATTACATTGTTAGGTGAAGTTTCAGAATAGTTAACCCATTCCCAATATTAAGAATGTCTTTTAGCATGATTCTTACAATAGCGGTATCAAAGTTTGTTTTTTTCCTTTTTTTAAAACAAATTATTAAAAAAAGATACAAGACCATTAAATTTTTTTCATTAAATCGTTATTTAGGTGAAGGTTCAACATAGTAAACTCTTCTCCCCATAACCGATTTTTATTCAGTGAAATACTTTGTTTCAATAATTATGGTTTTAATAAATATTTATTCCTTATTTAAATATTTACAATATAATTTATTTAACTGAATACATATTTATTGTTCATACCTATATTTTCCCATATTTTTACATTGTTAGGTGAAGTTTCAGAATAGTTAACCCCCTCCCCATATTAAGAATGACTTTCAGCATGATTCTTACAATAGTGCTATCAAATTTTATTGATTTTTCTTATTTAACAAAAATTATAAAATAGATACAAGAACATTTTAAACAATTTTTTCGTTAAATCGTTATTTAGGTGAATGTTTAGAATAGTCAAACCCTCCCCCTTACTAAGAATGGCATTTTATTATTTCAACATTATGCTTACATGTTTCCTAATATAAAAAAGATACAAGAAAATGTTAAGCTTTTTTTAAAAATTAAAATGTTAGATCAAAGTTTGGAATAACTTACTTTATAGCCAATTAGCCAGCTTACTTAACTATATACCATTGACATAAATTTGATAGGCATAACCTACCTCACATCCTTTTGATTATCGAAAAATCCAAGTTTAACTGTACTTCGTAAGATTTACAGAAACACTTCATTTTCTATGCATGTAATACACACGAATCTGAATATTATAACAGATTGCAATGCTTTTATGGAAAAAAAAATTTGTACAGAAAATTCAAAGTGTTCTATTTATATTATCAGGAAGTTGTGATGCATTACTTGAAATCTATATCAATAATTCGACTTAAAAATATTTGTGAATTTCAAAATCTTCATTGAATAAAATTCAAAATACGTAGAAATGTATATCGCATATGTAAAATTTGACGGTTGCTTATTTAACTTCATTAAAAGCCATCAAAGTCAACTAAGAGCTGCTCAATATTCTGGCTTAATGGAGCATTTAACAAGGAATGAAGATGGTTATTCTGGTGTACCAGTTATTCTACCATCTAAATTTACAGTAAGTCCTAGGAATCTACAACAGCTTTATCAAGATGCAATGGCAGTTTTCTGTGCCCTATTCATTACTTACACATGTAATCCAAAATGTCCTGAAATATTAAATAACTTGGGGGTCATCAGAACTTGCACAAAATCGATGTCAGTAATGTCAAACAATTTTTTTTTTAATTCACAATCTGGCTCCCAAGAACCTGCTGACGTACCACTATTCTCACTCCAAACAGCTGATCGACGTCCCTGTCACCGCCTCAATCATCACCAGCACTCCCTGACAATATCAACAGCATCAGTTACGATCGCATTGACATTCAATAAAAGTTTAAACTAAAGTTATTTGTTTGTTCTACTTGCATCCATACGTTTATTTTTATAAGGAATTTCTTACTGATGTATTTTAAATATTTTAACTACCGTGGAATTTCCACGGGTCCTGCTAGTTTGTATAATTCATATAAATGCACTGTGCATAACTTATCTATCTATATATGCATATATATATGTATCTATATATGTATATATGCATATATATATGGATGCATATATATATATATATAATTTAGCATATGCATGCATAATATTTCTAATTAATTTATATTTATATTAAAGCAATTCTGTTTATTTTTATCCAATTCAAAACCGCACAGCAGCACTCGAATATAAGGGGCTAATATTTAGAACCATACCTACAGGAACACTATGTAGGACAGTATTACACATTCCCTTCTATAATATTCGCTTAATGTATCGCCCAAAGACTATGAGGATCAGCAGTCTCATACCTCGGACGATTCCTAATTACACTGTACGCTAATTAGGACAAATACCTCATTAGTTTCTATGACAACACTTACAAGCTGGTTATGTTTTCTATGAATATAAACATCTGATCTCAATAGAAATCCAGTTTCTGAAAACACCGTTACACCGTTAACATTTTGCTTCATTTTCTCCCATTGATTATAACAGCTATACCGGAATAAGTAAAGTTTTTACTTCGAACTATTGAGCATTGTTGGCGGCAATACTGAAAACTGATACGTAAAATATTTTATTCCATATAATGTTGCCATAATTTTATAGGTGCCCCCATAATATTTATATATATATGTATATATATATATATATATATATATATATATATATATATATATAAGCAGCGTATATTTTAATGCATTAGTAAATTCATTAATACAATTAAAATAAAATAAAAGAAAATAAAAGTGCTCGTTTTAATGCAGATATATAATAAGCTCGATAGGCATATATATCCTAGAGCTATGTTAATATTGATTAAGATGATTGATAATTTCTAATTAAAATTAAACATTAAACATCGGTTTCACAAGGAAGAACAAACAAGATTAATAAAAGATAGAAAGTGTCCCTTCAAATTAAAAAGGGAAATAATAGGACGTTATAAAGCATATATGACGCGGGACAAATTATGTGCACGTTCTAGAATAAACCCCTTAAGATTTTTTTAATATAATCCAATTAAAATTATTCTCTTAAACTTAAAAGACGATTTTTTTAAATAAAAGTTGTTTTTCTTTCGACAAATTCTAGCCACCATAAATCATAGTTTTTCTTATTACTAATCTATCTTAAAGTTCATAATTTATAAATTAATACCTATTATTAATATAGTTTTATTAATATAAGTTTTATTTTCTTATTTGGTATTTTACAATTATTTTCTATTTTATTATCTATTTCACTTTGAATTTCTGTGTTACTATTTTTATTAATATCAGTTCTATAAATATTATAATTACTATTAACAAATATTACTACCAATAACATTTATTTATTACTATTATTGATTTTATTAATATTAATATCTTTAAACCATTAAATAAAACATAACTTATAACTAATTAGTGGCGATCTGCCTTTGGACAGTATTTTTTTCTATTTGACTATAATTATCTCCCTTTGTAATTGACATATTTAATTTGATAGCAAATACAGCGCTACTAACGAGTTTAAACTGATAATATTGTTCTATGGGGGGTTCCTTTCGAAGTTTGTATACATCAAATTTTCAAGCATCCATAAACTACATTTAACAATGAATGCATTGACGATGATACTAAAGAGCTTTCAAATGCGAACCATTAAAGGGTATATATATTTTAGTAGAAATATTTAAAATATCCTATCTTAACCTTAATTTTCAACGCAATCTCTTTTTATTTTATTTTTATTATTATTATCATTTTATATCACTTTGTTTACCAACATCACAGAAGAAACTATTTTCCTTTATATTTTAATTATTTTCCAGATACATCTTTCTTACGAAAAAAATACAAATGTTAGTTATATTTTTGGTGTTTAAAATACATTTTTGCTGATCAGGAGACTTTATTTGAAGAAACTAAATTGTGAAATTATCATCCAAGACTTAATGTATATCTCAATACAAACATCGTTTCCGAAACGATCGTACAATTTATTGATTTCGTTTGTTCTTCTTTGTGAAAGAGATTTTTAACTTTTAATTTTAATTACAAATTATCAATCATCTTACTCAATATATATATATATATATATATATATATTTACATTAATTTGTTTATGTGTTTTAAAATGTGCAAGTATATTTATTCCATTACATTATATATATATATAGAGAGAGATAGATATAGATATATATATGTTTGTGTGTGTGTGCATTTATAAATATTTATGTGTGATTGTGTATGTCGTTTTGAGTGTATCTACATATATATATATATATATGTATATATATATATATATATATATATATATATATATATATATATACAACCCTGTAAATGTAGGTTCCCTGTATATAGGTGTATTAAACCGATCTTACTCAATCTTATATATATATATATATATATATATATATATATATATGCTGTGTGTGTGTGTGTGTGTGTGTGTGTGTGGAGACGTCACTATGCTATGTGATTCTTTCTTTCAATCCACTTCCATAATTTTAGGCTTGTCTCATCGATTGTCTCACACGATTTAAGTTTCAGTTTCTATATTAAATTCACTGTAAAACAAAAAAACGGACAAGTATGGAATATATATAAAATATATTCTGCTCGGAGATTGATGGGATAGACCGAATTTAAGTGCCTCAAGTGGGCGGAGGTTATCCTAAATAAGTATAATAAAAGAAAGCAGGTGTTATTAATGTTCAAAATAACATCCAGATCGTCGCCATGTTGCTTTTGAAATGTTTGTGCTTTTTGTTTATTTCTCAGCTTTTGCTAAAGGCAATGTCCCATAAATTTTGTTAATCTTACGCCAACATAATTTATTATGCTTTGCCAACATTTCACAAACTGGCGTTTATATTTACAGTTAAAATTACTTTACCGAAGAAATAAGAAATATTAATAGGAATAACTCTAAATATTCCACAATGTAGATGGTGATATTTTATGATGGCGAATCTGCATAAATCTTGAACATTTATATATATATATATATATATATATATATATATATATGTGTGTGTGTGTGTGTGTGTGTGTGTGTGTGTGTTGGATTTCGGTGAAATAGCCGTATAACTATATAGCTATCGTAGTTATTTAACAAGTAAAAATATATATAAACACACAGTTACATATACACATACCCATATATAAATATATATATATATATATCCATATATATTATCTACACACACACGCACATGCACACAACACGCCCATCCACACACACACACACCCACAATCGAGCCAGAGATGTATCGTGTCGCGGGGTTCGAATCGTTCGACTGGTAGTAATCGTGACACCCTGCACTGAAAAATCCCGAAAGGATGAAACACTAGTGTCTGTAGGTATTTAATAATTATAGTAAAAAAAATAATTATGACAGCCCCTTTAAGAAAGTCGTTTCTTATCGTGGAGCACTTTCAGTTGAATTAAAAAGTCGGTCAATTTAGCTCTTATGCGTAGATCATCGTATAACGATTTGATCACTGTCTGTCTGACGTAATGAACATTTAAATTAAAATGTTTAAAATTCAACGCTACTTCACACGGTTTATGGTAGCCGAATGGATGCGGCCTCCGCTAATCGAGCCAGAGATGTCTCGTGTCGCGGGGTTCGAATCGTTCGACTGGTAGTAATCGTGACACCCTGCACTGAAGAATCCCGAAAGGATGAAACACTAGTGTCTGTAGGTATTAATTATTATAGTAAAAAAATAATTATATATATGTATATATATATATATATATATATATATATATATATATATATAACAGTTAGCGCTATTTTTATAGTAGTCTAAAATATATGAATTAACAAACCTTTAATAAAAGCTATATGTACAGTGATTAAGTCAATTACAAATAAAATGAGTATAGTAATATCAAACTATTCTGAGAGGTGAATAACTAACATCAGATAGTAAGTTCTGTCTTACAGGAATAGAACAAATTTGATTTCAGTTTTAGCCTATAAAATAGCTGAAAAGTGGTAAAAACTGATGAAAGAAGGAATACGCATATATAAGTCTACTAAACACATATACGACAAGTATAACAAGCACGTGTAATACTTCTGCAGATTTGTACTTTAGGTTTAGCAGTTACATACGCTGAATTTGTAAATTGAATTTCCATTATGTTGATATGTTAAAGATTTAAATAGCATTGTAATTGTAAAGCACTCATATTAAATAAAATAGTTTTTTTAAGAAAAGTTATTTTGTATATGCAATTTTATGTATCGATGTGTTTCTGGTAGCTCGGATAAAGGTTGGATTAGAAAAAATTTGTAATTTAATATAACATGGATATAATAGAGAGACATTCATTTCAATTGATGCCAAATGGTGATCAGAGCCTTTATGATATAAAAATAAAAGCTTGGTTCTCATAATAAGTTAGTCGTAAACGCTTCCTTTTAAATATAATCTACATATATAATAGATACACTTACATTTGCGTATGATATAAAAGGAATAACACACATTTTAAAAGATTCTAGAAGGAAAACCGACGATGGCTGGAACTGAATGAGGATAAACGAAATCCTTGAAACTGCGCATTTTCAATCAAATCGATAGATTATTTGGTCAGGCCAGCTACTCGTCAGGTGCACCAGAATAAATATCTAAATGCTCCTCCGCATTAACCAAGCCCAGAATACATTAAAGGTACAGTGGACTGTATTATATCTACTGTTTATTTCATAGCATTTTATATATTTACGTACTTGAATAAAAACTTAAGATGCAAACAATTAACTATCATGTTTTAATTGTACATAGGCATCTACTTTGAACACGCACCTGTCTTAAGAAAGGGCCTAGTGTAAATTCCATATGTTGGGCTGTTTCTCTTGTTCGTCGAGAAAATCTTCCAATTGCCTTGTGATTTTATGTAGTACGGGGTTTAATTAAAACAACTTTTTTATAGATAATGTTTAATATATCCATTTATTTCTGATGGTTGCGATAAAAGTTGGATTTAGAAAACTGAGAAAAAAGATATAATCTCATATGACATGAGTATAAAGTAATTGGAAGCGATAATTTTTTATCCTCAATAAAACCTCGAAAAAGATGGTTTTGATTCGATGTAGAACTGTGTATTAGATGAGAAAAGAATAAGCCTTACTCTTTTTTCCTTCAGTCATCATATCTGTTTCCCTATTTAAAACAGAAGTTCTTTTCATTTAGAAAGATTGAAACATTTGTGCATGTATGTAGAAAACAATTTTTAATAAGTATAGTTATAACCCCGTTTAATATTATTAAAGTTGGGTCTTGTCTGAATAATTAAATAAGAAAGCAGTAAATTTGACATATATCCGTCGGAACATCCGATCCTTACATCCTCCAAAAGATTTACTGCCATGACCGGCATGTATATGTTTTTTTAAAAAAAATCCACTAATTTCTCATTTTATTATATGCTGGCACAGATCATATGTTTAGCAGAGGGTTTATAAGATACTTTGTAACTTGTTTCGAATCCGACTATCAGTAGTAGTTATGGTTTCATTCACTGATGTTTTCGAAATCCTACAACACTGCTGTCGGTATATATGCTATACTATTATTTCTTAAAAAAGTTATATATATATATATATATATATATATATATATATATATATATATATATATATGTTTTTATTACATTTTCACACCAAACAGACGCATTGCCACTTTGGTGTAGCGGGTTACTCTGAGGGGCAGCAACTACTGGGCCACTATGTTGGGATTTGGGCAGCAAGATGTTGGTTCACGTTGCGCTTGAGCTTCTGCATGTCAGTAGAGAAGCAGGAACCTGGAATGGAATTCCAGAGTCTAGCGGTTCTGGGGAAGAAACTACTGCAGTAGAAATATCTTTTACCTCTAGGGATCTCTACTGTATGGGGTGGGATTTAGCTGCCTGTCAGGTTTGTCGAGGGTGTCTACGCCGTGGGGGCACAAGTGTCTGCAGTTCGTCAGAGCATTCACCATTAAAATACTTGTAGAACAGGCAGAGGGATGCATAGTTTCATCGATAGGACAGAGGCTGAAGCTTAGAAGCGAGTTCCGGGCCTATCATATTGGTGACTTTTTGGAACCTTGTCTAGGAGCGAGAGACTAGTAGCAGATGCACAACCCCAAATGCGACAACAATACACCATACACACACACAGGCACACACACACACACACACACACACACATATATATATATATATATATATATATATGTATATATATACATATATATAGAGAGAGATAGAGAGAGAGAGGGGTATATATATAAATACATATATTCTCTCTCTCTCTCTATATATATATATACATATATATATATATATAAATATATATATATATATATATATATATATATACGATGTCTGATACACTTCATAAAACTGACAGAAATGAGAAAACAACTTTATGTTTCTGAGATCAGAGAAAAAATGAGTTAGAACTCTATGAGGAGACTTTGTTAAGATTATCATAAAATCAATTATAGTTGTTGTTTTGATGACTTTAGCTTTTCCTATTCCCTTTGAAGTCAGTTTATCTGGCAAATTATTGACACATTTATATGATAGATTTACCCGGATGCATAATTTTAAGAGATTTCGTAGCGGACAATCACAAACTTACGTAGATATAAATATTTTCATTAATACTTTTGTAAGGCCTTTTAATCAGCGAATAATACATGCAAAGATTATAATTGGATTTTAAAGCGGATTTTCCTATCCAGTTACTATCGTATAATTAAAGGTACTACATATTTTATTGTGGAAATACTCCAGTAATTTTCTCAAAAAGCGTTCCTTTAATGAAATATGTAAAAATGCAAAAGATATTAATGCGACAGAAATACGAAAAGAAAGGAAGAACATACGGAACGTAAACATTTCTGTCAGGTTTATAATTCGAAAAGAAATATCCACCGACTATGAAGAGATAATCATCGATATCGTCCGTGGGATTTATCTGCCGAGTATCGATTAAAGGTCTTCATCATCATTGCAACGGAAAATCATAGCCGAGAGGGTAATCTGAAGAAAAGATAATCCTGCTTTTATCTCCCTAATTTCTACAATATTATTGTCAATAAATTTTCCGCGCTGAAACTAGATAATATATATTTTTTGTGAAAGTGCTGATTACCCTTCCTGTTGGAATTATGCTCATGGGGGAGAAAATGCAACGCTGCAATAAGCTTTACTAGTTGTTTTACTACTTCCAATGTCTGATGTTTATTTATACTATCGTCGTATCATGGATGAAGAAGCGCAATAAAAATCATTGTGATTTCTAGCATTGCATTTTCCTTTTGCGTATACAGTAAATTTGGACAAGCGGCACGTTTATACCTTTAATTCAAAATTAATGTGATTGCAACACGTTCAGAAATAAGAGACATCCAGAACTGCGTTTTAACGCTGTAAAAGTGTAATTGAATAGCTAACCCATAATTGCGATATGTTACTGTTGGAGACGCGTCTTCATGGGATTAATGGACTATCTCAGTACGTCACTTTCTCTGGTGACGTAAGTTCTGGTATGGAGTACCGCTGACCGCAGTCAGAGATTGGCACTCGGCCAAGCAGGTCGTGTGAAAACGCCCCACCGTTGATGAATGATATTACTCAACTCATTTTGCCTGTAATATATGGGAATACATGGTTCGTTGCTAAAAATCCTGCATTTCTTTCGTTTATTATCATTTAACCCCATAACAACTGGCGACGACGTATTCGACTTTCACACGTGTTAACTCCAAAAACAAAACGACATTCTAATTGACTTCCAAAGAAATCCAGATTTACAAGGTAACAATTCGGCTGGCAATTACGCTCTAAAAAAAAAAAAAAAAAAAAAAGAAACCGAACACATAGAAAAGTTATAGACTAAATTATGAGTAATATTTTTTCTATATTTAAATTGAAAAGAACTGGACGAAACGCATTTTTTTGTAATGTTTAAAAATTAATTTGGTGGCCTACTGAAAGAAGACAGGAAAAGAAAGAAAAAAATGTTGACCCAATTTTCACCGCGCGAATATTTCTATCGAAAAATGTCGACTGTTTCTTCGTATACAAATTTGAACATATTTTCAAATGATGTAACATTTGTTGCCTTTGTTTTTGCTGCTTACTTTATGCAATATTTTAACGGGGGAGATATGTCTTTTTCACCCTTTTCGTTTTACTTGGACTAAAAGAAAGGTACATTTTAATTGAGTGCAATTTTCTGAAATATTCTATTTTTAAGTAGGGTATCAAGTAGAGGATAGAGTCGTGCATAGGCTGTGGACTTGCAGCTAAATCACCATAGATTACGTTTTAATCTTGGCCGAAGACTGACTAGCTATGGTCTAGGTTGCACATCGATTTTGCGGGTCCGCTCTAAGACAAATATTACTTAATCGTAGTTGATAGTTTCACCAAGTGGTTTGAGGTATTGAGGTGCAAAATACCGACAACTGGAAGGACTATAAATTTCTTACCTGAACTTTTCGCACGTTCCAGTGTATTCGATTGCACTGTAAGTGATAATCGAACCCAGTTTACGTCTGCTTGCTTAAAACGTTTTTGTGATACGTTTCAAATTAATAATATCACCACTCCCTAATGCCATCGAAGTCGAATGGTCAAGCGGAACGCTTCGTGGACACTCGTAAAATAGCAGGGATGAAGGCTCAAGGCACACAAACAGATGAAGCTCTTCAACAACTACTACACTCATATAGGATTACACCCAAACCCGAACACTCCAAGAGCAGTCTCACCTGCAGAAACAATGTTTGCACGGAAAGTGAGATCTGGGTTTGAGAAGCGCTTACCCTAACAGTCAAGCAACGAGTGGCTACTTATGTACACAGTAAATGTTTCATACCAGGTTAAAAATTGTTTTGTAAAAGTTATAAAAGCAACACATTATTCTGGGAGATGTGCAGAATTACTAAGGGAATCTGTGACATGGTATATATTATCCAAGCGCCAGCATATACCCACAAACCTTACTAGAACCAACTAAAAAGGCGTCGTTCAGTTGAAACCAGCGACTGCCCACCATTGGAAGATGAGCTGATAAACACTCTTCGAAACTTTTGATATTGAACCGCCTCAAACAACACCTGAACTAAGGCGGTCGTTCCGTAAGCGAAAGGTTACCGAACCATTGATGGTAAACCCTAAGAGGAAGATGTACTGACAGCGTTTACGAATATAATGTTTGGGAGGGGGTGTTGGAGACGCCCCTCCATCGAATTAATGGATTATCTCATCAAGGCACTTCCTCTGGTGACGTAACTTCCAGTATGAAGTACCGGTGCCCGGTAGCCAAAGATTACAACTCGGCCAAGCAGGTCGTGTACAAACGCCCCACCGTCGAGTAATGGTATTACTCGATTCACTTTGCCTGTAATATATGTGAATACGTGTTTCGTTCCTAAAAATCGTGTATTTCCTTCGTTTATTACCATTTAACCTCATAACTGTTACCTAACTTCTAAATCGAGTCAGCATTTTAATATGTAGCGTTGTCACAAAGTTTTTCAAAATTGTCATTTGAATGCATACAAGCAGGGAGACACGATATTGTCCGAAATTTAATAAAGTGCAACAAAATTTCAAACTCCCATGTTTGTATTGTCATCAATATCGGTGAAATCGCAAACTTTATAATCAAATAAATTAAGCCCCTACACAGCGACATAATGAAGTATACATTGTAGTCACGATTGTTTTGTGGACAGTCTTTTGATTTTATTACATGACCTGTAAGTATGTGGTGTGCTTCAAATTTAATATGCAAAATGCAATTATAATTGTAATCTAAATAGCACATACATTGCGAACCGCTCCCGGTCTCATAAAGAAATATACAGTCGATTCTGTAGGCTGTTTGTTCAGTGTTAAATCTTTTCAAATTCAGCTGTGATAAAAGTGATGAAATGATGAAAAAGGGACTTCTTTTTAAATCGTATGTTTGCGATTATCGCTGTTCAATAATTACCAATACAAGACTTGCGTAAGTCTACGAGCCGTCGATTTCATGGAGAACTCACTCTGTCATACAGATCCATTTATATAAAAAGGGCATTATTGAGTAGTATGTGGAGTTTAATTGTGCAATACTTAGTCCTTATTTAGTTGACCACACATAAGGCAAAATGTTCAGGAAGCAAAAATGGTTGTCACGGTGGTTTGTGTCCTCATAAAGAATATAACTTTAATTGAATCATCCAGATTTTCATTTTTTCTTTGCTTTATTCTTAAATCACAATTGAAGTTCAGCATTGTACATATGAAATATTTTCTTATGTATGTCGCAAAAAGATTTTTAACTTTATTTTTCAAATACTTTCTTCTTTTCTGTTTACTGGAAATTATGTTTAGTTAACGCCTTTTCTATTTTCTTTACTATACAAGTGTACTTTCATTTCATTCATTTCTTAATTATTTTTTTCGAAAATGTTCTTACTATTTACAAGAAATGCTTATATTTCAAGCAACGCACAATTCTTTTGGCATAGTGATAAAGCTTCACTAATGCTATATAGTGGCAGCCATGTCGTCAAAGCGTAGACTTTATTTTTATTTATTTTTTTTACATAGGCATCACCACACTATCAAGGCCGAGAGGCCACTCAAGGATAAGGGTTAAAGAGTGTACAGTAGAAATTGGACAATATAGTAATCATTAGTAATGAAAATTTGGTAAATTTGAGAACTTATATGGAAGGGCTCATCAAGAACTTATTTACTTTAGACTTGAACACAACCATATTGTAGTCAGCCGGAAAGCAGGAAATCGGAAGACAATTCCACAGGCGTGCAGTTATAAGAAAGAAGCTTTGTTCATGGAATCTACGTTTAGGTTTAGTCACAGATAAAAGTGGGGGGAATTATTGATAGTGTTTACAGCTAGACGAGTGTTTCTTGTGAAAGTTTGGCGAGGGGGGACCATCGATTGAAGCTCAGTCGAACACTTTCCATGAAAATAACGATACATCAGAGACAAACTCACAACATCTCTTCTGTGAGATAGAGGTTGCAAGGAGGATAAAAGGACATCTCCTACGAGGCTACGAAGTCTATTTTGAACTCTATCAAGGCAGGCCAAGTCCTTTCTAGCAGCTCCTGCCCAGATGTGGCAACAGTATTCCATTCTTGGACGTACCTGGCTCTTATATAGATAGAGAATAGCATCAGCAGTGAGATATCTACCGGATCGATAGAAAGATCCCACCATATTTCCAGCGGCTTTGGCAACAGATTTGATGTACGTGTTCCATTTAAGATCACGAGTAATGGTCAAGCCCAGAAGCTTGTCAAAACTTGAGGCCTCCTGAAGACGAGAGCCATTCATTTCAATTGATGCCAAATGTGGATTAGAATGTTGATGATGTAAAGAGAGAAGCTTGGTTTTAGATGCATTAAAAGTAACCAGCCACTCCTTTCCCCATTGTACTACGTGATCAAGATCAGAGGAGAGAGAATTGGAGAGAAATTAGTCGTTTACTGTCTTAGATGTGCTACCATAAATGGTAGTGTCGTCAGCATAAATGTCTACAAATGATGTAAGGATGTGATTTGGAAGATCATTAATGTAGATCAGGAAAAGAGTTGGGCCCAGGATGGACCCCTGAGGGACACCGGCATTAATACTGTGAGTTTCTGATTTTTGCCCCTCAACTACTACTCTTATGAACCTATCAGAAAGAAATGATTTAATAATTGAGAAGACTTTTCCAGCTATACCATAGCTAGCGATCTTATGAAGTAAACCTTTATGCCATACCCTATCAAAGGCTTTATGAGACAGCATTTTATTATATGAGATTTATTAAGCCTATCCGACATTGAAGCCAGCCTTTTTTCATATGGGGTTCTACAAGGAAACATTTCGCGTATGTTGTCCCATGCCCAAACCTTTTCCGAGCATTGCAAACACTAAATGAGAAAAAAATAAGAAACAATTTTATACCGAGGGAAATACGCAATTGGGTCTATACCACACGCCGTATAATACTTTCATAGAGAAATATGATATCACAATGAGAATAAGTGTAATACGGAAAACAGTTGTTGTTGACTGTACTATTACAAATCTGTTATTCCATAAAAGAATGTTGTATATTATTTTTAACAAAAAATGGTGATAGTACAACGAGCAATATTTACTGTAAAACTTAATTCTATAAAAATATGATGTATTTATCAAAGTATGCCAATTATCTGCTTTCAGTATATTAAAATGTATATATATATATATGTATATATATATATATATATATATATATATATATATATATATATATATATATATATATAAAGCTGGTTATTGCTATTATAAAAGGTTCAGCGTTGATGATTATCTCTTTTTCGAATTAAAAAACAAAAGTCGTCTATTTTTAAATAATGGTTACTTTGTCGCGTTATTGATTTATATTCAATGGCGTTGACTGTGATTAAATAAGAGAAAAAAGATGATTATACACTGCCTGTTATTTGCATAGAAAAGGAGAATATGAGATCGATTTAAGAACATTAGCAAGTTTGTTGATGTGATGTCTTCAGTTTAAGCTAAATGATTAATCGAGCGACTAGTTTGTACAATTTTAACTTCGAACATCCACGCACACAATTTTGTTGCTGAAAATATGTTGGATTATCATTACAATACGTGATTGTAATGCATTACCTGTTTCCCGCCAACCTGCATCAAATTAATTTATTCATTACAAATATTTATGTAGAAAAAGTATTCACGTGCGATTACTTTTTCCCTTCGCCTAGGAATAAGGTAAGCATGCTATAACTTTCGATAAATCCGGTCTATAAACATTAACCCGCCAAAGTTCAAACAGTCCAGAAAGCATTTCCAGAAGTAACCAACCCTGCTGCCCGTAGGTTATCACATATGCCGGACTCCGTCTATCAGACGTTAAATTGCATCGCCAAGAATACCAGAGAGAAGAGAGTATTCTATCAAGACACTGTCGTCGAAGCCTGTAATATCGCTAAAATCTATATCCGCAGGATATTAAGGAGCTCTCAAATTTAGACAGTTGTTCTTCAATTCCCTGGATTGATTTCTCTGTCTGCAGACAGTCTTCTGAAGTCTGAATAACTATTTCTAAATTATGACCATGCATTCTAAGCTGCTTGTAACCAACTCGCCAATGGTTATAGTATTGGAAAAAAAAACTGCAAATGGACGAACTATTCTATTTCTCATTTAGGAAGCTAAAGCCAGCAACAATCAATGAATATTATATGGTTACAAACTTTTTTCTCCAAAGTAGTTTACGTTCGGGAAGATCCCGCGTTAATTTACGCAAACATGATGCATGACTCAATCTCGAAGGACCTACTCAGTCACTTACAAATTATCAGACATTTACTCACAATAATTAATATTTTTCATACTCGAAAGATCGCTCCCAATCTTTGCCTTCTAAATGATAGCCATTCTACCCTCTAGACATGCATTGGAGTTCATTCCTATTCCAGTTGGGATTAAACAGCTAAAGTATGTACTCGGAAGCAAAGCACACCGCACTGCATTACACAACTGTCCCCTCTTAGATATCTTTGCAACGCTAATACGAAACTGAACCAATGCTCTTTGTTATGCTAAATGTCCATAACTTTTACTTGAAAGCTGCAAACATCTTCTCCCAATAATAGAAACTCGCCTTGTACCTCCAACTTTATTCACACCTACTAAAACCAGCCCATATATCTATTTATCAAATTACACATGACTCAAAACTTACTGTTTTACCCGTACTATATTGCACTTGCATCTCATGCCCTGATATCATCTAAAATAGTTTTGACACAACTCTTAGTTCAATTCCTAACTCCTACTCACACTTAAATATTATACTAGACCCAAGCTCACATGGATAAAAAAAAAATAAATAAATAAATAAATAAAAAAAAAATAAAATAAAATAAAAAAAATAAAAAAATAAAAAAAAGGAAAAAAAATGAGAAAAAAATATTCATAAACAAAAATGAAAGCCTCTAACCACACTATCTCCTAACACGCCTCCTTACAATCATAGTTGCTTACACTGCATGAGCTCTACTCAACCCCTTTATCCAGTAGCAATGAAATAACAATATCCCTTATCCACTTTGAGGAGTGTAACTATTTAGCAGATATAACCTCTACAAACTAACCCAATAACATTATCTAACCACGCGGGGTCGCAGAAATACCTGGATTAGAACCCAGGCGCGGAGCAAACCCTCTCAGTGGTGACGGACCCAGTAGATCTTCCCAGATCATCCGTCTAGGAGAAAGAAAACTCTGAAACTAAACCAAAGAGGAGGGAGACCTCTTCAGTCTTGGATGACAGCCTTCCTAGAGCTGGTGACTCAAACAAATTACCGGTTTGCAATACCTAAATTGCTTAAGGAGTAGATAGGTCCTGCCTATCGCCCGGCTTCCACACTCCTTCTTTGCCTATTAGTCAGGCGCAGAGATACTATCAGTGATTCGCCAGACACACCCATTGGTAGATCTTGTTTCTTGTCTAGGGCAATGAACGCCGTTTCCCCCACTCCCGACACACCCCACCCCTAAAGCTGGGCATTTGAGAATGCTTGAGTACCACATATGCCTGAGCAATTAGATTGGGTTGACCTTCCTCTGATGGGTTGAGGGTACCGGATTGACAGTTACTGGCTGCTGTTTCCGACTGGTAGTACAGGACCCTAACTCTTTGGTATCGCTTAGAGCGGCTGCTCCATCAACAGTTGAATAATATCGGGATGTTTGCAGTGCCATAGCGCGCATGGAAAGGGACCCTGCACTCATCCCCGGTGGGCTTTCTTGAGGCCACAGTCCTAGTTGATGGTGGGTCAGCTGATGGTCTACTTGTGATGCATGTGTGATATTCTGCATAACCTCCTGCTCGGCTTCCCCGAACCCAACTGAAACTCGTTAAAAAACATGATGACAGTACAATCTAAAAATAAGCTTAAACCAGGCTTAGGGTCAAACAGATTCAACTTGCCTCCTCCCTTGAGGCTTGCATTCACAAATATCCGTGGGCTTAGAACTAATTTAGCTGATGTTGAAGCATTTCTCCTAACAAATGCCCCGGATATCTTAGCACTAAGTGAGACTAACCTACACTCCTCCATCCCCTCTAACTACTTTAACATGCCTGGATATCTCCCACTCTGCCGTAAGGACTCTGACAGACATATGCACGGACTTGGAGTTTACATTCGTAATACCCTTCCCCTGACTAGAGAGACAAACCTAGAAACGGATGATCAAGCCTTTATGTGCTTTAGACTAATCATGCAACACAACATTAGCTACTTTTACTTGCTCTACCGCTCTCCTTCGACCCAAGACTGCACCATAATAAACAAAGTATCTGACAGCATAGACACAGCACTCTCCTTCGACACTAGCGCCCAAGTACATGTATTTGGTGACTTTAATGTCCATCACAAAAACTGGCTTGGATTCTCTACTTATACAGATGCAGCAGGCAGCGCAACTCATAGCTTCTCTGTATCTCACTCCCTATCGCAAATTGTTACTTTTCCAACCCGCTTCCCTGATCAGGAAGAACAACACGCATCACTATGAGATCTGTTTTTGACCACAATTCCTGATGATTGTGTAACGAAATCCCACAGCCCACTTGGGAACGCTGATCATGCGGTAATAATTGTTGAAATCGCCCTAAACTCTAGACCCAAAACTGAAGAGCCAGTGCTCAAAACAACCAGATATTATAAAAAGGCTGACTGGGAAGCTATCAGAGATCTTATCAGAGACGCCCCATGGGGAAATATTTTTCTCTTCCTGCTGAACAGTGTGCAACTGAGACCACTGAATGGTTCAAAACTGCAATCGAAGCGCATGTTCCCATGCGGAAATTCTATAGCAAGCCCCACTCTCCCCAATGGTTTACTTCGACTTGCGCAACTGCCATTGCTCAAAGGCAGCATGCATTCCGAAGGTTTAACCGACATAAGTCCAGTTCAAACAGACAAAAGTACATAGAAGCTAGAAGTAACGTTAAGAAAGAAATAGCGACAGCTAAGAGGGAATTTACGGAAACCACTAAAAAACGCATCGAAGCACAAAAATTAGGAACTCGTGACTTCTGGAAAATCTACAACAGTGTAGTAAATAATGGGCAATCAACGATTCCCCCACTAACCAACAATCACGAGGTTCTTTGCTCAGCAACCGAGAAGGCTAACATGCTTGCCAGTCGGTTTGCCTCCAACTCTACACTGGACCCTTTAAACCACCCCCTACCTGACTTTCCTATGCGGACAGACGCCAAGCTAGACGATCTGGAAATCACCCCTGCTCAGGTGCATGCTATCATAAAAAACCTTGACACTTCCAAAGCATGTGGACCCGACCTCATCCCAGCTGTGCTATTAAAAAAGTGCTCAGCCGAAGTAGCTCCAGTTCTCTCCAAACTCTACAACAAATGCCTTAATGAATCTTGCTTTCCGAGCTGCTGGAAAACTGCTTCTGTGGTACCAGTATTCAAGAATTCTGGCGAAAGAACTGACCCATTAAATTATCGCCCTATTAGCCTCCTCCCACTTTTTGCCAAAATATTTGAGACCTTAATTAACCATGCTCTAGTCCAGCACCTTACAGATGCTACACTTCTGACCGACCATCAATATGGATTTAGACAAGCCCGTTCCACGGCAGACATCCTCACTGTAATCTCTGAACGTATATACCATTCACTGGACAAAGCGGGAGAGGGCAGAGCGGTAGCTCTAGATATATCTAAGGCTTTTGACAGGGTATGGCATGAGGGTCTCCTCAGGAAGATTAGATCTTACGGTATCACTGGTAGAATACTTAACATAATTAAATCCTTCTTAGATAAGAGAAAAATCCAGGTTGTCCTCGACGGTCGTACGTCTAAACACTATAATATAAATGCCGGAGTGCCCCAGGGATCTATCCTTGGTCCTCTGCTGTTCCTGATATTCATAAATGACCTCCCCGATAAAATTGCCTCTGAGATGGGTATATATGCTGATGACACCACACTCTATAGCAGGAACGACAGGAAAACAAATCAACATATATCTAAAGTAATGGCAGAAACACTGGAGGATGACCTCAAATCAGTAGTGGAATGGGGACAAAAATGGATGGTAACGTTCAATGCCACCAAGACAAAACTGGTTTCATTCAATAATTACAGGAAACCTTCTCTACCACCTATAGCAATGGCCAACAACTCTTTAGCTGAGAGTACGTCTTTCAAGCTCCTTGGCCTAACGTTCACAGGAAACATGAGCTGGAACAATTACATCGAGGGCATTGCCAGGGCCGCTGCGAGGAAGGTGGGCTCTTTCTACCGTGCTAGAAAACATCTAACACCCGAAAGTATCCTGTACCTCTATAAGGCCACTATTCGCCCATGTATGGAGTATTGCTGTCATATTTGGGCCGGTGCATCGGCTACTAGTCTCTCTCTCCTTGACAGGGTTCAAAAGAGAGTCGCAAATCTGATAGGCCCTAAACTGGCATCAAAACTTCAGCCTCTGTCCCATCGTCGAAACGTTGCATCCCTCTGCCTGTTCTACAAGTATTAT